>NC_071400.1:12271965-12583164 GCF_022682495.2 Desmodus rotundus
GTCATCAAAGAATTATTTAGTGCTAAATAACAAGTTTATACCCTATGAGAATGTGACTTGCACATCTGAAACTGAAATCACTTAGTTAATATTGGTTTCAATCAATCAGGAGACAGGAAAAGATGAGAAAATGATTTCAAACAATAATCCTACTTTATTCCTAAGATTGGGATATTTTATGATGACAGCTAAATTAAATTGGAGTAAGAACTGCACAGTGATGAATGCCGCTGTTCATTCATAGTAAATAGAAAAGAGAAAGAAAGTAATTTTTCTTTAAAGGGAAAATCAATAGGCTGAAGGAATGATCAATTACTGAAGACAAAATCCTGAGAAAACTCATCAAAAGTTTCAGCTTCATTATCCTTTTGAGTTCATAAGGCCTTTGTCCAGAGTGTGGAGGGTAGATAAAAGATTCTTCAGAAACCTCAGCGGCACTCACCACTAAATTTCATCCAGAAGCTGGGAAAGCATGGGTATGCCTGTCATTCACTGTTGAGCTCCAGGTTGTGGTTCTCTTTCCCATGACCCATCATAGCTAACACCTGAAAACCCATTCATTCATTCATTCATTCATTCAAGAAATGCCTTTTGAGCATGCACTTCGACTTAAACAACAGGGTGAAAGAATATAATCAGAAACAAAAGGATTTAAAGGACACCAAGGCAACATCCATCCTAATTCAAGCCACACTCACTATGTGCTGGGGGACAGTGAATAACAAGGCCTTAGGATGAATAACAAATCCTTCTTTGTCTTTGTATCACCCTATCACTTTTGGCCTAGAATCAGAGGCATTTATGACTTAGTGCCAGTCTTATTCCTCATTTGCCTCTGATTGGGCCCAATGCCAACATGCAGAAAGCAAAATCTATAAATATGCACTAGTTCTCATGCAGCTGAGAAAATCTACAATGGTACTAATAATGATAAATGTTCGTTTTGCTCTGATTCATAAAATAATCTTATTTTAAAAGATCGGTTTTCTTAAAAAGTCACTGAAGAGCTCATGGGTTACAAACTTCAGTTATCCACACAGGGTACATCTTTTATTTTGTTTGTTTGTTCTTATGAAAAAAAACTCATCAATATCAGAGGAGTTTTTATAAGATTGGTAACGCATCTACAATTATTCCACAAAAGGGACGCCACAGAACATGTATACATAGACCTTTTTTCTGAATAACTATATCTATACTATTATATGTATTTGTATATATTTATTTGGGCAGCCACAGTTCACTAACAGTGGGGAAAATAAGTTCATAGTATGAAACTAGCTATGGCTCCCAGGTACAACTGGAATAAAGTTCTTGTTTTTTTTCCTGCTAGATTACTGACATGTCCAAGTAGATATATGTAATTCTCCCATTATGTGCCTATAAATAATTAAATAATAAGAACTAATTTATTCTTTTATTGGTCAACTTCTGCAACATTTAAATATGAAATTTAAAACATGGAAGCTGGAAAGAGAAGTTTTGGTTTCAATTTAAGAAATGTTTACTGGTCAAAACTATCCAAAATATATGATTGTCTGCTTCAAAATTACACATGACCTCATAATGTGCCATTGGATTGAATTAAGGCATAGAATATTTGATAAATCTCATCTTGAATATGGGAAGAGAAATACTTTATTACCTGCTGAGGAGGTTCAAGCATCAGCAAATATTTGGATAAATATATTTGAGGCTAAAGTTACTCCAGAAGAATATTTTCATTAAATACTATATAAGTAAAGACCAAACTATGTAACTACTATACTACTTATGTAGTATACTACTTATGTAGTATACTACATTTAAAACTTTATTTTCAGCTTGCATCAACACTGAATCTAATGAATTTCATAAATTAATCTTCATAGTACATAAGCCATATACTACTACTATTTATTCAGTTAATAAATAGAGGATATTGGTTAATAATAACCCATAGGTATATACTTGCAGGTTAGTAATTCTTAAACTATTGTATGTATGTGCCACAGTTGAAGAAATAAGTAAACATGTTGTAGATAATTATAACCATGATCCTACTGTAAGAGAAAGAACTTACAGAAAGTAAAGGGCAAATCCTAGAATGAATCTCATTGTGTTAGATTGGAATTAGACATATTCATATGAAATCATATTTTACTTAGCATATGCCTAGATAGATAGATATAGGTATAGATAGATATAGATAGACAAGTAAATATAGGTATGTGTGGCCACAGGTTATTGTACATGCATAGGTTTCCAAGCTCTGCTCACTGACAAGGCCTAGAAGTAGTGATGCCCTACTAGCAATGAACACACCTTGTACCTAGATGTTGGTTTCTAAATACAATTCTCCAGTGGAAACAAACAAAATTATTTGGTAAAGTGGTTCATTCTAAGATTGGAACAAAAATACAAACTGATTCTGAAACATTATGCACTACCAAAAATTAAGAAAATACTCAAAGAAAAAGGCACAATAAAGAGTGGAGACATCAACCTAAAACAGTTCCCAGTGGATAAAGCAGAAACAACTTAAACAACAAAATAATCAATTATAGTACTGGATAAAAACCTATAGGGAAAAATGCATATCCATGAGGAGTCCATACTGAGATAAATAAATCCATAAATGTAGGAGAAAGAATAACTTTTTCTTACTGAAGAATTAAAAAATATAACCAGAGACATTGAAATAAAGAACAAACTGACAGTAACCAGAGAGGATGGGGGAGAGGAATAATGGGGGGAAGGGTCATCAAGGAAAATGTATAAAGGACACATGGATAAAGCCAAAGGGGGTAGGATCACGGGTGGGAGGTAGGGATGGCTGGGGTTGAGGGGAGTGGTGGAGGGAAAATGGAGACAACTATACTTGAAGAACAATTTTAAAAAGTGAAAAGATAAAATCTCCAATTATCTCCTCACCAAATGTTCACCCAGGAAGGGGGGCTTTGTGCCCCACTCCCTACAGTGATGGATGTCACATTCCCTGGGCAACATTTTGAGATACAATTTGGGCCATATGAGAGCTGAATCAACATTTTGCATATTTGCATGAAGAAGACACTAGGAGAATCTTTCTCTTTGTGCAAAAAACTTCTGGAACATTCTGACCAGCCCAAACAGTGGTGCTTCTGGGTTTTAAGCCTGGAAAACCAAAAAAGTAGCTCCACACCCCATTGTGCTGTGACATCTTCATAGTACATAAGCCATTGGCACTAGCTCAGTGAACAACTAACCTTCTTTGAAAACAGAAGAGGCTAAAGTTTTGTAATAATGACGCTTAGGAAGAGTCTTAGCTCCTTTTATTATTAAATAATTGAGAACACTAACTTGGACAAATTTACTTGCACTTTCAAAATCCACAGGGATTTGGTTTCAAAATTACTGATGGAAAAGGACCTTAACCAGCAGTCCCCACACCCTGATGAACTCTTTGGAGAACTTGCCAGTTTTCTGAAAGGGAGGTCTTAAAAGAGGTGATCGTAGGCTAAATAATACAAAGCAGGGTTTTTTTTTGTTTTAGAGTAAGCATTAATTTATGAAATTCATTAGATTCAGTGTTGATGCAAGCTGAAAATAAAGTTTTAAATGTAGTGATGATTAATTTATAATGGGTTCAACTGATGTTTAGTCCACATGTTAAGGTTCTTGTGCAGGGTAATCTCATATTCCACCTGTAACTGTTGTCCAAAATGTCACCATGATCATGGACCAGATCAGATGCTACACATAATTTGACAATTTGCATCACATGTGTGCTGTTTAATTGCAATATGAAAAGTCCAATATTCTCTGTTATAACCTTTTTGATTTTTTCTTTTGAAGTTTAGGGATTAAAAACAACTGCAACTAAAAAAAAAAAAAAGAAGCAACCAACAAATTGATGTCTGTTTCTCTCTCTTTCTCTCCTCCTCTCTCTCCTTCCCTCCATTTCTCTAAAAACCATTGAATAAAAACTTTAAAAGAATCCAGGTTCTAGAAACAGATAATTTCATAATTTTACAAGTGCCAATGGGAAAGGACATGTTTAGGCAAGCCGAGTACACAATATAGAAAGTAGAGGTTAATGACACAATTATTGGGCAAATGTTCTAATTATTAATGGCAAAACAATTTTTGCTTATCTCAATATTTCAATAAATACATATCCCTTTGATGAAGTAGATTGTATTGTGGCAATGTTTTTCTATAGACTTTTTAAAAAAAATTTTATTGCTATTCAATTACACTTGTCTGCATTTTCTCCCCATCCCTCCACCCCACCCCAGCCAATCCCACCTCCCTCCCCCACCTCCACCCTCCCCCTTGATTTTGTCCTTGTGTCCTTTATAGTAGCTCCTGTAAACCCCTCTCCCCACTATCCCCTCCCCACTCCCCTCTGGCTATTGTTGCATTGTTCTTAATTTCAATGTCTCTGGTTATATTTTGTTCACTTATTTCTTTTGTTGATTATGTTCCAGTTAGAGGTGAGATCATATGGTATTTGTCCCTCACCTCCTGGCTTATTATTAAGAATGAAAAATAATCATAAATTAAAAATCATTGAGAAATAAGAATTACTGAAGTTGCTAATTATGCATAGTTTTTTCCACTGGTGTCTTTCACGTCCTATATCTTCTCCACTTGGCAGTTAGCAAGTAGAATTGAATTACTGTTCTTTTTTTACATTTGTTTTCCTGTAAAGAATCTATATATTACTAAATGAAATAGGGACTATTTTCTTTTTTGGCTTATATAATAGTGTGTATTTATTATTGTTCAATACCTATGATATAATTATTAATTTATTATTATTTAAATATAGATACTCTATTTCTGAACAGTTTAATGAGAAGTTGAAATAATTATATAAATTATTCAGGGGACAGAAAAAGGAATTTCAGCCAAAATTCACTGTATGTAATCGAGACATGCACTTGATCTGTAAATAAATTCCCTCAAATATCTCATTAATAAAACTAGAGACAGTATACATTCATTCTGCAAATGCCTATGGCAAGTATGTCTTTTCTGGTTTTTACTCGAAGAAATACAGTTGATGAAGATAAGAAGTGAAAAATCTTAGCGGTCTTCTTGGGTTGCATAAATTCTTGTGATAAATACATTTGAAGGAGTTTAAGGGATTCCAATTCTGATGTAATCTGGGAGATGCTGGACTTGAACAGTGTAACTTCAGAGCCCAGGTGACAAAACCAAACAGTAAACCAAGGCAAGGGCAACTTTTTCCAGCTCTGTGGAGAATGAAGTGTGACTCAGGCTTCTAGTGAACAGAGACAAAGCACTCTTGGTACTAGAAACTACCAAGACTGACAGTAGTGAGTTTCTTTATGTGGTGTCCTAAATAGTGGACAATGTCTGGGAAGCATGAGATCAGGAAAGGAAGAGCACTGCAGATGAGTTGTGAACATATGCATGCTAACTCTTTGTAGTTCACCAGAAATAATTGGGTATCTTTGTTTGGGGCTTTCCTACATTTGAATCAGTAGAAGCTTGAGCTGTTGTAAATTAAGCATTAAAATTTAATAAGAAAAGAAAGCCAATGTGACCTCATTTTATACTCACTGCCTAGTGAAGCTTAGATATGTAAATTACAGGCACAAATCAAATCTGGTGAATGTACAGGGAGATATTGTATTGACTGAAACCTTGCCACCCCTAACTTCTATCCCCTAACTTCCACCAAATAAAGCAAGAGCTGCACAATACTTTATAGAAATATCAGAGAATAAACTATTTAATTCTATTTAACAAATATTTGTGGAATACCTATAGTTATTCTAGAAAGATCTTACAGAATTGTTTTGACATTGTCAGTCTGCAAGCAATTCACATGAATAATCTAAAAACAAGGCCTCAAAAATATTGCTTGTGATTTAACCAAACAATATACTCTTAATAAATCCATGCTATTCATTGGGCATTGTGCCTAAGGATGGGTGCTGATGCTCAGAAATTGAGAACCATGAGAAAACTCAATCTGCTGCTAGCAATGACCAAGCACCACTCCCACAATTCTAAAATAAGGCATAAGCATCCCCTACCACCATTAAGCAATGTAAGGAAGTACAGCATTAAAGGCTGAGAATTTACCCAAAATGATTAAGCTATGAGATAGTGACAGAGGTTACATTACTTAATTTTGGCTTATAAATTATGTAATTAAATTGAGTGTGCTAGAAAGATTGATCTGTCCATTTTCTCTCTGCAGATGTGGAGCTTAAAAGACAGAATGTATTGCATTTTATATATATATATATATATATATATATTACATTTTTGCATATCTAGTTTGTTACTATATGACTTATTGCTACTAAATTACTTCTAAAATAGCCAGTTATTAGACCAAATTAATCAATTTCTATATAACAGGATGTGTCTAAATTATTAGATAATTCAAATGTTATGAATGCAATTAGTATTCTACCCAACTGTCATATAACCCTGAAAATACAGACATTAGAATAGATGTGGGGGAGATGCTTAACTTTATAAATTTGCAGCTAGAAGGTGAATAATATCTGGAGGTCTAATGCACAATGTAGTGATTATAGTCAAAATACTGTATCACATATTTCAAAGTTGCTAAGAGACTAGATATTAAATCTCAACACAAATAGGATATGATAATTATGTGAGTTGATAGGGGTGTAAGCTAATGCTATGGTGTTAGTCATATTGCATTATATACATATATCAAATCAACACATTGCACACCTTAGATTTATACAGTGTTATATCTCCATCATGTATCAATTAAAAATAGAATAGAAGTGGGGGCCTCTACAGCCACTCAGTTGCCTGCATTAGTGTCCAAAGTAGTTTGCCTGACCTCTACTTCTGTCTTTTTCTAATGTGTTTTCCCCACGTGTTTACCAGTTTAAAAATAAAAAAAAATCTTTGCATGACATCCACCTGCTTAAAACTCATCCATAGCTTTCCATTATTCTTCTGATAAAAAACACAGTTTCTATCATAACCCCACATACTCATAAGGATTATATGAGAAGAGTTATGGTCCTACCAAACCCTTCTACCTTATGTTATACCTGTCTCTTCATTGTCCTCTTACTTCAGCTGTGCTGATTGTATTTCATTTCCTCAACTGGGTACGTTCCTTACAATCTCAAAGTTTTCTCACAAAGTTTTCCTTCTGCTTAAAATACTCTCCAACTGTCCCCACCCTCACTAATACACCACACTTTGGCTTATTCAATTACTATCCATTCTTCAAATATCAAGTCCCTGATGTCACAGCTTATATTGGGTTCTCCTGTGTAGACTTTCCTACATAACATTTATCTCAGTTTGCAATTACATGCTCGAATAAGTCTCTGTCAGCTAATATGTATATATAGATATATATATACATATATATAAATATATGGTATATAAATATTGCTCACCATCATATCCCTAATGGTTAGCGTATTGCTTACTCATAAGACATCCTCCATAAATATTAGCTGAATGAATGAATTAATTAGTGCATGAATAATTGCATAGCAAAAGGGCTGGGCCAATCCAGGGAGGGCCTTATATGGAAAATAAGCATTGGCAGAACCAGTGAACAATTCTAGGCACGAGAATATTCTGCTACAATGCTAAAACTTAAATCCTAATGAAGTCTAAATAAAGCACTACCTAGGGAGGAAACATCAAGTGTTGGGCTAACGTACAGATAGTATGCAACTAGTGGATATGAAATTAGAGGAACAACGATCCTCAGATTTCATACATAATCTTCGAGTGATTGAGATTTGGGGATAGAAACTGCAGCAATGAAATGCAAGACGAGAATCCAATCTCTGGTGATTGGTAATATACTCATTTACTGTGGAAATGCAATTAACATTGTTGAAGTGTATTATCTTTTCAAGACCTTTATGAAAAATTTGACTCAGTTTTATAAATAGTTATACTTCTTTTGGCAATGAATCATATGAACAATCATATTTCTGTTGCTTTGGGTACTAGGAAGCTCAGAGGCAAATATAGGGCTTCCGAATAGCAAGGTGTTGTATCAATTAATCAATCTATGAACAACATTATTTCTGAATCAAACAAGGTATTTTACTTTATTATATTTTGGCATAATTACACATTTCTCCATATTACTTATCATTGATGTATTTTCATTTATTTCTATAATTATTTGATTAATTTCTGCCTTCCCACTATAAAGTAAGTTCTATGAAAGCAGAAAAACTATCTTTTTTAACTTTATACCTCCCAATTTTTAGAAAATGGTAGATGAACAAAAATATTTATAAATGAATGAATGAATGCAACTTCACAGTAACTTGGGGAATTTATTTTTTATATTAACCTCAACAATCGCTTCACCTTATGGTTTCCTTCTTTAATTTTTCTTTGCACTGATTTTCTCACTCCTTTTAAATATCAGGTGAAGTTTCATTATTATAAAAGTAATACTCATTCATTGCATAAAACATCATAAAATAGGTGTAAAATTGCTTCTAATACCTCTAACTAAAGACAACTTCCAGTGAGGTGTACTACATTCCATAAATGTGAATATATGTGAGGTCTGTCCAGAAAAAGTCCAGCCATTGTTTATATAACAAGAACAGTTTGCATGACATCTATGTAACCTGGAAGCCAAGGAGAGTGGGTTGGAATGTGTATGTGTGAACAATGATGACTTCACTGTACTACTTAGTGTGGGTGGTACATGCCACTGAGTGAGCATGTGTACTGTGTAGCCATTACATTAAAAATGATGGAGGGAGTAGAGCAACAAATCTGCATCAATTTTTTTTTTTGTTAAACTTGGACATTCCTCCACAGAAACTATTCAGATGATTCAGAAGGCCACATCTATGTGCAACTGGTAATTGGCAGCTTCATCCCAACAACATACCTGCTCATGCATCATGTCTCATGCAGAGTTTTTTGGTGAAATGTCAAATCACCCAGTTGGCTCAGCCCCTCTACAGTCCAGATTTGGTGTCCTGCAACTTCTGACTTCCCCAAAGCTAAAATCACCTTTGAAAGAGAAGAGATTTCAGACTGTCAATGAGATTCAGGAAAATATTACAGGGCCTCTGATGGCAATTGGGAGAACTGTGTGAGGTCCCATGGTGCCTACTTTGAAGGGGACTGAGGTGTCATTGTCCTATATACAATGTTTCTTGTATCTTGTATGTTATTCAATAAATGTCTCTATTTTTCATATTACATGGCTGGATACCTTCTGGACAGACCATATGGTTATATAATATATATTACATATAAAATGTATATAAATTTTTTGTGTCTAAGGTGTACTAATCTACAACAAAACTTAATTACTTTGTAGTGTTTAATTTGTTTTACATGTTTTTTTTGTAAACTGCTGTAAGTCCTTCTTGGCACCAGGATGACTATAATTATATAAGCACTGGGAAATGGGATAAGCAGATCCATATGGGCCCGACACAAATTAGTCTAAACAATTATATACTTGGCTCCCTACACCAGATTCTTCTTGTCCTTCTCACCTAAGCCTAAGGTGAATCTATGGTCCTCAACTGCAATCTTAGGATCATTTAGGCACAGCATGACATGACATGGCATGACTGTATTTTTCTGGATTAAGTAACAGTTCAACGATGATGTATAAGGGATGTCTTAGGTGACAGAGTGACATGGACACAGTCTTTCCTCTGTATCTTCCCAGTCACCAAATCTTGAAATCACATCATTTTACAATTCAGTAAAACAATGTAGCTTTATTTTTGTTTCTGTATAGACTCTGTATGAAGCTCCCTCTTCATCCCTGAGGTTATAGAAACAGAAGCAATAAAAGAGTGAGAATGATTATTTGTTTTTAATCTCTGTATGATACTCATGATTAAACACATGGAAATCGAATGTTTTCTGTTTAAAAATATAACACCATTAACATCACCAAAGAGCTGGATTTTCTTTTTCTTACTGAATGCCAATATATAGTAAATAAGAATGTTGCAGAAAGTGGGTTTAAAAGTGGTGTGATTACAAATATCTTAACAGATTCACAGATTGCTCCAAAAATGCATGGCTTTCTGCAATGATTATTTCTACAGAATGCCAAGGAACCATTGTGAGAACTACACTAAAATGTTATATAGTATTTCAAATCATTTAAGTGAACCAAATTTATGCCACCACCATCTTTTTTGAATGATGAAATCAGGCAGTTTTTTAATGGACTTACTTATCTGCTAAATGTAGCGATGAGTAGGATTCAGCCACAAGTAACAACACAGTGAAGTTCCATGAATACACTGTAACATGGAGTTACTGCTGGAGTATGTGAAATTCCAGCTTCTCATCATGCTACTCCCCTAGTCAAGTCCAATTGGAGTTTTGCCATGTTTTTTTTTTTAATGCTAATACCCAGAAAGCCTAGATTTTTTTTCTTTCCATCCAGGACAAGAATTAAAATGAGGTGGGAGGGCAGGATTGGACTTCTTAGCCTGTGCAGTTCCTCTGAATTAAAGGAATTTGGCCTTCAAAGTCAAATATATGATAAAATGTGTGTCATGCTTTTTGTAAAAATTATCTTTTGGAACATACAAATCTCTTAAAATTTAAACCTTTTCATCTGTTTTCTATAAACATTGTGAAGCACATTTAATAATTATAAGAACATAGGCCAGTTTTCCAAGTTTTCTTTTGGGTAGACAGCCCTGATCTGCTAAATGGTATGACAGTCACTCAACAATAGTGATGACTGGGCAAAAGAAGAGAGCCTGGACTCCAAAATATAGTAAGATGGAGAATAAAAATGAGATTTGGAACTGGACAGAATGCTCCAGCAGTAGACCTTAAATTCTAGATTTGAAGTCCAAGGATTTCTAGGTCAGTGATAAGGTGAGAAAGGAGGGGTTTCCATGCCCATAACCACTGTGCCAAATCCAAACTCCTGAGCATTGGAACCAGGTTCTTTGTAATTTGGCACCTGTCTACTTCTCTAATCATCCCTAAGTTTTCCTATACTATATGTTTCCAGCATTCTCCAAATCTTTTGCTTGTGGGCTGTGCATAGGCAGTTTCTCTCATTTAAAATGTCATCTACACCCTCTATTTATTATAGTGAGCTGCATTTGAATCCAACTTGTTTACAAGTGTCACCTCCTATGGGAAAGCATCCCTGACACCACTCCCAGCTACTACTCAATTGCCTTGCTTCCCTAATTCTTCAACAGACAAATAATTGATTTAGGTACCACCTTTCTCATCTCAATAGACTGTGAGCTCTTATATGTGTCTTCATCCCTAGTCCTACCATTGAAGATACTCAGTTAAATGTTTAATCAGTTAATGACTGAATATAATCAAATCAATATAAATTTGTTGGGGAATCAAATTATAAATTTATAATTGTTGGTGAACAACCTATTTGGAGCAGGATTCCAGACAACAATTAGTGATATCAAGGATTAGGCCTGCTATCCAGAGAAAGGAGGTTGACAAGAGCTAGCTAAGGCTCCAGCAAAGCAGTTTAAGTTTCAGACAAGACTGTGTAGGAGCCCAGCTTTTCAAATTACTGTAACATAATGAAGGTCTCAGAGAAAGTTGCAGTTTGGTGGGAATATGAGTGATTGTAACATTGGCCAGTTCACATGAAAGCACAAGTAATTTCAGATACTTCTTACTGATGGGATTCAGGCATCTAATAACTGAAAAAGAGAAGGGAAGACATATAATAACTGGGGGAGCAAAACTTGTAAGCCAGGCTTTTTGACTAAAGAAGAAAAGAAAACAATAGAGCATCAAGGAAAGCTCAGGCAGAGTCTTGAAGGTAAACTGAGATGGAAAAATAGTATAAATTATTTGAGTTTATCTGAAAAATGGGAATAAATATCACCTAATAGCACTGTTTGTCTGTGTATATGTATAACATATGTGTAAGTAGTTAGCATAGTTCTCAGTGCCCAAAGGATAGTCAATAAATGTTATTTTCCTCAATTTCTATTTCTTTCTTTAACAAAAATTAAATTTATGTGCTTTAAGTCTTCAGTATACTCAATATTTAACATTTCAGATGTTTAAAACATGGCTTTTTCATAGTATTAGAAATAAAATGACAGTTTTGAGTATAAAAATTAAGATTTCTCTCAATGATAATGACTATATATTAAATAAAGGGTTTTCTTTAGCCTCTTATCATTTCAATAGAGTGAAAGCTTAAAGCAAATAGTATTTTCATAGAAGTATATTAAAATTTATTTCCTATGATCTCCAAGGGAATAACTAGGACTAGTCCGTAGAAGTCACAGAGCAATAGATTTTTATTTAATATGGAAAAATCCTTTCTAACTGGTAGTGGGCCAATGATGAAATAAGCTGTTTTAAGAGTTAGCAAGTTCTTAGTTATTACAAGAGTTCAAGAAGTGCCTATGTGAACACTCATTGGGACTATTATAAAAAGATGCCCTGAATATTCTGTATGATCCCTACCTAATCTGAGAAACTACAAAAATATCAGTATTATTATTATTTATTTTTGAAGAAGTCTGAATTGTTTCCATATAATTCTCTCAATGATTATTCAGTTGAAGCAAGTATCATCATATTTATCTTTGCTTGACAGTAAACTTAATATGGTTATTAAGTTTATAGATCCCCTACTCTATGAATAACATTATTTATACTCTCTCAAGTGTATATTTCCTATGTTTTGGGTAGCACAAACAGATCAAATATCAGTTGGTTCCACCAAACTGTATTATTTCAACAAAAGCTGCTGAAAATGCCTTATGTCAAATAACCTCAAACTATGGAAACCCAAAGTGCACTACATACTAAGAATTCTAAAAGAACAATAAGTTAAAATTGAATATTATTTCTCCAACACACATTTGTGCAAGTGCACACATACTTGCATGCATTCATAGAAAGGAATGTTATATAAAGCATGTGAAAAAACTTATAAGAACTAAAAAAGAGTACGGTGTTCTATTAAGTGTTTACTTGCTTTATGGTAATAGATTTCCAGTACTTTTATGGAAAAATGTGAAACTTCAAATGGAAAAGGTACCAAGTAAACAGAATTATCTTGTGATGGTTATTCACATGAGACCTAATTTTCTTCTGGTATAGTTACTTAGAATGCAACACCTATTTGATTAATTTTGTTCTGGTATAGTTACTTAGAATGTAACATCTATTTGATTTCCTTCAATAAGCTACACAATTAAAAAATGAGCAAATGACTTGAACAGACACTTCTCCAAGGAGGACTTACAGAGAGTTCAGAGACATATGAAAAGATGCTCAGCATCACTAGCCATCAGAGAGATGCAAATTAAAACCTCAATGAGATACCACTTCCAACCATTGAGAATGTCCATCATAAACAAAGCAACAAACAACAAGTGTTGGAGAGGTTGTGGAGAAAAGGGAACCCTAGTGCACTATTGGTGGGATTGCAGACTGGTGCAACCACTATGGAAAACAGTATGGAATTTCCTCAGAAAACTAAAAATGGAACTGCCTTTTAATCTGGCAATTCCACTGCTAGTATTATATCCTAAGAACCCTGAAACACCAATCCAAAAGAGCCTATGCACCCCAATGTTCATAGCAGCACAATTTACAATAGCCAAGTGCTGGAAGCAACCTAAATGCCCATCAGTAAATGAATGGATCGAAAAACTATGGTATATTTACACAATGGAATACTACGCAGCAGAGAGAAAGAAGGAGCTCCTATCCTTTGTGACAGCATGGATGGAACTGGAGAGCATTATGCTAAGTGAAATAAGCCAGGTGGTGAAATACAGATACCATATGATCTCACCTATAAGTGGAACCTAATCAACAAAACAAAGCAAGCAAAATATAACCAAAGGCATTGAAATTGAGAATGGGCTGACAGTGACCAGAGGGGAGAGGGAAAGGGATAATGGGAGAAAAGGGTGAAGGGTTTACAGGAACAACTATAAAGGACACATGGACAGTAACAAGAGGGGGTGGAAACAGGGGAAGTAGGTGGGGAGGGCTGTGGTGGTGTGGAGGGGTGAGGGGGAAAGGCAGAAAACTGTACTTGAACAACAACAAAAAATATTTTATGATTAGCTTATGACAGAGGAGATGTTCATAATAAAATGCTATGTTAAAAATAGACAACTATATATTCACATTTATCTCAGCTTTGATTTATAGAAATATACACATGTATGCAATACTTTCTTATATGTGCATATATTTCTGGATTTAATAAAACTGAATATTACTTGAAAAAAATTCTGACTATCTAAACCAGGAGGACACATGTACAAAGCAATGAATAAAGCTGATTGGCATTCACTGTCATTCTTCCAGCATCAAGAGAAATAAAAACTAGATAAAATGAAAATAATTTTATAGCTGCAATCTGGGGAGCAAAAGCTAACATGTTCACTGTTTTTTGCTTACTGGAAAACTCATACCCAGTAAGAAAAAAAAGGAGTATTAGTGAATCTAAGGAAGGAAATAGAATGCTCATATCCTTGCTGCTACTACATTTGCTCTATAAATATTGTGCATCCTTTACTAAAGAATTTCTAGACTCTCTCCAAGCATATATTCTTTAAATAATTGAAAGAGTCTTCTGAGACAGTTTCAAATAAATGCGACATGTTCAGGACATTCCACCAAGCAGAAACTTGGAATACCTTTGTATTTTTAAATTAATTTTTAACTTAAAAATTGTGAAATAAGCTTTCTCCTATGAAGTCCAAATGAGAAACTAAGTCCCCAAAGCACAGGGCCCATTTTCAGCTTCATCAGCTATAGAAAAGTAGTAAAACTCTTATTATGAATGGGGACTATGGAACTAATTCACCATGTAGACAATTGAAAACTGCCTCTGGTATTAGGAAATAACCTTTGGTGTTCGGAAATAGCCTTTGAGTTACACACGACTGCGGTGCTTTATTTTTCAGTGCAATCTAATTTGATATTATAGCAGAGCATCCACACATTAAAAATTTCTCACAGGGCATAGATGTTTCAACATATTTTTTAAAAAAGGAACCAGTTGTTACAAAAGACAGGTGAGGAAAGGATGAACAGTTTCCCTTCAGAAGCTGTACATTTCTTTCAGGTAATATGATAACAATAAAATAAAAAGTTTTTCCATCTATGTGACACTCTTAATTTTTGTAAAATCATTTACTTTCAATAAAATGAGCCCACTTCAACTTTTTAATAGTTTGTCAACTATATACTTCAGTAAAATCACACCACTCTCAAATAATAGAAAATTTCTATCACCCCAGGAAGTTCCCTCATGCCCCATTAAATTAAATCTCTACCATCTCCAGCCTTGCACAACCACTAATCTGCTTTATCGTATTGTAGTTTAGTTTTGATTCCTCTAGAATTTCATCTAAATGTGACCATATAATATTGCATGTGCTCTTCTGTGCCTGGGTTTTTTCAGTCAGCATGTTTTTGAGATTCACTAATGTTGTGCACATCAATAGTTTGTTCCTTTTTCTTTGTTACTATTTATTACTCAACTGTATAGATATAACAAAATGTGTTCGTACATTTATCTGTTGATGGAAATTTGAGTTGCTTCCAGGTTGGCTATTATGAAAAAAAAAAAGCTTCTATGAACATGTATTTCAAAGCCTTTCTATAGACATATGACGATATGTCTGGAAAAAGTCCAGCCACCATTAATATAATGAGAACGGTTTGCATGACATTGGTGTAACTCAGCAGCCAAGGAGAGTGGACTGGAATGTACATGCGTGAACAATGACAACTTCACTGTACTAGTCAGTGGGGACAGTAGATGCCATTGAGTGAGCATGTGTACTGTGTGTCTGTCACAGTCAAAATGACTGAGTGAGTAGAGCAACAAATCTGCATCAAATTTTGCATTAAGCTTGAGCATTCTTCCACGGAAACTATTTGGATAATTCAGAGGGCTGCAGCTATAGGAAACTGGTGATTGACAGCTTCATCACAACAATCACTTTCTTATTATGCATTATCTCTCATGCAGAATTTTTCAGTAAAACATCAAATCACCCAGATGACCCAGTCCCCTAACAGCCCAGATTTGGAGCCCTGCAACTTCTGGCTTTCCCCAAAACTAAAATCACCTTTCAAAGGGAAGAGATTTCAGATCATCAGTGAGATTCAGGAAAATATGACGGGGCAGCTGATGGCGATTGGGAGAACTGTGTGAGGTCCCAAGATGCCTACTCTGAAGGGGACTGAGGTGTCATTGTATTATGTACAATGTTTCTTGTATATTGTATCTTCTTCAGTAAATGTTTCTATTTTTCATATCACATGGCTGAATATCTTCTGCACAGACCTCATGTATTTCCTTTTTCATATGTATATACATACTAGTAGAATAATGGATTATATGGTAGGTATACTTTTAAGAAAGTACGATATCAAACTGTTTTCAAAGTGGTTATATAGTTTTATGTTACCATCAGCAATGTATGTGGGTTCCAGTTGCTCTTCATCAATATTTTAGTCATTCTAGTAGGTGTATAAGGGAAAATTATTGTGATTTTAATCTGCATTTCCCTTATTAATAGCTATAAACATTTTGGCAATCATGTATTTCTTTATGTAAATGTTCTTTGAAATCTTTGAAAATATTTTTGGACAGTTTATTGTTATTGATATGTAAGAGTTATTTTATAGTCTAGATACAAGTCCTTTGTAAGATGAATGCTTGTATTACTCTGTAACTGAAAATTTCATTTCTAAGTGTATGTCCAAAAAAGAAATAAGTGCTGATTATCACAAAAAAACATGTAAAATAATGTCCATTGTGACATCATTTGTCATACTTTCCAATCTTAAAATCAAGAATGAAAAATAAATACATTTTGACATGATCACACCATGGAATGTTATACAGCAAAAAGAATACATGACTTATAATTGCATACAACAATATGGATATATCTCACAAAGCTGTTGAACAAGAGAAGCTAGACATAACAGTGCATACTTTTTTATTCTATGCAGCAAAGAAATGCTCAGCAATATGCTGTTAGGAATCAGGAATTTTTTTGCCTTGAAGAGGAATGAGGGTGGGTAGTGACTGGCAGAGGACACAAAGGAGACCTCTGGGATGCTGGTGATGTTATATTTCTAATTATGGATGCTGGCTGTGTAGGTGTGATCATTTTGCAAAATTTATCAATCTGAGCAACTGTAATTTGTGTACATTTTTATGTATTATATAAGTTACCAAAAGATTTAAAAACAAGGATATAGCCCATCTGATTTCACTTTGTTGTGGGAGGAGGAAAAAAGATGGACACTGAATGAATGAAGACAATAATTCTGTATCATGTATGAGCTTCTCATATTTTCCTGTATTACCACACCAAGGCTATAGAAGGGTGAGCAGAATATTTATTGAAATTCCACAAATTTGCAGTATAATTTCTCACTTAAATACAGTATTTCTTTTTCTACTATTATCAAATGCATACTTATCTGTGAAGCAGCTCTATTGATTTCCAGACTAACAATTTAAACCTCATCTGCTAATATGCTGACCTTAATTTCTAATTTCAAATGAATTTTGGAACTTAATTTATTTTCCAGTTTAAGGTGAAATATTTGTTCGATTTTCCTATGTGAATTTTTTCCATAATGGGGTACATATTGGTATCTCATAGAGTGGGCACTTAATGATCCATTTTTCCAAAGAAAAACTGAGATTGATAAATTGTATAGAATAGTCTTTTCATAGAGAAACATTTGAATTTTTCATTTTTTCTAAATGAGGAAAAAATCTGCCATTGTTGGCTAATTATAGATTTTTTTTATTTGTTTTTGTTTTTTGAGGTTTTTTTACATTAAATTTTCCAATAATTAAATTTTTAAAATTTATTTATTTATTTTTATTATAGATTTTATTAAATGTTATGCCATAATAACAGTAAATATTTTAAAACACAATTTGGAAAAATATATTTTTCTATAAAAATATACTTATTAACTCTATCTACTTATATCAAAGGAAGATATAAGGCAAGAGATGGAATCACTAATATTTTGGATATATTTAATATTCATATTAAAACATTGCATTATCATTTCATAATCTATACTGTACTGTTATGTGCTATATCATCATTTTCATCACTTTGAAAGTAAAGAAACTGAAGTAACTTACCATATTTTTCGGACTATAAGATGCACTGGACCATAAGACGCACCTAGGCTTTAGAGGAAAATAGGAAAAAAAATTTTGAAGCAAAAATGTGATAAAATATTTAATAACATCCTTTAAAGCAGAAATCCTTTTCTGCTTTCCACAATTACGGTAGATTCAGCAGGAGACTACAGTACACTATCGTATCTTTCTATGACAAAATACAGTAATGACAGAACTGTCAGCACTGTGTCCTTCATAGTTATGGGGGCACTGTAGCTGAGAACATCGGTGGATGACGCACTGTTATGGGGGGATCTGCTGCCGACACTGTTATGGAGAGATCTGCTGCTGACACGGTTATGGGAGAGATCTGCTGCTGGAGGGCCACAGGTTGTGCAACACTCGTATGGGGACAGCAGTTTTGCACAACCTGTGTGGCCTGCAGCTGTTGCCAAATTACAGCTCCCATCATCCCATCCTGTCCAAGCATGATGGGAGTTGTAGTTTTGCAACAGCTGCAGGGCCACATTGACAGGTGACCCTGCAGTGGAATTTGCCTGTGTTAATGTTAATGGGAGACACAACAGTCACGTGACTGAGGCACGTAGGGGTGCCGCAGGCTTTCTTCTCTTAACTTGCCTGCACCGCGAGTACCCTCCTCCCTAGCACTATAGTATGCCGCAGTGGGGACTCTGCTCCTGCCTCCCTTGTTTCGCACCCGCCGGGACACCCCCTCCTCCCAGCCCAGGGCCCGCAGCATCTCCCCACTCCTGCTGATGCCGGCTTCCTGTGACCCCGCTGCACTGCTGCCCCCCCACCCCAGCCAGGTAAGCTACATCCGGACTATAAGACGCACTCCCAATTTCCTCCCAATTTTGGGGTCGGGGTTGCATCTTATAGTCGCAAAAATACAGTAATTGCCCAATTCCAAGGCAATATGGTGTAGTTGAAGCGGTATGGGCTTACAATAGCTGTTTGACCTTAAACAAGTCATTGAGCTTTCCTGACTCTCATATCCCTCAGATAAAATAATTCTTTATAGGGCTGTTGTTAAGCATTTAATTAGAAAACTATATTAAAAGTACCTTTGTACAGTGCCTGGTACATTGCAAATAGCCTATAGTAGTGATTTCCTGTCAATTCTTATTTATAATAAAGGAAATAAGTGGAATGATGTATGTTCTAGACAAAGAGAAGAAGCAGTTGAATTTGTGAATACAAATGCTTCATAGGGAAGACTCCTACCCGAAATCATGGTTAATCCCAACCTAGAAATTCAATGTCAGACTTTTTACACATTCTCAGACCCAGCTCTGATTTTTCTGATAAGAAATTAGCATGAACATTTTATTGTTTTACAACTGCTGGCATTACTGATATTAGTTAATATCCAAGAAGAATACTTTACTGAGCAAAGATGTAGCAAAAATTTAAATCATTAAGCGCTCAGTGTTACTCTCCCAGGGAAATTATATAATTTGTGAACTGACCCACATCATTTAAAAATTAGTCAATAGCATTACTATTTTGCATTTACATGGGTTATATTAGGAGGCTACCTGATACTTGTCAGCAAATTAATATCTTTATTGTTCATATCACCAGCTTTTCCTTTGTATTAAAATATTAGAAAGATAAATAATTGATTTGAAGATCTTAGAAATTTTAATATCTGAGTAAAATACACTAAACTATTTATTAATGGGGTAGCTATGAAAACATTTTAGAAAAATAGATTAAATTTAATATATTTGGTTCAGAGTTATCATATAGGCAAATCAACTTTCTTGTGTCAACTATTTAAATTAATTCAATTATTCATTATTAATAATGATGCCCATCATTGATTAACTGGTCTCAATAGGTCAGGCACTATAAATGAAACTCAATTTATTCAATCTATTTTAAACCATAAAGAAAAGTTCCAAGGATAGTAAAATCTTGTTATATTGTTTACCAAGATTTAACCATTTCCTTACCTTTTTGCCTGAAGTGCCTTACTATCTTCCCTCCCTCTCTTTCTCTGTGCCTGTTTTATTCTGCCTTTCTCTCCACTCTATGTGACTCCTTTGACATTAATCTATAGATATTGTACTCATTTGCTCTTAAATACTTCAGTGTACATTTCTTATGAACAATGGCATTATATTATGACAGTACAATTATCAAAATCAGGAAACTTAAAATCACTATATTATGTAATCAATGCTAGAGATTCAAATTTCATCTTTGCTTTGTTTTTAATCCAAGGGAAACATGTTTAGTCTTTCACTATGAAGAATGATTGCTCCATAATTGCTTATCAAATAAAAAGAAGTTTGAAAGAAAAAAAAGGAATGATTGCAGCTGTAGTTTTTTGCTTGTCTTTTGTATATGCTATTTATCAATCAAAGTTAATTTCCTTCTGTTCCTAGTTTGCTGGAAGTTTTTGTCATGAGTGGAATTTAGTCAAATCTTGTTTCTTTGCTATTAGGTAGATGATCAAAGGACTTTCTCCTTTTTTCTTCTAAAAGAGTTAATCACATTGATTAATTTTCTATTAATCAACCATAAATTCTGGGGATAAACTGTATTTGGTCATGATGTACTATCATTTTAATATATTTCTGGGTTTAATTGACTTGCCTTTATTCTCATCTATATTCAAATGATAGTGTTTGTGAATTTTCTTTTACTATAATTTTTGCTTTGGTTTTTGTATAGGGGTTACACTGACCTTTTAAAATGAGTTGGCCAGTATTTTCTCCTCCACTGTTTTCTAAATATGATTGTGTAGGATTGATATTAATTCTCCATTATGTATCATAATTCAACAGTGAAACTATCTGGGCCTGGAGATTTTATCTATGAGCAAGTTTTAAAGCAATGACTTTATTTACTTAGTGCATATACATAGGGGTATTCATGTTTTATATTGTCATTTATAAATGTTTTGATAATTTGTGTTTCAAGAAATGTTATTTCCCCCCACCCCCGCCCTGGCTATTGTTAGATTGTTCTTAACTTCAATGTCTCTGGTTATATTTTGTTTGCTTTTTTCTTCTATTGCTTATGTTCCAGTTAAAGGTGAGATCATATGGTATTTGTCCCTCACTTCCTGGCTTATTTCACTTAATGCTCTCCAGTTTCATCCATGCTGTTGCAAAGGGTATAAGCTCCTTCTTTCTCTCTGCTGCGTAGAATTCCATTGTGTAAATATACCATAGTTTTTGGATCCACTCGTTTGCTGATGGGCACTTCGGTTACTTCCAGTACTTGGCTATTGTAAATTGTGCTGCTATGAACATTGGGGTGCACAGGTTCTTTTGGATTGGTGTTTCAGTGTTCTTAGGGTATAATCCCAGCAGCGGAATTACTGGGTCAAAGGGCAGTTCCATTTTTAGTTTTCTGAGGAAATTCCATATTGTTTTCCACAGTGGCCTCACCAGTCTGCATTCCCACCAACAGTGCACTGGGGTTCTTTTTCCCCACAACTTCTCCAGCACTTATTCTTTGTTGCTTTGTTTGTGATGGCCATTCTGACCAGTGTGAAGTGGTATCTAATCGTGGTTTTAGTTTGCATCTCTGTGATGGTTAGTGATGCTAAGTATCCTTTCATAGTCTCTGGGCCCTCTGTACGTCCTCCTTAGAGAAGTGTCTGTTCAAGTCCTTTGCCCATTTTTCAATTGAGTTGTTTGTCTTCCTGGATTAGAGTCATGTGAGTTCATTATATATTTTGGAATCAAATTCATATCCAAGGTATCATTGACAAATATATTTTCCCATACGGTTGGTTCCCTTTTCATTTTACTGCTGTTTTCTTTAGCCATGCAGAAGCTTTTTATTTTGATGAGGTCCCATTTATTTATTCTTTTTTTAATGTCCCTTAGCATAATACCCTTTATTGAGGTCCATCCATGGTGTCACAAAGAACATATAGGTTTTTTGGCTTATACAATTCCTACACTATTCTTAACCTCTACCTGTCTACTTTGTACCTACACTCTATGCTTCTTATTCCCTGTACCTTTTCTCCCATTCTCCTCCCTCCCACTCCCTGCTAATAACCCTCCATGTGATCTTTATTTCTTTGAATCTGTTCCTGTTCCAGTTCTTTGCTTAGTTTGTTGTTGTTATTTAGGTTCAGTTGTTGATAGTTGTGAGTTTGTTGTCATTTTACTGTTTATAGTTTTTGATCTTCTTCTTTTCCTTGGATAAGTCCCTTTAACATTTCATATAATAAGGGCATGATGATGATGAACTCCTTTAACTCGATCTTATCTAGAAAGCACTTTATCTGCCCTTCCATTCTAAATGATAGCTTTGCTGGATAGAGTCATCTTGGATGTAGGTCCTCGCCTTTCATGACTTGCGATACTTCTTTCCGGCCTCTTCTTGCCTGTAAGGTTTTTTTTGGGGGAAATCAGCTGATAGTCTTATGGGAACTCCTTTGTAGGTAATGGTCTCCTTGTCTCTTGAAGCTTTTAAGATTCTCTCCTTATCTTTAATCTTGGGTAATGTAATTATGATGTGCCTTGGTGTGTGCTTCCTTGGGTCCAACTTCTTTGGGACTCTCTGAGTTTCCTGGACTTCCTGAGAGTCTATTTCTTTCACAAAATTAGTGAAGTTCTCTATTATTTTTTCAAGTAAGTTTTCAATTTCTTGTTCTTCCTCTTCTCCTTCTGGCACCCGTATAATTCAGATGTTGGAAGTGTTAAAGTTGTGTCATAGGTTCCTAAGCCTGTCCTCCTATTTTTGAATTCTTGTTTCTTTCTCTTCTTTTATGCTAAAACAAGTTTTATTTTATTTTTTTATTGTTATTCAGTTACAATTGTCTGCATTTTCTCCCCATCCCTCCACCCCACCCCAGCCAATCCCACCTCCCTCCCTCACCTCTACCCTTCCCCTTGATTTTGTCCTTGCGTCCTTTATAGTAGCTCCTGTAGACCCCTCTCCCCACTATCCCCTCCCCACTCCCCTTGTTTCTTTATTCTGTTCTGGTTGAATGTTTATTTCTTCCTTCTGGTCCAAACTATTGATTTGAGTCCCAGTTTCCTTCCTGTCACTGTTGGTTCTCTGTGCATTTTCCTTTATTTCACTTCTCATAGCCTTCCCTCCTTCCTCTATTTTTTGACCATACTCAACTATTTCTGTGAGCATCCTGAAAATCAGTGTTTTGAACTATGCATCTGATAGGTTGGCTATCTTTTTATCACTTAGTTGTATTTTTTCTAGAACTTCAATCTGTTCTTTCATTTGGGCCACTTTTTAAAATCTCACCACATCTGTCATGTAGTAACGGTTGGAACCTTAAGTATTTGCCAGTACAGGGCAACCCACTTTGCTGCGTTGTGGTGCTGCCTGTCAGGGAGGGGTCTGAGAGGGAACAATGCCACTTGCTGGGCTTTCAGCTGGCTTTCAGTCACTTCCCCTGCTACCCACAAGCAAATTGGGCCCTTTTGGTGCTGATTCCTTGGGTGGGTGGTTTTGTGTACATTCTAGGACCCTGTGGGTCTCTCCGATGAACTCTTCTGTGAGGCTGGGAGTTTCTCCCACCACCACAATCCCCACAGGGTTTGAGGCTTTATTTCCTGGTGCTGGAATCCTGGGTCACATGGTCTGCCTCGTTCCCCAGTTGTTCTTCCTGGGTTATCCACATGCAAATATGGGACCACCCAGTCCACCAGCCACCACATCCTCTGGTCCTCAAGCCACTGTCTTGCCCATCCTGGTCCTCTAGCCACAGCCATACTGTGAGCCCTCTCCACCCTGGCTGCCTGCCTCTCCCCTCCTACTGGTCTGGATAAATGTTTCCTCTTTAACTCCTTGGTTGTCACATTTCCCTACAGTTTGATTTTTCTGGCAGTCTGGTTGTTTTTTGTTTTTAAATTTGTTATTGTCATTCTTTTGGTTGTGTGAGGAGGAACAGTGTATCTACCTATGCCTCCCTCTTGGCTGGAAGTCAGAAATATTATTCAGATAAAATTTTAATTTAGGAAAGCTAAAGGGATACCTAAAGCTATTGGGTTAAATGGCTTTGGTGAATGGACCAAATTAGTAGATCTAGTTAACTTAATCAAGATTAATTTGAAACACCTCATTTTTTGGGAGATCTTCTAATGTGACCATGATGAGTTAGTGTGCTTGCCTTGTGCACAATACAACTTCCCTCATTATACTCCATGACACTTTTTCCATGTATGCATATGTCTCTGTCCTCCATCTCAGTATGTTCTTAACCTTAGTTGCATATTTGAATCACATGTAGAACCATGGAAAAAATGATGTCTCAGTCCCATTATAAAAATTCTGATTTCTTTTGTGTGATGTATAACCTAGACATCAGGATTTTATAAATTTTCTGAGGTGATTTAAATTTGCAATCATGGTATGTAATTTTTGGTTCAAAAAGAGCACTAGTTTTCAAGCCTGGAGGTGCATGAGAATCACCAAGGAACTTTTAAAAGCTAATGGTTGGACTTCACTTCAGACCCACTAAACCATAATATCTGTGGGTAGGACATAGGCATTGCCATGTTACATTGTTGTTTCTCATGTTTTGTTTTTTAGCATCTAAAGTCAGCTACTATAAAGGACACAAGGACAAAATCAAGGGGGAGGGTGGAGGTGGGGGAGGGAGGTGGGATTGGCTGGGGTGGGGTGGAGGGATGGGGAGAAAATGCAGACAATTGTAACTGAATAACAATAAAAAAATTTTTTAAATAAACCAGAGGTCTAAAAAAACTCAGTGTAGTTTTAATAAAATAAAATAAAATAAAGTTGTGTTCTAAACCTCCCTCTAAAAAAACAAAAAAGTAAAACAATGCTACTGTTCTCATTAATTTTTTATTTTTGGAAAATGGAGTTGATTTTTATTAAAATGTTATTTATGTTAAAAAAAATTCAAATTTCTAAGGCCCACCACAGACCCCCTGAATCAGAAATCCCAGCGTGTTACCCAGTACCAATCTATATTCCAACCATCCCTGAAATTAATTATTGACACACCTCTAAAATTTGAGAACCACTGATCTAGCCAGTGTTATTCAACTTTGGCTATACATTGGAGACACCTGGGATTCTTTAATAAAAATACTGATGCCTGGGTACCTTCTCCACAAATACTCTGATTTCAGTGTTCTGGAGTGTGATCTGAACATTGGGATTTTTATAAAAGCACTCCAGTCCTGGCCAGGTAGCACAGTTGGTTAGAGCATTGTTTGATACAAAGTTTTAGGTTCAGTCCCTAGTCAGGGTACATACATGAAATAACTAATGAATGCATAAAGGAGTGGAACAGCAAAACTCTCTCTCTTTTTCTCTCTCTCTCAATCAATCAATCAATCAAATTAATAAAAAATAAAAGCACTTCAGATTAATTTAATGTGTAGCCAAGATAGAATATTTGCCTAATGAATGAGCTCCTTAAGAACAGAGATCATGACATCTTGACATAACCAGCTCTGTAGGTTCTGAGTTTGGCACAGGATTTTACATTTGTGGAGGAAACTTGAAAATGAGCAAAGGGCAGAAGAAGAAGAGATCAACCATGCAAAAAAAAAGTCTTAGGTATTTGGATTTTTATATAAGTAATGTAGGTCAACTTCACAGTCAATAGTCCTTCACAGATTCTGATTTCTTCATGTTAACAGAGATTGTCTTCATTTTGCTTTCCAAAAAAATAAAAGGTATTGGTTCTAAAAAGACCATCTTTGGATAATGTGATATATGATGCTACCCCTCCTAAATAATCAGTTGTAATAGAAAATATATTCAAATATTCAACTATCTTTTAGGTTTAAAATTATGTCAGCTTTATCATAATTGGAAATTATTCAGCACCAAATAGATCTGTTGGGAAAATAAGAAATTTAAAATACATTCACTCCAGCAAAAGATCAGTCACAATGATCTTTAATTAATTATTTATGAAGATGGCTGCATTTCCTTTTTGAAATCTGTTTTGCAGCAAAATCCTCCAATTTAAAATTGTTTTAAATGAAAAGCAAGAAACAGATATCCCATTATCTTGAAAAGACAAAAAATCTTAATAATAAACAAAGTTTAAGATTCACTAAAGATTTTCCATTTGAAATTTGATTAATGCTAGAATCAGGAAGAAAAAAAAATACTTGACCTATCTTTTTCAATTTGGTAATATAATGTTCAGTTATATTTCAATCCTTAATTTATCTATTATAATAATTAGTATAGAAATAGAGCACATTAAAATGTATTCTTGAAAATATAACATTACAATTTTAAGATTTTAGTCATTTTCAAACAAATATAGTGAAAGCAATCAACCAAAATGGTTTCCCATGCAGTATTATTTTAGTTTCATAAAGCAAGTAACAATAATAATCAAAATTGTCATCAACAGTGTGTCAACATTCCAATCAAACAGAGTTACAGTTTATTTTATTTATATTTTAATTTTGCTTGCCCTTGAGCTTGGCTCTCTATAGAGCCCTGATGATCTTGGACTCCTCTCATCACTATGACCTACCTTTTACTGAAGTAGATGAGTAATAAATAGACCCTGACCAGAGAAAATTACTACATTTGGCTTCCAAGCATGGTGACTTTAACAGACAACAATGGAGACAACAATGAAGGCAATAAATTGCATAAAATGACTGATGCTTTGCCTAGCATAATTGTGACTTCTGTGTTATGATTTTAATAACAAGAGTCCTGATCACAACCATTATCAGAATGTTGGAAGTTGAACTGATCATCTTTTTTTCCAGTCATATAACCAGAGCTTACCTAATATTGCCTGCTTCTTACTTAAAATGACATTTAGTACAATTAGTTAATAAGCTTGGACACAACTCATAACAGGTAAAACCTGAGCCAGAAGTATGTATTACCACCATTCAATTTAATTTAACAGTTTCCTTATGAGTGTCTAAGTGATTGACAGTGTACTATAGGAGTAAGGGGAGATAAGCTTAAATTTTCAGTCAAGATCACATTGTGAAGGCCTTGAATGTGAGGCTTTTTAGCCTCTCAGTAGCATCTTCCAGAGTATGTAGATTCCCCTGGGTGGAAAACGCCTAAAACCTATTATTTCCTCTCTGAGTTTATTCGTTTTTGTCATTATTGGTCCTGTAATTCTTCACTTCTCTATTAGTTCTACAATGCCTTAAAGCAATCCTATAAAAGTGTTGTCCAGGCCTTTTAGTTTTTTCCAGCATTATTGCTCATCTGAATTACCTGATCTACTTTTATTAAAAGATGAAATATACATTTTGTTTTATATTTGTTTATTGTATATTTTATTTCTAGAAGTCTGTTTCTTTGGTAAATTTGCCAGATCTATGGTTATGATTTCCCAGTTCCAGACAGTTTTAAACTTTTAAGTTGTATATTGTGATATAATAACCACAGCTTTTTAAAAAAAGATTTTGTTTTTTTAGACAGAGGGAAAGGAAGAGAGAAAGAGGGAGAGAAACATTGATGTGTAAGAGTAACATCAATCAGCTGCCTCTCACACATCCCCAAGTGGAGACCTGGCCAGCAACCCAGGCATGTGTCGTGACTGAGTATCGAACTGGCAAACTTTCAGTTCACAGGCCCACACCAGCCAGGGCATAATAACCACAGTTTTAAAAATAATATCTGATCATTCCAACATATGAAGTTTTTTACTCCATTTCTTTCACCTATGTTTATTTATGTTTGTTCTTATTCATAGCATGCTACATGTTCAGCTGCTCTTGACTGCGTACTACTCATTGGCACTAAAAAATATCTATATTGAGAATTATTGTAAGCAAAATAATGTTACATCCACAGAGATGTCCATATCCTAATCTTTGGAACATGTGAACATGTTAGGTTCTATGACAGTGGGAAATGAAGACTGAAAATTGAATTAAGATTTCTAATCACCTTAAGATAAAACAGAGGTATTACCCTGAATTCCTGAATTAATCGAGTGATCCACTATAATCACAAGGGTCCCTGAAAGTAGAACAGGCAGGCAAAAGAAAATTTTGAGGAGATATGACTGTGGAAAAGAATGGTAAGAAAGAATCATCAAAGAGGTACAGTATTGTTTGCTTTAAAGGTGTATAAGTCAAGGAATGTAGGTACCCTATTTAGAACCTTGAAAAGGCAAAGGGATGACTTTGAGCCTAGGGAGACTAGTGTTGGACTTCTGATACATAGACACTAATCCATCGATTCTTTAAATGTCATCTAACCTATGGATCTTTAAAGACAAATATGTGATAAGTTTGTGCTAATTTGTTAAGGCAGCAAGAGAAAAGTATATACAGAATTTCTTGAGGTCCAGGGTAAAGGCACCTTGCTCCAGGAAAGACTTATTTTTGCAACTGTCAGGTGCTTGTCAGCAATGCTACTCCAGGAAGTCCTTAAAGCAAGTTAATACCTTGAGATTGCTTGGGTCATCCTAAACCAGTTTGCAAATATGGGTGATTACCAGCTCTATTCATCAACAAGGAAAACTTTTCTGCAATTCCATGTTGTACAAAAAGAGTGGATATATTAAAAACCATTGAATTTTATACTTTAAATTTGTGAAATGTATAGTATGTGAATTCTATTTTCACAAAGCTATTTTTTTTAAATGTGGCTGCATCCCACTTCATCATGGTGTATGATCTTTTCACTATATTGCTCAATCCAGTTTGTCAATATTTTGTCAACTATTTGTCCTCCCAAATCACAGTACTACTATTTGTTTTGTTTGGTTGTATGTCTTGTTAACATTTTTCTTATCCTTATGGGTTAGTGCACAGGTGGCAAAAACAAGGCCCGCAGGCTGAATCTGGCCCTCTACCTTGTTTTATCTGGCCCGGCACCTTGTTTCTACCCGGCAGCAGCGCCAAGCTCCTTGCCCCTAGTTAAAGAGTAGTTACATTGATACAGTCCTGAAATTACATTCGGCCCTTTGAAGGCAACAGTGAGGCTGATGTGGCCCCTGGTGAAAAGGAGTTTGACAATCCCTGGGTTACTGCATTAAAGGTTGTATAAAAAAATTAAAATGAAATGTCTAGCCATACCTATTCAGAAATCACTGGGATTTTGGTAAAGTACTAGAGAAAATCTTTCATGGCAAAGAAATGTGATAAATAATAATGTCTAATTTCCATTAAATTCCCACTGATATCTCTCTGTCAATCATTTCTAAAGAAAATATACTGTATACAAATAATTTTCAAATTATTGGATTTTCATTTTTAGAGCAGTGTTAAGTTTACAGAAAAATTAAAGAGATAGCTTAGGAAATTACTATATACCCCCCTCTCCTAAGCAGTTCCCTCTGCTATTAACAGCTATTAGTGTGGTACATTTGTTAGAATTAACTAATCAATTCTGACATATTATTTTTAACTAAACTCCATAGCTTACATTAGTGTTCACAATTGTGTTGTACATTTCTATGAGTTTTGACAAATGCATAATGCCATATATCTACCATTGCAAGATCTTTCAGAATAGCTTCACCATCCTAAAAATGCTCTATATTTCCATGTTCCCTCCCCCAGAAATCCAGACAACCAATAATCTTTTAACTATTTTCATATTTTTATCTTTTCCAGACTGTCATGTAATTTTAATTCATTTCTGATCTCAGAACAAGCTTTATATGATTTCTATACTTTTAAATTTGTTACAGTATTTTTTTTATGGTCCAGAATTTGTTCTATCATGGTGAATGTTCCATGCAAATTTGAGAAGAATGTATATTCTGCTGTTGTTGGATGAAGAATTCTGCAAATGTCAGATCTAGCTCAGTGCTATTCAATTACAACCTTACTGGATTTCTGCCTGCTGATGTTAATTAGTGGTACAGTAGTGTTGGAAGTCTTCAAATATGACAGTGAATAAAATCTATTTCTCCTTGCCATTCTATCAGATTTTGCTAATAATTTTTTGATATTCTATTGTTATCTTAGATGTATGCATGTTAAGAATTTTTGTCTTCTTACAGTTATATCTTTTATGTTATGATATGTTTTGTCTTAGAGAATTGACACCTTTGTGATTATGTTATGTCCCCTTTATCCATAATATTAGGTAGTCTGACTTTCCTCATAATTAATATAGTTATTCCAAGTTTCTCTTGAGTTTGCTATAACTTTCTCCATCTGTACCTTTAATGCAGCTCTGTTTTTACATATAAAGTGGACTTCTTTTAGACAACATATAATTAGGCCTTATTTTTGATCCCTAATGACAAGTGTTTTAATTGTTGCATTTCACCATTTACATATAAAGTGATTATTAATATGGTTGGATTAATATCTGGTATAGTTGTAACTATTTTCTATTAGTTGCCATTTTTCTTTGTTTTGTTTTTGTTTTTTTCCCTATTTTTCTGCATTCTCTGGGTTTCTTTCAGAATTTATTTATTGATTTTTAGAGAGAGGGGAAGGAAGGAAGGAAGAGAGGGAGAGACACATCTATATGTGGTTGCCTCTTGCATGCCTCTTACCGAGGAACCTGACCTGCAACCCAGGCATGTGCCCTGACTGGGAATCAAACTGGTGACCCTTTGTTTTGCAGGCTGGCACTCAATCCACTGAGCTACACCAGTCAGGGCTGCATTCTGTGGTTTTAATCCAATATTTTATATGATTCTATTTTCTTTCCTTCTTAGAATATCAATTTTACTTCTTGTTTTGATTTTCCAGTGATTTTCCTAGAGTTTGAAATATATATTTACAACTAATTATAGCCTAACTTCAAATATTACTATACTTCTTCATAGGTAGTACAGGTACATTATAACAGATTTTTTCCAATCCTTCTCTCCTGTTCCTTATACCATAACTGTCATTCATTTTACTTATTGATAAGCTATAGTCATCCAACACATTATTGTTATTATTTTGAATAAATGTGTATATAATTGTAGGACAGTTTTGAAGAACATTAACTGATGCTTATATAATACAACTATCACCTTCAAAGAAATGCACCACTCAACATCATCTTCATTATTATTTGGCCATATTTTACATTCAAAATGATAAGTGCATTTATTTCACTGTAAACTTAAGTGAATTTAGAACTAATAAAAACAATTTACTGAGTATTTGCTATGCTCTAGGCACTATTTCAAGTGTCTTGTATGCATTATCACATTTCCTTCTTACCAAATCCTTTGTACTCTTCCCCATTTTACAGATAAATAAACTGAAATATAAAAAGTTAAATAATGTGATCAAGGTTCCAAGGTCATTGGACTACTAAATTCTGGTAATTAGAAAGGTAAGATTTGAACCCATGCATTATGGCTTCAGAGCCAACTTTTTTTTACACAATATTGCCCCCAAATACAGGGGAGGAAATATACACTGACTAAGGAGATGAAACTAAATATTTACTAAGCACTTACAAAATGCCAGAAATCATGCTAGTTACCTTATGCACATGGTTTCATTTAATCCTCACAACAACCCTTGTAGGTTATTTTAACCACTATTTTACAAATGAGGATACCATAGTTCAGAAAGATTAAATAATTTGACCAAAGACACAAAACAAAAAGTGACAGGCCAAGTATTATAACTAAGTTCTGCCTGATTTCAAATAATAGAAAAGGGAACCTTAGTGCACTGTTGGTGGGAATGCAGATTGTTGCAACCGCTATGGAAAACAGTATGAAATTTCATCAAAAAATTAGAAAAAGGAACTGTCTTATGACCCAGCAGTTCCACTTCAGGGAATATATCTGGAGAAATCCGAATCAAATTTGAAAGAATATATGCACCTCTATGTTCATTGCAGCATTATTTACAGTAGCCAAGCTATGGAAGTGCCCATGAATGGAGGAGTGGATGAAAATGTTGTAGTATATTTACACAATGGAATAATATTAGGCTGCAAAAAATAATGAAATCTTACCTTTTCAATAGCATGGATGCACCTAGAGGGTTTTATGCTAAGTAAATAAGTCAGACAAAGACAAATACCATATTATTTCACTTACATATAGAAACAAACAAACAAACAAAACAGAAACTGACTCATAGCTACGAAGAACAAATTGATGGTTGTCAGATATGAGGGAGCTTGGGGTGATGGGTAAAAAAAGGTAAAGGGATTAAGCAGTACAGATCGGTAGTTACAGAAGAGTCACTGAGCTATAGGTTACGGCATAGGGAACATAGTCAGTAATATTATCATAAATATGTATGGGGCCAGTTCAGTTGGGTACTTATAACATTGGGAAGACCACTCTGTAAAGTACAGGATTTTCTAATCACTTTGCTGTATATCTGAAACTAATAAGTATATATTGAATGTAAACTGTAATTGAAAAATATAAACAAAATATAAAATACAATAATATACTATATTACACTTATTTTAAAAATCACCACAGATTTATCATTTGGGAAATACTTGTAGAATACTTTCCAGGTTATTATCCATTTGGAATTTACAAGGACATTAAAAGCATAGCTCTGTGATAAACATGAAGGATCTAAGGCACACTAACTTAAAATCATGGAAAAGCCCTTTGTTACCCTTTAAAAGACCTCTATTGTCATCACCATCACCACCACTATCATTATTTTCATCATCATCATCATCATCATCATCAATGATTTGGCTAATTAAAAAGCCTTAATTTCATTGTCTTTTAAAGTATGATTTATGTAGTAAGGGATTAACTTAGTTATTAAGAATAAAATATTTTTTCTGAATTTGTTTCAGGAAACACCATATAAAAGACTGTAGTCTTTTCCTCCTCCAAATGTAAATGCTACCTTTCTTTTTCCAAAACTTTATAAGTTTGATTTAATGATTATTAAATCTACAGTTTAAGTTGTGAGAGATATTGACATGAAAATAATTGAGGACATTTATTCAAACTTTAACAAGTCTCAGTTTAAGGTAGCTTTTGCAAAATCACCAGTTACACATTATTTTTTATACAAACTGTAATGAGTTTTAAGCCAAGCTATAATAACTCATACAAGATTTGTCAGAACCTGGGCTCAGCTATACATTTTTAAGTGAATTGTTGAACACTGGATATCATTTATAGCCTTCTGCTACTTTTATCAAAGGCCAATGATTTAAGGAATAAAGAGGACCACATAATTTATGCCAAAGTGTTTCAATATTTGCCCAAAATGATATGTATTATAACATCACTTTTTGTGAATCTTCTTTAAACACCAAAAATAAAAATAAAAAATAAGCAAAAGTAAAACTTTAATCTTACTAAATGCCATGTAATAATAATCATGATTACCCCATCTAATCTTCACAGGACTTTATCCTATAGCTATTTTTAATAGTTCATTTTTATTGTATTTTTTCCATTACCACTTATCCCCACTATATCCACTTCCACCTCCACCCACCCTCCTACCCCTGCAATCATCACACTGTTGCCTGGTCCATGGAGACCTTTTTCTTTTTAACTCCATGCCTACACTCTCCCAACCCCACCCCACCCCACCCCCCCCACCCCCCGCTGAAAGCTGAACAAACTAAACTAACAAGCAAATAGAGATAGCTATTAATAGTAATCCCCATATTATGGAGGTAGTTGAGGCTCAGAGAAAATATTGAGGGTTACTCAAAGCTATAGTAATCTGTGGAGCTAGAGTTTGAACTTGCTTCTCTCTTTTATCAAAACCTGTGCTCTAAATATTGGCTTTGCTAGTCACAGTGTGCATATATAGTCTTGGTTACATAATACCAACATTCCCCACTAAAGCATAATTTTTGGTTCTAACTCATTACCTCTCTATTCAAAAACCATATTTCACAAGACAGTTTGATAAACTGCTAAATAAGTCTGTTGGTTGCAAAGTAATTTTTATCATTGGTGTAAAACTTACCCCTATTGCTTTTCTTTACTGTTTTTCTTGTTATATTACATGAGACTTAAGGACTCTTTCAAAATATGAAGAACAAGTCCTTCACCCATTTTTTAATTGGGTTGTTTGTCTTTCTGGAGTGCAGTTGTATGAGTTCTTTATGTATTTTTGAGATCAGACCCTTGTCTGAGGTATCATTGGCAAATATGTTTTCCCATACTGTCAGTTCTCTTTTCATTTTAATGCTGTTTTCTTTAACCATGCAGAAGCTTTTTATTTTGATGAGGTCCCATTTGTTTATTCTTTCCTTTATGTCCCTTCCTTTAGGGGTCGTGTCTGTGAGGATGTTGCTGCATGCAATGTCTGATATTTTCCTACCAATGTTTTTCTCTAGGACTTTTATGCTGTTGCGAATTATATTTAAGTCTTTTATCCACCTTGAATTTATTTTTGTGTATGGTGTAAGTTGGTGATCAAGTTTCATTTTTTTTGCTCGTAGCTGTCCAGATCTCCCAACACCATTTGTTAAAGAGGCTATTTTTGCTCCATTTTAAGCTCCTGCCTCCTTTGTCAAATATTAATTGACCGTAGAGACTTGGATTTATTTCAGGGCTCTCTGTTCTGTTCCATCGGTCTATGTGCCTGTTTTTATGCCAGTACCAGGCTGTTTTGATTACAGTGGCCTTGTAATACAGTTTGATATCAGGTATTGTGATCCCTCCTGCTTTGTTCTTCTTTCTCAAAATTGCTGCAGCTATTCGGGGTCCTTTATGGTTCCATATGAACTTCTGAAATGTTTGTTCTATATCTGTGAAATATGTCATGGGTACTTTAATAGGGATGGCATTGAATCTATAAATCGCTTTGGGTAGTATGCCTGTTTTGATGATGTTAATTCTTCCAATCCATGAACATGGTACATGCTTCCATTTGTTTGTGTCTTCCTTAATTTCTTTCTTCAGTGTTGTGTAGTTTTCTGAGTACAGGTCTTTTACCTCCTTGGTTAGGTTTATTCCTAGTTACTTTATTTTTCTTGTTGCTGTATCAAATGGGATTTTTTTCTGATTTCTGTTTCTGATGTTTCATTGTTAGTGTACTTCTCCAAGGAGACATACAGAGGGCCCAGAGACATATGAAAAGATGCTCAGCATCACTAGCCATCAGAGAGATGCAAATTAAAACCACAATGAGGTACCATCTCACACTGGTCAGAGTGGCCAACATAAACAAATCAACAAACAAATGTTGGAGAGGATGCAGGGAAAAAGGAACCCTAGTACATTGTTGGTGGCAATGCAGACTGGTGCGACCACTGTGGAAAACAGTATGGAATTTCCTCAGAAAACTAAAAATGGAACTGCCCTTTGACCCAGCAATTCCGCTGCTGGGATTATACCCTAAGAACCCTGAAACACCAATCCAAAAGAACCTGTGCACCGCAATGTTCATAGCAGCACAATTTACACTAGCCAAGTACTGGAAGCAACCTAAGTGCCCATCAGCAAATGAGTGGATCCAAAAACTATGGTACATTTATACAATGGAATTCTACACAGCAGAGAGAAAGAAGGAGCTTTATACCCTTTGCAACAGCATGGATGGGACTGGAGAGCATTATGCTAAGTGACATAAGCCAGGCGGTGAGGGACAAATACCATATGATCTCACCTTTAACTGGAACATAGTCAACAGAAGAGAAAAGCAAACAAAATATAACCAGAGACATTGAAGTTAAGAACAATCTAACAATTGTCGGGGGGAGTGGGGAGTGGACAGTGGGAAGAGGGAATTACAGGAACTACTATAAAGGACACAAGGACAAAATCAAGGGGGAGGGTGGAGGTGGGGGAGGGAGGTGGGTTTGTCTGGGGTGGCATGGAGGGGTAGGGAGAAAACGCAGACAACTATAATTGAACAACAATAAAAACATATCCCAGAAAACCCCCATGTAGTACAAAGACCCTCAGGACAGTAAGACTGGAATAGGCTTTTTGAATAACTGTATAGCTTTTGCCTGATTCAAGTTACTTTTCTTTCATTGGGAGTGTGGTTTTGACAAATAAATTGAAGATGGAATTCAGAAAATAGTGTAAGCTAAAGGGAAAACTGGAAACCAAAAACCCCCTTCATTTCCACTGATAGTTTCAAAAATGCCCGAAAGAAGTATTAAGTTGAAATGTGTTCATGAAATGTACAAAAAAGAGCTGTCATACAAGGATGGTGGAAGGCCATGAGCCAAGAATTTACTTTTTGAATCCTCTGCAATGTTTAATGAAAACTAGGTTTGTCAGACACAGTGATCTTTGGTAACACCTATCTCAGCTGACACAGGCATCTTTTTCAATGTTAAACATAGAGCAGAAATGATTTTCCACAAATAAATATATCCTATGATTTATCCTAAAGGGAAAAAAGATGTAAAATGGAGTTTGGGATTTTTTTAAAATACCTTGGTGTATGAAATATTATGGGGTATTATAAAATAATGACAAAATTATGTGTAATACATAGCATGACCAGCCTGTGAAAATAAAGTTAGACACCTCCCATTTCATAGATGAAGACACATCAATCTAGAGAAGAGAAAAAATATATTTAAAGCCTTCCTGGTAGTAAATACTAGAGTTGGGACTAAAAGCTATATTCTTTAATTGTAACTTCTGCATACAGAAATAATAATAGATAACACTGACATACATAGGAATGTATATATTTACATACATACATATAAATATACAAGGTCTGTCCAGAAAAAGTCCAGCCATTGTTAATATAATGAGAATGGTTTGTGTGACATCATTGTAACCTGGCAGCCAAGGAGAGTGGACTGGAATGCACATGTGTGAACAGTGACAACTTCACTGTACTAGTCAGTGAGGGCAGTAGATGCTGTTGAGTGAGCATGTGTATTGTGTGGCAATCACATTCAAAATGACTGAGTGAGTAGAGCAATGAATCTGCAACAAATTGTGCATTAAGCTTGAACATTCCTCCGTGGAAACTATTCAGATGATTCAGAAGGTCACAGCTATGGACAACTGGTGATTGGCAGCTTCATCATGGCAACACACTCGCTCATGCATCATGTCTCATGCAGTGTTTTTTGGTGAAACATCCACTCACCCAGGTGACTCAGCTCCCTCACAGCCCAGATTTGGAACCATGTAACTTCTGGCTTTTCCCAAAACTAAAATCAGCTTTGAAAGGGAAGATATTTCAGACTGTCCATGAGATTCAGGAAAATATGATGAGGCAGCTGATGGAGATTGGGAGAACTGTGTGAGGTCCTAAAGTGCCTACTCTGAAGGGGACTGAGGCGTCATTGCCCTCCATACAATGTTTCTTGTATCTTGTATCTTCTTCAATAAATGTCTCTATTTTTTATATTACATGGCTGGATGTCTTCTAGACAGACCTTGTATGAGTATCTCTCTCTCTCTCTCTCTCCAATATATATATGTATACACATCACAAAAACCTTATCTAGCCAATACTATTATTAATACTTTGGACAGATGAGGAAATTAAATGAAAGAGGATGAATGGCTTCTGCAGTCACATAGCTAGAAAGTGGTAGAACTGAGATTAGACTTCAATCAGCCTGGATGTAAAATCTGTACACATAACTACTTTCCTGTATTGCCTCTGTAGCCTTATTTGAACCTTAAACATAACTAACATTGTAATCAAAAGTTTCACTGAAGGGTCAGTTATGGACAAATCATAGAATTTCATTACCTTTATTTGGGCACTTATTAAATAGTGGATGTAAATGTACATTGACACTCAGAGGGTTTTATATAACACTGACTCCAGCCTTCTCCTTTTCCTTTCATATGAAAATAAAAGCAAGAAATTTTAAATGACTAACTCAAGGTTATATGATGAGAGAAAAATAATCTCACTACTGGTATCCGGACATCCTTATGAACCTATTGACTAATATCATGTACTCCCAAAGCACAGAGATTTTCTAGCCTAGGGCAGGACAACAGAAGTGAAGGGACCTCTAGCATGTTCAAAAGGTCATGTACCTCAAGGTTTTTCATGAAATCTCTAAGCTCCTAAATATATTATAAAATATTATAAACTATTCTCTCAATAATTGAAGAAAGTTATTTCTTTAGCTTTGCTATAATGGAAAAAGCATGACTTCTGTGAAGGCTAACATGAACTCTGAAGTCTGATTTTGTCACTCACTCAATGTCTAACACATGAATTCGAGTCAAAGGGGATTGTATATATTAATCAACAATCATATTAAAATATAAATGAAGCCACAGTTAAGGAATGATCTAGTTGCTTCTTTAAGTGCACATTTTCAAATATGTATTCATATGTACAAACATTCTAGAATTTTAATAAGGTATGAATAAATACAACAAATTTATCTATAGGAATACCATGCCATTTACTTCCATAATATAGTATATAAAAGTAAAATTGCTCTACTATACTATGCTTATAAAACATTACATTTTATATCTGTATTTTAGAGATATAATGTATTTACAAGCATCAGAAAAACAAAGAGAACAAGAAAAGAGGCAAGTATTGCAGGAAAAAGGAATTCTATATACATAGGTCTTATGCCAAGCTAAAGAGTGTAAATTATCTCCCTTCCTTCCATGCAACACAACTAAAATTTTAAAAAACAGTTTTGTGAATGCTTGAATCCAAAATGATGTCTTCATTATTTGAGAATTTTTTTAAAAGCACTTATTTTGTTGGTTTGTTTTGTTCATTAAGTTCCTCTTATACGTGAGATCATATGGTATTTCTGTTTCACTGCCTAGCTTATTTCACTTAGCATAATACTCTCCAGTTCCATCCATGCTGTCACAAAAGGTAGGATCTCCTTCTTTCCTTCTGATGTGTAGTATTCCATTGTGTAAATGTATCACAGTTTTTTGATCCACTCATTACTAATGGGTACTTGGGCTGTTTTCAGCACTTGGCAATTATAAATAGCACCACTATGAACATAAGGGTGCAAAAGGTTTTTTGAATTGGTAACTCAGGATTCTTAGGGTGTATTCCAAACAGTGGAATTGCTGGGTCAAAAGGTAGTTCCATTTTTAGTTTTTTGAGGAAATCCCATGTTTTACAAACAAAAGAGCAAAATAGAACCACAGGCATGGAAACAAGGAACAGACTGACAATAACCAGAAGGAGGGGAGGGGTATAAGGGAGGGAAGAAGGGGAATGGCATAGTTCAAGATCAAGCATAAATGACCCATGGACATGGACAACAGGGTGGGAATTTACTGTAGGAGCATGGGGTGGGCAATGCAAGGGAGAGCAATGGGGGAAAATTGGGACAACTGTAATAGAACAATTTAAATTTTTTATAGTAATAAAATAAAATAAGACACTTATCTGATTATCAACTTCATCTTCATCCTGTCTTCCCATCATCACTCTCCTAATCTTCCCTATTTCTGCTTGTTAAAGTCTACTCACCCTTTAACAGAGAGATCAAAAGGAATCCAACATTAAGCATAGCCACCTCCATCATATGCCCACATGAAATAACTCTTGCTTTCTACTCTGTGCTCCTGTATCACCTTTCTCATACCATAATTATAGCACTTATAGGTATTCAAATCAAAACACTAAAGAAAAATTCTCAGAAAAATCTGTCTTAGTCAGTGAGAAATTAGAGCTGACCACTTTCAATGAAACCTGACAAAAAGGATTAGGAAGCCACAGAGTTCTTTTGGGCACCAACCCTTCTACATTTCCCCCCCTTTTCTAAGTATAAGCTTTCATTTCTAAGTTTCAGTCCTCCTGGGTGGCATTTGACTTGTTTTCATGACTTTCTGAGGTTAAGATGCCAAATGTAGTTCTAATCATAGGGCTAGTCTGGTCCATTGATTTGCATAAAAAGGAGAAAGCTTATTTCCAAGAGAGATGGTTTGTGCACCTGCTGACTGCTCACTGGAGTGGAACAAAGATTAATTCATTGCTAACTTAGGCCTTGAAAAGCTGGTTTCTAATGGTAAATATGGAAACCTTTTATTTCCTAAGTTGCAGGTTGAGGAATTAGAAAGGAGTCTTTATTTTCAACCAGCCTCCTCCCGAGGGCACAGTGGTAAACTGTAGTTAAAGTATCATTATGTAGGCTGTCTTAATTTCAGTGATTATCACTTAGCAGGCTAGCTTATATTACCATTGATAAAAATTAGAGAATTCAGGGAGTAAGGTAAAATACTGCATTTGATTCATAGAAAAAAATGTGACATGTCATATTTGTAAATGTCATGATAATTTTTAAAAATCTGGACTATTTTCCAAGTTTTTTTAAAGACTTTATTTATTTAGCTTTAGAGAGAGGGGAAGGGAGGGAGAAAGAAAGGGAGGGAAACAGCAATGTGTTGTTGCCTCTCACTCACCCCTTACTGCAGACCTGGCCCGCAGCCCATGCATGTGCCCTGACAGGGAATCAAACTGGTGATCCTTCTCTTTGCAGGCCTGTGCTGAGTCCACTGAGCTACACCAGCCAGGATTATAATGGGGTTTTTTTTGTTGTTGTTGTTGTTGTTCAAGTACAGCTGTCTCCATTTTCCTCCCACCATGCCCCCTGCCCCACTCATCCCTGCCTCCTACCTTGGAACCTACCCACTTTGGCTTTGTCCATGTGTCCTTTATACATTGTCCTTGATGGCCTTTCCCTTATTTTCCCCCATTATCTCTCTGCCCCCTCCTCTCTAGTTACTGTCAGTTTATTATTTACTTCAAAGTTTCTGGTTATATTTTGCTTGATTTTTTTTATTTTGTTGATTATGTTCCACTTATAGGTGAGATCATATGGTATTTGTCTTTCACTGCCTGGCTTATTTCACTTAGCACAATGCTTTCCAGTTCCAAAAACAACTATATGCCAAGAAATTGGAAAACTGAGTGAAATGGGCAAATTTCTAGAAAAATATAATCTCCCAAAACTGAATGAAGAAGAAGCAGAAAGCCTGAATAGACTGATAACAGCTGATGAAATTGAAGCAGTAATCAAAAAAAAACTTCCATTACACAAAAGCCCTGGACCAGACAGTTTCACAGGGGAATTTTACAGAAAACATTTACAGAAGAGCTAAATCCTATCTTTCTCAGACTACTCCAAATAACCCAAGAAGATGGAAGACTCCCATACTCTTTTTATGAAGCCAGCATATTCCTAATCTCAAAACCAGATAAAGACACAACAAAGAAAGAATACTAGAGGTCAATATCACTGATGAACATAGACGCTAAAATCCTCAACAAAATATTGAGAAACTGCATCCAGCAATACATTAAAAAGATCACAAACCATGATCAAGTGGGATTCATCCCAGGAATGCAAGGATGGTACAATATTCACAAATCAATAAACATAATACATCACATAAAAGCAAAGACAAAAGTCACATGATCATATCAATAGATGCAGGAAAAGCATTTGATAAGGTGCAGCACCCATTTATGATAAAAACACTCAGCAAAGTGGGAGTAGAGGGTGCATACCTGAACATAATAAAGACCCTATAAGAGAAACCTTCAGCCAACATCATGTTCAATGAACAAAACTAAAAGCTTTCCCACTAAGATCAGGGACAAGATAAGGATATCTGCTTTCACCACTTCTATTCAACATAGTGTTTAAAGTCCTAGCTACAGCAAAAAGACAAGATAAAGTAATAAAAGGCATCCAAATTGGGAAGGAGGAAATAAAACTGTCACTTTTTGCAGTTGGTATGATAGTGTACATAGAAAACCCTATAGACTCCACTAAAAAACTACTTGACCTAGTAAGTGAATTTGGCAAAACAGCAGGATGCAAAGTCAATATTCAGAAATTGAAGGCATTTTTATACACCAACAATGAAATATCAGAATCAAAAATCAGGAAAAAATATCCCACTTACTACAGCAAGAAGAAGAATAAAGTACCTAGGATAAACCTCACCAAGGAGGTAAAAGACTTGTACTGAGAAAACTACACAACACTGAAGAAAGAAATTAAGGAAGACACAAACAAATGGAAGCATATACCCTGTTCATGGATTGGAAAAATTAACATCATCAGAATCCCATACTACCCAAAGCAATTTTTATTTATTTATTTATTTATTTATTTATTTATTTATTTATTTTTAAATTTTTTAAAAAATTTTATTCAGTTACAATTGTCTGCAAACTAAGTGCCCATCAGCAAACGAGTGGATCAAAAAACTATAGTACATTTACACAATGGAATTCTACGCAGCAGAGAGAAAGAAGGAGCTTATACCCTTTGCAATGGCATGGATGGAACTGGAGAGCATTATGCTAAGTGAAATAAGCCAGGCAGTGAAGGAAAAATACCATATGATCTCGCCTTTAACTGGAACATAATCAACAAAAGCAAAAAGCAAACAAAATATAACCAGAAACATTGAAATTAAGAACAATGTAACAATAGCCAGAGGGGAGTGGGGAGTGGATAGTGGGGAGAGGGGTCTACAGGAGCTACCCAAAGCAATTTAAAGATTCAATGCAGTCCTTATTAAAATACCAATGACATATTTCACAGATATGAAAAAACAAAATTTATATGGAACCATATATGACCCCAAATAGCCCCAGCAATTTTTTTTAATTTTTATTGTTATTCAATTACAGTTGTATGCCTTTTCTCCCCATCCCTCCACCCCACCCCAGCTGAACCCACCTCCCTCCCTCACCTCCACCCTCCCCTTTGATTTTGTCCATGTGTCCTTTATAGTAGTTCCTGTAATCCCCTCTTCCCATTGCCCCCCCCCCCCCCGGGGCTATTGTTAGATTGTTCTTAACTTCAATGTCTCTGGTTATATTTTGTTTGCTTTTTTCTTCTACTGGTGAGGCCACTGTGGAAAACAGTATGGTATTTCCTCAAAAACCTAAAAATGGAACTGCCTTTTGACCTGGAAATTCCACTGCTGGGATTATAAGAATCCTGAAACACTAATTGAAAAGAACCTATGCACCCCAATGTTCATAGCAGCACAATTTACAATAGCCAAGTACTAGAAGCAACCTAAGTGCCCATCAGTAAATAAGTGGATCAAAAAAGTGTGGTACTTTTACACAATGGAATACTACGCAGCAGAAAGAAAGAAGGAGCTCCTACCCTTTGCGACAGCATGGATGGAACTGGAGAGCATTATGCTACGTGAAATAAGCCAGGTGGTGAAAGACAAATACAATACGATCTCACTTATAAGTGGAAACTAATCAACAAAACAAACAAGCAAGCAAAAGATAACTGGAGACATTGAAATAAAGAACAAACTGACTGTAACCAAAGGGGAGGGGATAGCCAGATGAAAAAGGGGAAGGCCCATGAAGGAACGTGTATAAGGACACATGGACAAAGTCAAATGGGTGTAGGATTGAGGATGGGAGGTGGGGTTGGTTGGGTGGGGGTGAGTGGTGGGGGAAACGGAGAGAACTGTACTTCAACAACAATTAAGAAATAACATAAAATAGGCCTGACTGGTGTGGCTCAGTGGATTGAGCACTGGCCTGTGAACCAACGGGTCACTGCCTTGATTCCCAGTCAGGGCACATGCCTGGGTTTTGGCCCAGTCCTAAGTAGGGGGCACACTAGAGACAACCACACATTGATGTTTCTCTCCTTGTCTTTCTCCCTCCCTTCCACTCTAAAAATAAATAAATAAAATCTTTAATAAAATAAAATAATAGGTGATTAATGGTTAAAAATAATTATATGATACTAATTACGTTTTTATATAAATTTTTTCCTTCTGTTTATACATTTTAAAATTGAAAACATCAAAATTATTTTTCTTTCATTTTGCACTACAATATTGGAATATTTGTAAATTAACTGAAATATGAAAAATTGATTTTGGCAAATATGAGAAGAGCTTAAGAATAACAAGGTAGTTCGTGAAGAAGGAAATATTTACACATTTAGTCCTAGCGGCTCCACTTAAGAAAAGGAATTATGTCTACAGCCATACCACCCTGAACGCACCCAATCTCATCTTAAGAAAAGGAATTATCTTTCCTGTGTGGTTAATAAACTCTTATTGTGATTCTTTCACAGTAAGAATCATTTTAATTGCTATTTAAAACATATATGTTTGTATGTTCCAAATCAAAAGTATCATAAAATAATACTTACCCTTAACATATGATATATTTTTCTGCAATTTCCTATTGTATTTTATTGTATCATATTTAAAATAAATGTTTTCTTTGACTTACAAAATTTATTTCACAGTTAATTAAATGCTACCTAAAGTTTGAAAAACTTTATAGAGAACTTAAGCTATATGATTGCAAAAGCTTTCTCAACCAATGAACATTTAGAATGTATTATGTGAATATTCAAAATCAAGTTCTTTTTTATTAAAATTTCTATTAATATTTGATCATGAAGGACAGTGAACATGTCTGATTTAACGCTGTGTTCTCCATGCCTAGTATAGGTTCTTTATTGCATAGGTGCTCACTGTGAAGAATGGAAGTAATGATGAAAAGAAGAAATGGAAGGAAGAATACTTTTTCACCATGAAATCTTACTGCACATTATTTGGAGGTGACAGAAATATAATCTTTGGTAATTCCTCAAAAAATTAAACAGAATTACCATATGATCCCAGAAATGCCACTTCTAAAGGTTACTATAATATTATACTACCAAACAATTTCATTTCTTTTTTTAAATTTGTTTTAATTTTTATTCAGTTACAATTGTCTGCATTTTCTCCCCATCCCTCCACCCCACTCCAGCCAATCCCACCTCTCCCCCTCCTTTACCCTCCCCCTTGATTTTGTCCTTGTGTCCTTTTATAGTAGCTCCTGTAGACCCCTCTCTCCACTATTCCCTCCCACTCCCCTCTGGCTATTGTTACATTGTTCTTAATTTCAATGTTTCTGGTTATATTTTGTTTGCTTTTTTCTTTTGTTGATTATGAAATGCCACTTCTAGGCATATACACAAAATAATTGAAAGCAAAAACTCAAACAGATATTTGTACACCCACATTCACAGCAGCATTATTTACAATAGCTCATAGATGGAAACAAGTAAAATGTCCATACACAGAAGAATATATAAATAAAATGTGGTGTATACATACAATGAATTGTTTATGCCTTAAAGGGAACTTCTGAAACAGGCTACAACAAAGATGAACCTTGAAAACTTTATGCTAAATGAGATAAACCAAATGAAAAAAGATAAACATTGTATGATTACATTTATATGAGCTACCTCATGTAGTAATATTTACAGAAACAGAAAGTAGAATAGTGGTTATCAGAGGCTGGCATGGGGGGACTGTGGAATGGGAACTTGTTGTTTAATGGGTACAAAGTTTCATTTTGAAGTGATGAAAAATTCTGGAGATTGTCATGTTTGTACACATGTAAATGTACTTAACGCAGCTGAACAATACACTCAAAACAGTTAAAATGGTAAATATTAAGTTATATATATTTTACCATAATAAAAATGTATCAATAGTTATTATTGCCTGTAATAATACCTTATACTTTTTACAGTTCTTTAAGACTCCAAAATAATGTATTATATTACCTCATTTGACACATCCTAAAACAGACCATAATATACTTTTCTGTAATACAGTGTAGCAGTTTTTACCCCATTTGAAAGATAAGAAACTGGAGCTCAGGGAGTTTAAGTGACTTGTCCAAAGATACAAAGCTAATAAGTAGAAGAATAGAATCCGAAATTCACTCCAGGTCTTCTGATTTAAATCTAACACTTTTTCTAACACTCCATTCAAGAAACAAATGATAATCCCAAATCTCTGTTATATATTAAAATTTAGTTCTAGATTAAACTCTTAACACAATGCATTCAGATAACCTGCCTTTAGAGTTTAAACCCTAGATTAGATTTTTAAAACATCTTTGGAAAAGGATAATCAGTTAATTTAAACATAAAGAACTGGATTAGATAACACTCAGACAACTTTCTGACTAATAAATGTATGATTTAAGGCTCAGAATAATCTAGTATATTTCCCAGTAAATCTATTTTGAAACATTACCAATGTATTCTTTTATTGCCAACACGCCCTCTTTCTTTTTTTTTTTTTTCCTCTTTCATGTAGACACAGATATTTGTTTTTTGGCCAATAGTATTTGCTTCATTATGTGTTTGTCTTTCCTGCAGTAAAGTTGGAAATGAGATGAACATAATGCATCCCAACCACACATGGGTGTCAGGAAGGTCATTTTTATTTGTGACGAAAACCCAGAGCAAGAAAACAAAAACTGAAAAATGAGACCAGAATGTGGCAATATGACTATATTGTCTGCTCTATGTATATCCAACATATATTAAGTCATTTCCTCTCTTTCCCCCTCTTTCTCTCTCCCCCACCCCACCCTACCCTCTCCAAGCCTTCACTGCTTACCCATAACTTCCCCAGGAACATATAGTGCAATTGTAACATAGGTGATAAGCAGAATAACTGCTAAAAACTGTCAAAATGATCTCTTCTTGCTTTTAGTCCCTGACAGATTTGACAGGTACAATTTCTTCTGGCTTCTTTCATTATTTCAGAACAGAGATGGGCTGGAATGAAATCCCTAACTTGCCTGGCTGCCTGTGGCACGTTCCAAAAATATCTAACCTACCTCTAGGTTCACAGGGAATTGAAGAGTGAAAGTTCCTTTGGACTTTCATACAGATATTTTCTTATAGGTGCTGCCTTACAAACTGCACCGTCAGCTGGCATGACCCCTTAGAGGGAATCAAGATGGCATGAAGACTCTTTTTGTAAGGATTCTTTGTATGAAACAGCCCCGACCATTCTTCTCAAACCTTAATAGAGTAAATAAGGATGCCATATATTGACATTTACTTCGTTATTTTTTTTCGTTACATAAGAACTCTGAGTAATAAAGCAACACAGATGATAGGATGTATGTATTTACCCACATGCCATCCTCCAATCTGTGATAAAACACCTTCCATTTTTTCTCACTCCTAAATTCACCTACAGGGGCTACCATAACACACTGTACTTCTAATTGCATTTACAAACATCTGACCAGTAGTATATTTCTCTCTAATGCCTTATGAATCCTACCAGAATATAAGCTCATCTTTGTATTCTCAGTGTTTGGCACATGATAGGTACTGAAAAAATTTTGTTGAGTCAGGTTTAATAAAGTAAAACATATGGTCCTAATAAGTTGTCTAAAGGATGTAACTAAGTATCCATACATTACTTATCAGTAGTTTACCGCTACATTCATTTAAAATATAACTTAATAAATTTAATATAAATGAAATTCGAGGCATCCTAAGATATACTTGGGCTTAGATATAATATGAGAACTAGTTATTACTAAAAAATCAATTGCAATTGCTTTCATTTTTTATTGTTGCTCTTCACCCAGCTCAAGGATCTTGACTAAAAATTTATTGAAGGTTTCTACTCCATTATACTGTTCTACTTCCTTGGATGACCACAGAGTCAAATGAGGAGGAGAGAGTGGGATGACCTAAAGTTGAGAGATACAAAGTGGAAAGACACATGAAAACTTCATGGTCTAGCTCAGCAATTCTCAACATTTTTCATCCCATGGCACACATAAGCTAATTAGTAAAATTATGTGGCACAACAAAAAATTAACTATATTTTTGACTGATCTGTCAAAAAAGGTATAATTTTGATTGATTTACCAAAAATAATAATATTAATTACCTACTCTTTTTGCTCCAAAGCGACTTTAAAAATCAGGTACCTTATACTTGCATGTAAGTAATTCTGGTACCCAGAATTAACCAATCAGACACAAACTTATTATGTGATGTGATCAATGAGATGCAGCCTATACAACCATGGTTCAAGACAGAGCATTCATATTGGATGGGTATGGTTGTGTTGGCTGTTGTCATTTTTTATTTGACAATCTAAGGGGAAAGAGGTCAGTGCCCCTGACTAAATAGTCAGGTATTTCATGTTTTAAAATTTTTTTATGGCACAACAGTTGAAAATCACTGGTCTAGCTGATTTCAAGAGGTGATGATTAAGATACCTAAGGCCTAAATCAGCTCCACATAACTTTTAACTGAGCACACAAGTCATAACACCTGTACCCTGTGCTGCAGTAAATATAAGAAATAAGCTCTTTTATTATAAAAATAAACACCAAGTGTTTCTTTATCACCTCGGAGATTTACATTCAGATGGAATCAATACTCTCAGACTCAAATGTGCTGCACAAAGTAACTAAAATCTGATCCTATTCCTCATTCTTGGGTACAGTCTTATTCGAAATATCTGAGCCAAAACCGACGAGTACTGAATGATGAAGCATTTTCTCTTGCAGGCCAGCTTCATGACTCATACAAGCTCTAGCAAGTGCGACAAGTCCCAAGGAAGCTCCAAGTGCTGAAACACTTTTTTCTTGTCAAAAATATGACAAGTACAGGGTTTGAGGAGTTCTGAAGCCAACGAGTACCAAGACATAACTGTATTCAATTTAATTTTATTGTTAAGGTCCTATAGGTGCATAATTTTAAAGTCAAATTGCTCTTCAGAGCTTAAACCTAAATGCCTGTCCCAGTCTCCAACCATATTCTCACCAGCCACTGACTCCCACTCTCCAAAGTGAACTACTATTTTTACCTAACATTTTTTCTTTCAGTAGTTCCTCCATATTTAAAATAACATTTATATATTATTTTTCAAGTTTTTATAGATATAAATAAATACATCTTCTTGACGGTTTACTATACACAAAGGAAGTTATCAATCTTTTATCACCATACTTACCCATCACCCACCCAACATTGTTTTAATCACCATAGTTTGAACAAAGCTATGCAATCATTTTTGGTTAAATTGATATTCAGTTCTAAATTATTATTACTAGTATATAAATATGTTTGCATCTGGATCATTTTGATTATATTTTTTTTCTTGTACAGATTTCTCTTCTTCAGGGAGTTAATTTTTACTTAAGTTTCTTGTTTGTCTCTTTGCTTAGACATTGAATTATCTATCAGGAATGCTCCTAACACACTTAGAGCAATGCATAGCTCTTTACCATATGAAAACAATAAGTAATCAATCAGTTTAATGTCTTTTCTTGGAGTCCCTTTTCAAGTAGTAGTATGTCGGCTGGTTCCAATTGACTGGTTAATCTCTGAGACTGGCACCTGCTGCCATGCTAAGATGCCCCTTTATAATCATCCTGGAAATTTACTTCACCTCTTTACTATATTGGGTTCTACTTCTTGATTCTTATACTTTCTGCTTGTTAGTTTTTACCTTCATTTTTTGTTTAAAATATATTCTAGTAATTTGTTGAGGAAGAACCTATGAGAAACAAAATTTCTTTCAAACAGGAACAATTTTATTGCATACATACGGAGCCCCATAAGAATACGATACTCACAGCGAGTCATGCAATTAGTAGTTATATGCCATCCTGAGCTAAGGATAAAGAGGGTCAGAAATAATTTTTTAAGTGGAATGTAATCAACAAAACAAACAAGCAAGCAAAAATATAACCAGAGACATTAAAATTAAGAACAATCTGACAGTAAACAGAGGAGTGGTGGGAGAGGATAATGGGGAGGAGGGGAGAGGGTTTTCTGGAACAACTATAAAGGACACATGGACAAAACCAAGTGGGGGAGCAAGGGAGGGAGCTGGGGATGGCTAAGGTTGAGGGGTGGTGGTAGGGTAAATACAGACAACTGTACTTGAACAACAGTAAAGTAATTTAAAAAATATATTTTTGAGACCTTATAAGTATTAAAATGCCTATATGTTACTCACACCTGAATTAAAGTTCACATGGCATATAATTCTTGGTTGAAAATATATAATTCCATTTACAAAAAATTATAGGAAATGTAAACTAATGTGTAATGTCAGAAAGCAGATTAATTACTGCTCAGGGAGTAGGTGAGATGATGCAGGCAGAAACTAGCAAGGGACAGGAAAGAATTTGTGGGGTGTGATGGTTATGTTCTTTATCTTCATTGTGATGATGGGCTCATGGCCATATATAATTTTCAATGTGTACTCTTTAAAGATGTTCAGTTTATTGCATGTCAATCGTGCCTCCATAAAGTTGTTAAAAATTTTCATAAGGAAGCCTTTCATCAAGATTGTAGAAGAAAATTCTATGTTCTTAGACCAAACTTCATCATATTTCCATATTCAAGTCTCTATCAGTTATTAAATTTTTCTTGGTGTTACTACAGAGAACCATAGAAGGAGTAATCAAACAATGAACATGGGATATTATAGGTTAAAAAAATCAGCATTTTGATACTCATTTTTGTGACTCAGTTGATAGTACTTTTAAACTCTAATGAAGGTATAATGTATCAGATGTTTAAGTTTGGGGGATGTCTTCTGTTGTGTGTGTGTGCGTATGGTGTATTGGTTTGGATAACTTGCTGGAGAGTGCTGTGTTTACTCAGAAAGAGATGATGGGAGAAGCAGGCTTTGGTGAGAAAATTGTGTATTTGAATATTGTGTTTAAAGCAGAAATTCATAGATGATCACATAGGCAATTGGAAGTGAAAAAGCATAATATTTTTATGATGTTCTTGAGGATTCATTGTGGGATCTGCCACACTGCATGCATGTGTGCATTTCTTAAGGCATTATTAGCAAGTTTTAGTTTCTTTGTTTAAATCAGGTTAAAAGTAATATTTATCTCACAGGGTTAAATGTGAGGGTTGAATGAAATAATGGCTGTGAATGTGATCTGTAAACTGTGAGTTTCCATGTTAGGTGGTGTAACAGAAAACAGTGATGACAGTACAAAATGGAAGCTATACCCTATCATGGGCTTTAAAGGCAGAAAACTGAGACTTAAAATCTAATTCACTTGTGAAAATTTACACAAGCCATTGCTTTCAAGGCAAAAATCCTAATTCTTCAACATATCAGGTAGGCCCTTCGTGATTTGGATCCAGCCAACTTTTTAAAAAATTTATTTATTTATTTTTAGGCAGAAGGGAAGGGAGGAGGAAAGAAAGGGAGAGAAACGTTAGTGTGTGGTTGCCTGTCATGTGCCCCCTATTGGGGACCTGGCCCACAACACAGGCATGTGCCCTAGACTGGGAAGTGAACTAATGACCCTTTGGTTTGCAGGCCGGTGCTCAATCCACTGAGCTATACCAGCCAGGGAAACTTTTATAGTCGCATGTACTTCAAATTACTTAACCACTCGCCAACCCAGAAGTGAGCCTCCCCATGGCCACATTCTCTCTATTCTTTTCCCCCTTTCAAACATATTCTCTACTCATACATTTGCATAAAATATTGTCCTAGCATTAAGAATTGGGTGTGAATACAGTTGCTGCTACTTCTTGCTATTTTGTTTATGGCAGATATTTTAACCTCTCTGAGCCTCAGTTTTCTTACCTATAAGTAGGAAAAGTAACACCTACTCATAGTAAACTCTACGAATTATCAAGTGTGAGCTGATAGATGTAGCATTAGTTAATTTTGATGCTTTACGTGTAATCCAAAGTTCCTCAAAAATATTTGCATTATACACAGATGGGGAGAGGAATAGCATCTTGAAAACATAAGCATATTTTCACAATTAGCTTTTATTTTTTTTTTAAGATTTTATTTATTTATTTTTAGAGAGAAGAGAAGGAAGGGAGAAGGAGAGGGAGAGAAACATCAATGTGTGGTTGCCTCTCATGCTCCCCCCCACTGGGGACGTGGCCTGCAACCCAGGCATGTGCTCTGACTGGGAATTGAATCAGAGACATTTTGGTTCACAGGCTGGCACTCAATCCACTGAGCTACACCAGCCAGGGCTATTTATTTGTTTTTTTATTCTTGTTCAAGTACCCTTGTCTCTATTTTTACCACACCATACCCCTCAACCCCACCCATCCCTGCCTCCCACCCTCAAACCTACCCTGTTTGGCTTTTTCCATGAGTCCTTTATACATGTTCCTTGGTGGCCCTTCCCCTATTTTCCCCCACTATCCCCTCCCATCTCCCCTCTGGTTGCTGTCAGTTTGTTCTTTATTTAAATGTCTCTGGTTAAATTAGCTTTTGAAATATCAGAACTAAGTCAATCTTTATTATAATTATTACCCTACCATTCATTAGTTTGGTGACTTTTATCCAGTTATTGTATATCTCTGAAAGTTTAAATGGCCTCCTCTATAAACTGGACTGTCACTAGTGCCTACCTCACTGGGTTCTTGTGAAGAATGTAAAAGTTATGGATGTAAAGTGCTTAGCAGTGGTCTCATCAATTGAGTGTTTAATTAATGTTAATTGTCATGATAATTATTGTGATTAATAGTTAAAAGTCAGTAAGTAGATGGTCAGGAATAAAACAAGTTATGTCAAAAGATTAAATAATGACAGTATAACATAAAATGCACAGTACACATTGTTAGTGTTGAAATGTAGACAGGTACTCGAGATAGAGGAAACTACATTTTTAGTTTTAACCAAAATATCCTTGTCCACAAGAAATAAAGTTTAGATCAGAATTTTGTGCTATTCCATGTATCAGTCTGTTTTAGAATAAAGAGTTCATCACAACAAATAGACCATGTACAATTGTGGGAGGAGCTTGAGACGTAAATGTTTGGAAAGGGGAGTTGAAGGATCAGACAAAATTCACTAATGTGCTCTTGCACAGGAGAACAATCAGAGGTTATAGAGAAATCTGTATTAATCCCATGAAGGGAGATGATGTAGAGTCTTTTCATTGCTGTGGACCTTTTATGTCTACCATCCCTGTTAATTTTCAGGGATGCTCTAATGTTGAGCCTGGGTAGGTTCTGGTCAACAGGACTAGTGATCCAGATAAAGAGCTGTGTCTGTCTTTTACTGCATCTAAACAGTGACAACTCTTAGAACACAATGGCTGTTGCTTTGCTTTTGCCTCCAAAATCTCTCACAGCTTCACTTTTGGCTAACTCTAACCTTGAGCAATAGAGGCAAGGGTCTTCTGTGAAACATAGTTCCTACTGTAACCAAGATAAAAGTGAACAATCCAGCATAATTTCTAAGTTGATATTTTCATCTGTTGTTAGTATATAGGGGTATTATCAGTAATGCTGTTTATATATACATTGGCTGCACTAATACAACCACATACACAGCTTATTTGTTTTAGAGCTATATGGGAGATATTGAATGTGTTGCATGATTTTTGGAAACCTGAATACTGAGAGGCATAGCTGTGAATTTTCCTGCGCTACCTATCCAAAGTTAGCTCATGCAATTTGAGTGGGGCTTTGGTGAGATGTTGAGTCATCTGCTTCATTTCATTCATTCATTCCTTTTACTCCCTAATCTTCCTGCATTTGCTGGCAAAAACACCATCATTTATTTAAAAATTTGTCTCATTCCTTATTGTCTCATCCCCTAACTGATGTACCACAGGCATCAGCTGTGATATTGAGATTATTCTGCTAACAAGTTAAGGATAGTTGTCATTACTGAAGTGTGAGGAGCCTAAGATGAAGCTGACTGATCATTTTCTGGAGTAATTAAACCCAAACAAACAGAAACAACTCTTGTTAGGCAGAAAGCTTATTTGTGCTAAGAGATATGTACAGCTGTATTATGTGTCACCTCTAATTTATCTCAAAATGTCATGGTACGTTTCCTGTACTTACAATAGATTGCAAAAAGAATTTGGTAAGGAGTCCTAATGTTTGCTTCCAGAGATTGTGTATGTGAAAGCTGTTCAAGTAAGGAGGTTTAAATTCTTTTTTTAAATAATGAAATCTAGGCCTCTGTGCAGAGAATATTCCAAGTCAAGATTTGAGGGCCGTCCAAAAAATGGCTCAACACCATGTGCATTGACATTAACTCCCTCAGCCACCATAATTTATGAACATCAATTAGATAATGAGCTGCTTTGCCTGTTTTTATGAAAATGCCAATTTGAAACCTTGGCATTGATGGCAAAAGCCTCTTCTGCTCTGCATGGAAGGCAGCCAGCCAAATGGTCTGCATGGAACTCCTTCGTCAATCTGGAATGGCAAGCAGTAAATGATTCCCTTTGAAAACTGTAATCACCTTATAGAGACCTCACAGGGAGGTATGCAGCTATTTATTCCCATCTTTGCACAGAAGCAGAAAGTGCAATGCTGTGTCATTATGACTACACACGAGGCCCAGCAGATCAGGATCACCAGTTAGACCCCAGAGTTCATTGCCCATTCTGGCCTTCAAATCATCTCGCCCGTCACCAACAACCAAGACCTGGTTAGTATATCCAGCTCACTATGCCTAGATCCTTCTGTCACAATAAATTCTGTCTCAGACCTTCCACCACCAAAATCGTTCTATTGAGCTCATCCTTTCAGTTCTCTAGGCTTTTCCAGACATGCAAAGCTCCTAGAAGTGGACACAACTTCTGTTCAGAGTCTCAGCCTACTAGCCAACCAATTCTTTAGCTTAGTAGACACCTCCTTCCCCGCCCCAAAACACATTCCCTACACCTTTACTGAATTACTTTAAGTTCACAGAGACCATCACATTTTTTTCATGAAGTTGCCCCTATTTAAGAGTCTCTTCTTTTCATCTTGCCTGCCTGGAAAACTGCTTATTCTTCAAGATTTTTCAAGAATCACTTATATTTTCACACTTTATGTGACCACTTCCACTCCATCATATCCTCACTCATCAGCACATGTGCATGCACACACACATATGAACACAAATATAGAGGGTTTCTTTCCTGCGTGCTTCCAAGGGGATTACCAATATTGCATATTGTTCTAAGAACTTTATATCTATTAATATTATCTCACTTAATTCTCATGACCACCCTATAAAGAAAGTATTAATATCACCTATTTTACATATGAGGAAACTGAGGCAAAGAGTCTATTTAACTTGTATAACTTGTGTGTGGTCACTCACATTTGACATGTTGTAGAGTCAGGAGTAGAACCTCAGCAGGATAGTCTATAGACTTAATCAGTATTCTAGATGGAGAAGCTCTATCGAATGTACACACATTTGGAACATGTGTCCTAGACTGGTGGATCTCTTATTGGTAAACAGAGGTCAGATTTTCTATTAAACTAACAAAGTAAAAATATTGAAAATATTGAAAAGACATCCTATTTTCATAGGATGATTATGTTCATTTTTATACATTTAACATTTTCCATGTGTTCTACAATTACAATGTATGTGTTTTATACATTTTATTATAAATAAAGTATTACAGTAAATTAATAGGCAAGGTATAGAAGATCTTCTTATTAAAAAAAATAAACTAGTTAAATAACCTTCAGAATTTCTTTACTCTCTGTTACCATTGTCTCCAAGAAAAATGGAACCAAAGAGATTGAAGCTTGTGGACATGTGCAATAATGTGCTCAATCTCATTGATTATAAACATACATTTCATATTTAAGGCAAACAGCTGCACTGTGTCATTCTAATGGTTTGAATAGGTATTTGGAGAATATGAAGTATATATGTGTCATGTCCAAATGAGAAAGTGCCACATCTCAGTTGGAATTGCAGCTTATTTTACAAAAATTAAATGAAACTTTTCTCCTGGTACTTTGGTAAGCATTAGGGATGGATATTAGAAAGGCAAATTATAAATCATGTTCACTGCTCCCCTTCCTTTGTATGCTATGTCTTCACAAGAATCAGTGCATCATTGACACATACTATACCATACCAAATGCTTGGCACAGAGAATAGTACTTTTAAGATCATTGGTTGCATCCATATGAAATGTAGCTGAATAAAATAAAGTGTAACTGGTTCTCCAGTGTAACCAACCAGATTATCAAGTAAAGTAGACCTGAAAATTCTTGCCAGGCTTTATCACACACTTGTCCTTTGACTGTTCTATTCTTTGCCTGATTTGGTTTAGAAATTCCCTACAGTATTATTCTCATGTCTGATTTGTTCCTAACTATATTCTTTCTCAAGATGTTTTGTCATCTTACCCATACGCTCCTAGCATCCACTCTTTCTCTGTTCTTTCACTCATGCATCTTTAATTTTAGTTTTAAAATTCACAAATTAGAATAACCTTGCACTTTCATGGAGACTGAGAGAGGATGCAGCCTCAGTGAACTGATATGTAATTTTCTTTCTCTAGAAACATGTATTACTTTACCAAACAAAACAATTGATTGCCTTAAGAGAAATTGTTATGCCAAATGGGAAGTTATATTTTCAGGAGTTTTTTTGTTGTTGTTGAGAATTTTATTATTCTAGAAATCCTTTAAAAAGTACATTTCTTCAAAAAATTTTTCTTAAAAAGATGACTGACTACAAGAATGTGCCAGCTTTATATAACTATATATCTTAATACTGTGTTTTTTATGTTTAATTATAATGATTTTAGCAGAAATAACACAATATTATGGTATAATTTGCAATAGGGCTCTTTTTTTAAATATATTTATCGATTATGCTATTACAGTTGTCCCATTTCCCCCCCCACTCGACTCCGTCCTGCCCACCCCCTCCCTCCCACATTCCCCCCCTATAGTTCATGTCCATGGGTCATACTTATAAGTTCTTTGGCTTCTACATTTCCTACACTATTCTTACCCTCCCCCTGTCTATTTTCCACCTATCATCTATGCTACTTATTCTCTGTACCTTTCCCCCCTCTCCCACTCCCACTCCCCTATTGACAACCCTCCATGTGATCTCCATCTCTATGGTTCTGTTCCTGTTCTAGTTGTTTGCCTAGTTTGCTCTTGTTTTTGTTTTAGGTGTGGTTGTTAATAACTGAGTTTGCTGTCATTTTTACAGTTCCTATTTTTGATCTTTTTCTTAGGTAACTCCCTTTAACATTTCATATAATAAGGGCTGGGTGATGATGAACTTCTTCAACTTGACCTTATCTGAGAAGCACTTTATCTTCCCTTCCATTCTAAATGATAGCTTTGCTGGATACAGTAATCTTGGATGTAGGTCCTTGCGTTTCATCTTGGGTAATGTAATGATGATGTGCCTTGGTGTGTTCCTCCTTGGGTCCAGCTTCTTTGGGACTCTCTGAGCTTCCTGGACTTCCCAGAAGTCTATTTCCTTTGCCAGATGAGGGAAGTTCTCCTTCATTATTTGTTCAAATAAGTTTTCAATTTTTTGTTCTTCCTCTTCTCCTTCTGGCAACCCTATAATTCGGATGTTGGAACGTTTCAAGATGTCCTGGAGGTTCCTAAGCCTCTCCTCATTTTTCCAAGTTCTTGTTTCTTCATTCTTTTCTGGTTGGATGTTTCTTTCTTCCTTCTGGTCCACACCATTGATTTGAGTCCCAGTTTCCTTCGCACCACTATTGGTTCCCTGTACATTTTCCTTTGTTTCTCTTAGCATAGGCTTCATTTTTTCATCTGGTTTTTGAACAGATTCAACCAATTCTGTGAGCATCTTGATAACCAGTATTTTGAACTGTGCATCTGATAGGTTGGCTGTCTCTTCCTTGCTTAGTTATATTTTTTGTGGAGCTTTGAAGTGTTCTGTCATTTGGGCCTTTTTTTTTTTTTTTGTCTTGGCGCATCTGTTACTTTAAGGTGCAGAGCCTTAGGTGTTCACTGCGGCGGGGTAATGCTGGTGGCTGCGCTGTGATGCTGTACATGGGGGAGGGGCCGAGAGGGAACAATGGTGCCTGCTTCACTCTTCTCCCGATTTCAATCTTTCACTCCGATACCCACAATCAAACTGGGCCCCTCTGGTGCTGGTTCCCGAGTGGGTGGGCTTGTGCACACTCCAGGCCCCTGTGGGTCGCTCCAACAACCTCTCCTGTGAGGCTGGGAGTCTCTCCTGCTGCCGCCCTAACCCCCACGGGCGTTTTCTTTTTTTTTTTTTATTGTTATTCAATTACAGATGTATGCCTTTTCTCCCCATCCCTCCACCCCACCCCAGGTGAACCCACCTCCCTCCCCCACCTCCACCCTCCCCCTTGGTTTTGTCCATGTGTCCTTTATAGTAGTTCCTGTAATCCCCTCTTCCCACTGTCCCCGCCCCCCCCCGGCTATTCTTAGATTGTTCTTAACTTCAATGTCTCTGGTTATATTTTGTTTGTTTTTTTCTTCTGTTGATTATGTTCCAGTCAAAGGTGAGATCATATGGTATTTGTCCCTCACCGCCTGACTTATTTCACTCAGCATAATGCTCTCCAGTTTCATCCATGCTGTTGCAAAGGGTATAAGCTCCTTCTTTCTCTCTGCTGTGTAGAATTCCATTGTGTAAATATACCATAGTTTTTGGATCCACTCGTTTGCTGATGGGCACTTCGGTTGCTTCCAGTACTTAGCTATTGTAAATTGTGCTGCTATGAACATTGGGGTGCACAGGTTCTTTTGGATTGGTGTTTCAGGGTTCTTAGGGTATAATCCCAGCAGCGGAATTGCTGGGTCAAAGGGCAGTTCCATTTTTAGTTTTCTGAGGAAATTCCATATTGTTTTCCACAGTGGCCTCACCAGTCTGCATTCCCACCAACAGTGCACGAGGGTTCCCTTTTCTCCGCATCCTCTCCAACATTTGTTTGTGGATTTGTTTATGTTGGCCACTCTGACTGGTGTGAGATGATACCTCATTGTGGTTTTAATTTGCATCTCTCTGATGGCTAGTGATGCTGAGCATCTTTTCATATGACTCTGGGCCCTCTGTATGTGTTCCTTGGAGAAGTGTCTATTCAAGTCCTTTGCCCATTTTTTAATTGGGTTGTTTGTCTTCCTGGAGTGGAGTTGTGTGAGTTCTTTATATATTTTGGAGATCAGGCCCTTGTCTGAGGTATCATTGGCAAATATGTTTTCCCATACTGTTGGTTCTCTTTGTAATTTGGTGCTGTTTTCTTTAGCCATGCAGAAGCTCTTTATTTTCATGAGGTCCCATTTGTTTATTCTTTCCTTTATGTCCCTTGCTTTAGGGGATGTGTCTGTGGGGATGTTTCTGTGTGGAATGTCTGAGATTTTCCTGCCAATGTTTTCCTCAAGGTCGTAACCCACAGGCGTTTTCAATCAGAGGTTTGAGGCTTTATTTCCCGGAGCTGGAGCCCTGGGTTGCGCGGTCTGCTTCTCTCCCCATTTGTCCGGTTTATCTATGCGAGAATGTGGGGCCGGGGCCACGGGGTGCCACCCGCGCTCTGCCTGCCCCGTTCTCCGCCACTCTGAGTCTGGCCCTCTCGGTTTGTCTGCGTGAATGTGGGGCCGCAGGGACTGCTAGTGGTCGGACTAGTTGCCCCGTTCGTCCCACACTCCGCCAGTCTCGTTCCCGCCACGGCCACACAAGTCCTCTCCACCCTGGTGTCCGTCTCCGCCCCTCCTACCGGTCTGGATGAATGTTTATTTTTTATTTCCTTGGTGTCAGATCCCCTTGCCTTTTGATTCTCTGTCAGTTCTGGTTGTGCGAGGAGGCGCAGTGTGTCCACCTACGCCGCCATCTTGGTTCTCCACAATAGGGCTGTTTATTGCAAGGAAACATAACATGTTGGTGATTATCTTAAAATATAAAATATTGGAGTAGAATAATAAAAATAGCTAACATTTATTGAGGGCTTATTAAGTTTCAAGAAACTATTCTATGTTCTTTAAATGTATTAACTCAATTTTTACAACCCTATAAGCTATTATTATCACCATTTTTCAGATGTGAAAACTGAGACATGCAGTGGTTAGGCAACTTGCTCAAAGTTACACAGCTAACTAGTGGTAGAACCAGGATTCAAATCCAAACAGTTGGATACTATCCAGAACCTATACTGTTAACTGTGCTTTTTTCATTAAGGGTCATAAAGAGTAATTTTGGAAGTTCTTATTGATATGTCTTTTGTTAAGATCTATATAATACAAGGAGTGTTATTACTTAAGAGCCTCCAATGAAAGTCCACTTTATTGTGGCATTCATTTCTGACCAATGCTACTGGATTCTAAGCATTTCTATTGCTAGCACTGGTTAAAAGTCAGAAATAAGGAGTCTACTGTGGTTCATAATGGTTTTAAGCTCCTTAGTGTAAGAAATCTGCTTCAAGGTAGTAGTGTTTTATTTCCTTTCAATGTCATGAAAATTGCCAGATGCTCTTGGAGCCTAACCTGCTTTCCTGGCTTAGTTCATAGTTGGCACAATATCATCTAATTCTGGGTCATATGCAAAGCAAAGACCCTCATGTAAAAACTCTGTGAGCTTCTTTTTCATAACCCATTTATTTCTGAAATTCAATTTTGCTTTTGGGGTTTTTGGATGGATTGATTAAGTAACTATTGATGGATAATGACATTGCTTTTGGAGTGTATCAGTGGAATGCTTCAGTCCTGGCCTTCTTTAGGTTTGGACACACTTATTGAAATTAAAGCTATTCATCACATTAATGCTCTACTGTCATTTAGAGTTAAGAAATAAAACTCTTTCCATTCTCTTGGAAAAGGCAACAAGGTAAAATAGACACTGGTACTAAGATAAGCCATCAGCAGTGTCACAAAAAAAGGTAATTCCTTTAATTGTGTAAATTATATACAGAAAACTTACTAATTAAACATTGTACAAAAATGTGTTGCATTCAACATTGTTTATTATTACCCCAAGTAGACAGTTCAATGTAAATACCATCATAATTTTATCATCATTGTGAGGTACAGAGATGAAGTAGAAAGAATGTTGATATAGAGAGAATAAAATAATGCTGCTATAAACATATGTTGATATGTTTATGGATAAAACCTAATGCCCAGTATGATGGATTAGACCTTTTCGGGGGTGACTAAGTCATGAGGTCAGAGCCCTCATGAATGGGATTAGTAGCCTAACAAAAGAGACCCCCCCAGAGAACTCCCTCCTCTTTCTTCCATATGAAGACACAGAAAAAAAAGTAAATAAATGTCCATGAACTAGGAAGCAAAATCTCACTAGACACAGAAACTGCTGACACCTTGATTTTAGACTTCCCAGTCCACAGATTATGAGAAATAATTTCTTGTTGTTTATAAGTCAGCCTGTCTATGATATTTTTGTTATAGCAGCCTGAATAGACTAAGATAAATATTAAACTATGAATTCCAATAAATTCTCTATTTTGTTATCATCTCATGCAAGCATACCACTTTTTACAATTACAATGGTCTTCAGAAAAAATTTGGAACAGGCCAGTCTCTCTCTTGATTCAATGTTTTTAACACTGCTTCCTCCTCATGGAATTATATTCCTCCTTCTTATAACCTAGGTTGGACTTTTCTTTTTAAAAAATCTCACGTTAACATCACCCCTCAAAGAGACTTTCACTGACTATGCTATTGAAAGTATTCCCAATTTTATTTTTCTCTCTGTCACATAAGATTGTTTTATTATTTTTTCTTCAAAGCACTTATCACAGCCTCTATTGTGTCTATACTACATTTTTGGCTCTCCCACCAGAATATAAATTCCACAGGAAAAGTATCCTGGAAATCTGGTTCACTGCTCTATATTCCCAGTACCTGCCATTCGGAAGCTACTCAGTAATTATCTACATAATAAGTAATCACATTTCCAACATCACCAAAAATTGAAGTGATCGGTCATGCTACTTAACTTCTAGGTAGTGAAATATTCAGCCCTGGCTGAGTGTCTGAGACAGTCAACACTTTCTCATATTTCTCAGAAAGAATGAACTTACAATAAAAACATTGGAGAAATCTCTAGATTTTACTAAAGAACTTATGGGACAGAGAGAGGATGGTTTATCGTTTAACTTTCTTTCTCCATGGTCTCTCCACTCATCTTGCCTAGCTGTGGAACACTGTCTCAACCCTTTTCTTATGTAGCACTCAGTCTCCGTGTCTCTTCATTATCTTCACATGGTTTGTAGCTCTGTGCCCAAATATGTATACAAACAAACAAAAATCTTGACTGTAACAAGGTCCAACCTCTGAAGGAAATTTAATGACTAGCTCTTATTTATCAAGCATGCTTTTAGGGAGCTGACCAAAGATGTTCTGATAAGTGGAATTTTCTCCATTTTCTTATATCTGTGAGAGTTGTGTTTTGTTTTTGTTTCTTTTCTGGTTTTGTTTGTTTGTTTTGTATCTAGAAATATCAGCACTGAAAGCCAGGGCTGTGTTGAGAATAAAACAACTTAATATATGTGAACACATTAATTTATTTAAAGATTTCTTAGAAGAACACTGTATGTCACATACTGTGCTAAGTACTGAACATGAAACAGTGGCTCCTACCCATGAACAATCTAAAGTGTCCATTGTAAACTATACGGCATGATGACAATTTAACTTCTTGTATCAAATAATTGTACATTTGCATTATCAAAAGTGTCATGAATGTTGAAGTTATTAATATTTCTGAATTCTGAAAACAGCACTCAAATAATAAATGCTTAATAAGTTTAATGTGGTATTTCAGGAAGGTTAAATAAAATCACTCCTATTTTTCCATTAGTTGGTTTTATTACAATTTAGAGGGAATATTTTAAAGGAGAAATTGCATGAGTTCTTCTTTAGTTGTTACTTATCTACTGTTATTCAGAACTATTCAGGAGTCAATTATTTAAATACTACAGATATAAGTCAAGCATGACCTGGCTTAGAATACAGGTCAGACACACAGCACTGCTTACCCTTAGATAGCTCAATGCAAACATACTCCCTCCAACTGTCATAGCAGTGCACCAGCCATACATCTTCCATTTCCACAAGAAGTCTTTTTTAAAAGATTTTATGTATTTATTTTTAGACAGAGGGGAAGGAAGGGAGAAAGAGAGGGAGAGAAACATCAATGTGTGGTTGCCTATTGCATGCCCCCTACTGGGGACCTGGCCCACAACCCAGGCATATGCTCTGATTGGGAATTGAACTAGCTACCCTTTGGTTTGCAGGCCAGTACTCAATCCACTGAGCCACACCAGCTAGGGCTCCCCAAGAAGTCTTAAAGAAAAACTATGTCACCTGGTTCTGTTTATCTGAATACAGCTACAATGTAATAGAAAATACAATATATTATTACATTGCAATGTGATAAATTCTATACTAATAAGCATGAGGGGCTATACTGTACCATAGATAATGAAGCCCTTCAGTGAACTTGGAGCATCAGTCTAGTAGGAAGATGTGGTATCTGCTTAATAGCCTGAAGAATGAACAGTTGAAAACCAGATGAAAAGGGGGCTGCAGAAGGAAAAACATAACATTTCCATAAAGTCAAAGAGAACATCAAATGAAATGGTGCAGAAATAAGACAACAAATAGATTTAGTTTCATTTTGGGGTGAAGTAGTAGTAAATTATAATAAAGGAGGGGAGATTGGAACCAATGAAATTGACAAGGATTTGGGGTACCAAGCTAAGGATATTTGAAACTATTTAAGGGTTTTGAGTAAGTGAGTTATTAGTCTGATTTTAGTTCTTACAAAGAATAGGTTAGAGAGGGAGACCAGAAGCAGAAAAACCAATAGTTGGAAGCTGCTGTATAAATCTATGATCATCTAGACCAGGCTGGTGGTAGCTTTAAAAAGGAAAAGGCTGGTAGAGGTGTTTAGGAAGTATAGGAAGGAGAGAGAAAGATGACAATTACTTCCATAGTTTCAGTTGTATCACTAGATGAAATGCTTTTTGAAAAGGCAACATGGACATGGAGTCAAGACCCAGATACTAGTCCCAGCTTCATTACTTATTATCTAAATAATCTTGCCCAAGTTACTTAGCCACTTCAAACCTCAATTTCCACACCTGTCCAATAGAAATATCCTATCCAATTCACAGGTCAGCAAAGGCAGAATGTATGTAAAACTTCCAGATAGCCTATGTGAAAAGATTATTAATGAGCTCTCTAAACCATGGCATTTGTTGATAGCCACATAATGTCTTATCATGCTTTACTGTCACATTTTTGTTAAAATCTTATTTTCCTTCATTCTGATGGGAGTGCTGACCCTTGAAAGCTGTGTTTAAAAAAACTAGACATTGCCCTGGCTGGTGTGGCTCAGTAGATTGAGTGCTGGCCTGTGAACCAAAGGGTTGCTGGTTTGATTCCCAGTCAAGGCACATGCTTGGGTTGCAGGCCAGGTCCATTGTATGGGTCATGCAAGAGGCAACCACACACTGATACTTCTCTCTCTCTCTTTTCTCCTTCCCTTCTCCTCTCTAAAAATAAATTTTAAAAATATTTTTAAAAATTAGACATTAATTGAAAGTTTTGTTCTGAATATTAATTTATTTAGTGGAAGAGAAAGCTGAGATAAAAATAATAAAATTTGTAAGTACTATTAAATATCTTCAAATTTTAAACAGTGGCATGCTTCATGGCCAACATTATGGAGAATAAAGAAATAAGTAAGATCTGCTGTTTACTCTCAAGAAGATGAAACTCAATTGAAGACAACATCCAAATACATATCATTATAACACAAGGTCTAAATAAAAGGTAACCAATAAAGGGATAAGCAGAGTAACTGGAATTCCAAAAAGAATGGTACCATGGGAGGCTAGCAGACATTGAAGAAACAAACATCAGAAAAAACCTGGTTCATCAATGAAATAAGGCCATATATGACAAACCCATATCCAACGTCATTCCTAATGAGCAAAAATTACAAACTTTTTTTTTAAGATCAGGAACAAGACAGGAATGTCTGCTTTCACCACTCTTATTCAACAATCATACATGAAAAGAAATAAAATCACCCAAATTGGAAAGGAAGAAGTAAAACTGTCATTATTCGGAGATGATGTGATTCTTTATATAGAACACTCTGACGATTCCACAAAAAAACTACTAGAATGGATAAATGGATTCAGTAAAATAGCAAGATACAAAATAAATATCCAGAAATCAGGTGCATTTTTGTACACAAATAATGAACTATCAGAAAGAGAAACTAGGAAAACAATCCCATTTATAGTTGTATCAAAAATATATAGGAATAAATTTAACCAAGGATGTAAAAGACCACTACTCAGAAAATTATTAGACACCAAAGAAAGAAACTGAAGATACCAGTAAGTGAAGGCATATAAAGTATTCATGAATAAGAAAAAAATATTATTAAAAGGTACATACTACCCAAAGCAATCTATAGATTCAATGCAATTTCTATCAAGATACCAATGGTGTATTTCACAGAATTAAAACAAATATTCCAAATATTTATAGGTAACCACAAAGGATCCCGAATAGCAACCACAATCTTGATAAAGAAGAACAAAGTTAAAGGAATCACACTACCTAATATCAAGCTATACTACAAGGCCATAGTAAACAAAGCAGCATGGTACTGGCCTCAAATCATATAGATAAATGGAATAGAAGAGAGAACACAGAAATAAACCCACACCTTCATGGTTAATTAATTGACAAAAGAGGCATGAATATACAATGGGGTAAAGACAGTCTATTCAAAAAAATGGTTTGGAAAAATTGGACAGACAAGTGAAAAATAAAAACTAGACAACCTTCTCACAACACATGTGAAAATAAACTCAAAATGGAATTAATAGTTTAATATTAGATTGAAAACCACAAAAATCTTAGAAGGCAACATAAGCAGTAAAATCTCAGACATTTCCCATAGTAATATTTTTTTTCTGATATGTTTTTTTCTCCTTGTGCAAGGAAAGCAAAATAAAAAATAACAAAAAAGGACTACATGTACCAGACTAAAAGGTCTTTGCACAGCAAAGGAAACCATCCACAAAATGAAAACACAACCCAGTGAATGGAAGAACATATTCACCAATGATACATCTGATATATGTAAAGAACTTCTAAAACTCAACACCAAAAAACCCCAAATAATCCAATTAAAAATGGGCAGAGGATCTGAATAGACACTTCTCCAAAGAGGACATACAGATCACCAACAGACGTATGAAAAGATGCTCTATGTCACTAATCATCAGAGAAATGCAAATTGAAGTGACAATGATATGTGATCTCACACCTGTCAGAAGGGCAATCATCCGTAAATCAACAAACATCAAGTGGTGAGGATGTGGAGAAAAGAGACCCCTCATGCACTGTTGGTAGCAATGCACATTTGTGCAGCCACTGTGGAAAGCAATACATGGTTTTACCACAAAAAATTAAAAATGGAACCCAGAGATTCCACTTTTAGCAATATATCCAAAGAAACCCTAAACACTAATTCAAAAGAATATATGCTCCCATATGTTTATGGCAGCATTATTTACAATAGCTAAGATTTGGAAGCAGCCAAAGTGTTAATCAATAGATGAGTGGATCAAAAATCTGTGGTACATTTACACAATGGAATACTACTCAGCCATAAAAAAGAAGGAAATCTTACTCTGCAGCAGCATGGACAGACCCAGAGGGCATTATGCTAAGTAAAATAAGCCAGTCAGAGAAAGATAAGTACAATATGATTTTACTCATATGTGGAATCTAATGAACAAAAAAAAATAACGAACAAAATTGAAACACTCATTTTTACAGAGAACAGACTAAGAGCTGTCAGAGGAGAGGGGGTTTGGAGGGCTTGGTAAAAAAAAAGACCTCATAGACATAGACAACAATATGGTGATTACCAGAGGGAAAGGAGGGTGGGAGGAGGCAGAAGAAGGTATGAAGGGAGAAATGTTGATGGAAGAAGAATTGACTTGGGGTTGTGAACGCACAATACAATATACAGGTTATACATTACAGAAAAAAAAGAAAGAACCTAATTCAAAATCCCCATTCTGCCACTTGTTATCTGTATGATCTTGGGAAAATCACTTAACTTCTTCAATCTTCAGTTTCTTCTCAGTAATTTGAGGATAATAATGACATCTGCCCTTAATTTTTTTAAGAATTAAGTGAAATAACACAGCAAATAAGGGCTGAATAACTTTTGGTAGGCAGAAACTGCACAAGTATCGATCTTCTAGGCAGAAACATCAGCAAGAAAGTAAATGTATCTTTTCCCCCTTTGATACAGGATAGCAGAGAATTATAATCCCCTGTAAAATGCAAGAAAAGCTTTTAGTCTGGGTAAGATGTGACTGTATGAGTCTTCCGAAATTACTCAAAACTTACAAACTGGCTCCATTACAAAGGGTTGTTCTGGACTTGCAACAAGTCTGACTAGCTGAGCTGCGAATATCAAGGTAACATAGTGCAGTACTGGGTACTGTCTCAAGCATATGTTTGCAATATAGTCTTTCCTATAAGTCAGCCAGGCAACTGTCTTGCTAGCAACCCAGCACCAAGGAATAGACAAGAGTCACACAAAGTAGCTATGCTATTCACTCAGCTTTTATTGAATGCAGGTTCACTCAAAGTAGAAAATCAACATACATTAATATCCTACTCACACTCTAACAATCTAAGAGAATTATAACACACACACACAACAAACAACAATCAATGGGAAATGACAAACCCAAGTCCCGGAGTCTCCGTCTGCAGCACTAGGAGACAGCATGGTGGGCAAGGAGTTGTCAGTGTCTTTCAAGGAAGGATCTCCAGAGCCAGGTGAGCAGATGGGCAGACAAAGTCCTCAGTCCAGTGGGTAGGAGCCTCCAGTGGCACGGAGCAGCACTCTGCTGTGTGGAGCTCGGCTGTCTCAGCAGTGGTCTGGAGCCTGCCTCAGTTATACCTTGAAAGTGGTGGACTCCACCCTTCTGGGTCTCTTGATAAGTGTCTTGACACCCCTGATACCAAGTGGAGAATTTTCCCAGGAGCCTATCTATCCATGGTCCTGCTCTGCAGATATTGGCTGCTCTGATCACAGGTGCAGATATCTTGGGTGTGTCTCCTTGCCAGGTGTGTCTGCTCTAACCATGTAGGCAGATACCTTAAGTGTGTCTCCTTGCCAGATGGGTCTTCTCTAACTTAGGTAGTTTCCCTCTTGAACTAAAGTGTCATGGCTAACTGGCAGCCATCTTGGTTGACATGAATGACTCCACTTTGTTTCACATACTTTATGCTATTTTGACCAGACCAATGCCATTTTATTGGCCCTGCTCTCCACATATACTCAGTGAGTTCTCAAGAAATGGTTTTCAAAGGGATGTAAGAGTACAAAAGCCTAACCCAGGTAAAGAATCATAGAGGGATTGCATAGGCCAATATTGCTTCAAGTGGCACAGCAGGTGATTGATTGGCAGTGAGTCAGAAGAAAAAATACGAATAAGTCAGAACACTGGTAGAACACTTCTTTTCTATAGCACAATACTTGTGCTATTAAAATCAAAATTACTTATTTCCAACTGTTTGAAAAATGACACAACATTTTCCCTTTTCTAGTAATGTATTAGTTATGAGGAAGTTTGATTAGGCTTTAGTAACTGCTGCTGGAGAGTAATATAAAATTAAATGTTCCTGCAATTTTTTCATTTCTGTCACCAGCCATAAATGTAATCAGTTTTTTTCCAGAATAGTCAAACTAGCAGGTTATTTTGAAAGTCATTTTCAAAATGACATACATGATTGTAAAAATAAACCCATACAGGTAAGTTTTACTAATGGTACTATCAAAGCTGCAAAATGGTAAGCATTATTTCTGTCTTCTAAAGAGACGCACCCAAATTAGCCATGGAGAGGAAAGAACAAAATGTAAAATTTTAAAAAGACACATCCCTGCAATCGTGGTTATACCAGGTAATGATTAAACATATGTGATGTCACATAGTTTTGGAATCAAGTCTCAGCCCTGCGACTTGCTACATTTATGACTTCAGGTAAATTAATATCTCCAAACCTCAGTTTTCTTACTTTTGAAGTGTGAATATTAAATGCATCAATATATGTAAAACAGCTAGCATAATGCCTGCATATGGTAATCAATAAATATTAATTGCCTTTAAAGTATTTTTTAACATTAACTTTATCAGCACCATTATTTGTGACCTAATTTATGTCCCAAGATTTTGACAGTTGTTATCTCCTCAAATATACTTATTTGTTCTGTTGAGCATTCTTATTCCAGGGTAGATAAACCAATCTTTACAACTGGTTGAATGAAGATTCTAAATACAGTTGGACTGTAAAGCCTACATTGATCCTATTGGCCAGGCTTCCTCTTGAGTAAATAAAGGGAAATATCTCACATTATTAAGCTGTACTGTCAGCAGTCAAGAATTGGCCAGGTGTCGGGGCCAACTCTGATTGGTATCCATATTAAGCCTATTTATGAAGCCTGACAGATAATTCAAGATTTTTCACTGACAGAAGCAAAGGACACCAGGAGCTATAAGTGTGTTTATTGTGTTGCTTTGTGAACTGTGTTCATTTTCTCATGTAGAATAAATATGCATGCAGTAATCATCCATCTCCTGTTTTTCTGCTCATTCCTGTTTCCCACCTTCCATGTTTGCCCCCAAGTGGCTGCCATCAAATTCCCACAGGGGCCAATTATATTCAGCTCTGAGTAGAATATAAATCTGACAGAAGCTCCACCTGAGGCTGGCTCCAGGCACAGAGCACACCTTCATATTCATAGCCCAGTAAGTGCTCCCAAGATTCAGGTTCACAGGGGCTCCTGAGCTCAATAGCAGTATGGGCTCTCAACAAATGAAATCAGAGGCAGATGGCAAGGAAAAATGCAGTCAGCTATGCAATCCATTCTTCTTCAAAAGCCATTTCAACCTTCACAGTTCTGCTAGAGTTACAGTTTCCAAACCCTGATCTGGTCATCTGAGTTCCTGCTTATGAATATTGTGTGGCTCCTTACCGCTTGCAAGGTAAAGTAAAATCTGAGACAGTTGTGCCTTCCCATTTGCATTTCCCATGATGTTCTACATCCACTACAAAGTTTACCCTCTAGTCATAATAAACTGCAAACCATTCCCATTACATGACTTTAGATTTATGTGACTTACATGGTATTCCCTATCCATGAGCAAACCATCTTCCTGCTTTCAGCATAGGCACAGCAACTGGGGTACCACCTCTCGATGAGGAGCCACATCACAAATCAAAGTCACATCCATCTCCCTTGCCCCAAGCATGCTGGGCAAGCTATTTAACATAACTATAACACTGGCCAGCTGTTAAAGATATACAAAGTAAACCAGCCCATCCACTTTCTCATCCCCTAGCCATGGCTGTGGAGGCTTTGGGATTTTTTTTCTTTTTTTCTATATTCCCAGTGACTTCTCAGCCTATACCCCATCCTGAACCTCATTCCACACCTGTTACATTAAGCGTAGAGAGTTGAAATGAGGAGTTTTTGTTCAACAGGTATAAAATTTAAATTATACAAAATGCATAAATTCAAGGGACTTGCTGTACAACATTGTGCCTAGAGCTAAGGATACTCTACTGTGCTTTAAAATTTTTATGAGGGCAGATCTTAAGTAAAGTGCTCTTAACACAGAAAAAGGAAGGCAGGAGGAAACTTCTGGAGGATGGACATGTTTATTACCTTAGCCATGATGATGGTTTCATGGGTGTTTGCATATGTTAAAAGCCCTCAAATTGTGTACATTAAATATGTACAGTTTTTGTATGTCAATTCCATATTAATAAAGCTGTTAAAACTACATTTTCTACTGTGACCCAGGAGTATACATATATAACTGAAACAAATATTTCATAAAATACCCTTACTCTGTGTGATTAACTCTACTATTTTCTATTGTATTCTATTGCATTCTTATTCATTTAAAAGAAGATGCTGGTTGCAATCAGATAAGTTGATTTCTTGACCCTCCTAATGAGTTGCAGTAATAGTTTGAAAAACTCTGTTTCAAAAATAGGCAAGAGACATATTGAGGAGTTACTTGTATGTCATAATAATGAGTTCAGACTTTATTCTGAAGGTAAAGGGGGGAATTAATGGGTTATGACCAAGTAAATTAATTGTGATCAGACTTGGACTTTTAGAAGAACATCTGTCTGCTCAGTGGTAATGTTTTAGAGAGGGGTAAGGACTGGTGCTGGGAGGCAAGTAAGTGGCAGTAAAAGATGCAAAATTTGCACTGGAATGATGGTAGTGACAAAAGTGAAGTGATTCAAAAACTTTCATAAGATCTCTTATGAGAAGTGTGTGTATGCATATTCACTTACCCAAGAGCAATGAAATTTCAAGAAAATCATGACAGTGACAGAGAGGGAGAAGTCAACATTTATTTCCCAATTTATTAATTCAGTAACTAAGAGGATGGTCACAAAATTTACTGATACTTGAAACCTTGGAGGAAAAGTGGGTTTCTGTTTTTCTTGTGAGATGGGGGGAATGTTGAACTTAGTTAAATGTGAGGTGCCTGTGAGACATTCAAATGATGCCAAACCATAACCACTTGAGTATTAGAATCTGGGGATGAAAGCATATGACTAGATTAGAGGATGTTAAACGTGGAAAACAGATTCAGCTTCATGTAACAGAACTTCTCCAAAACAGTGGTTCAAGAAAGGGAGAAAGTTATTTTTGTTTCTCAATGAAGAGTAGGGTGGAGGTAGGCAGTCTAAGGTTAGCTATGTTTATGGGCCTCACAGTTATCTGGGATCCAGAAGGCTTTCAGTTTACTCTTTCACCAACCCTTTGGTACTAACCTCATTTTTATGCTTGACATGAGGTGTATTTACCTAGTCATCTTCTAAGCATCAGGATAAAGGAAGTGGTTAGCCATGTCTTCTCCCTTTAAAGACATGTCTGATTGTGTAAATGTACCGTAGTTTTTTGATCCACAGAGACATTGAAGTTAAGAACAATCTAACAATAGCCAGAGGGGAGGGGGGAAGGGATAGTAGGGAGAAGGGTTTGTAGGACCTACTGTAAAGGACACATGGACAAAACCAAGGGGGAGGGTGGAAGCAAGGGAGGGAGGTGGGTTTGGCTGGGATGGGGTGGAGGGGTGGGGAGAAAACGCAGACAACTGTAATTGAACAACAATAAAAATAAATAAAATAATAAAATAAATTTAAAAAACACATGTCTGAGGCAACACAAACATATCATAACTGCTTATGGCTTATTGGCCAGAACATGGTAACATGCCACATATCTCTGCAAGGAATGTATAAATGCAATCCTTAATCTTGGTGGCCATGTGTTCTCCTAAATGCTGGGGTTCAATTACTGAGGAAGAAGGGAAAAGTAAATATTATGGAGCTACTATCAGTCTTAGCTAGATAGTAATTGAGGTAAACATGTAGATGAATTACAAAGTGAAGATATACCATATGAGAAAGAAAGAGAGCCTGGAGTAAATTCAAGAGCACATGACCACTGAAAGGAACAGGAATAGAGAAAAAGATAGTCTTTTCGACAAATGGTGCTTAGACAACAGGGCATTTACATGCAAACCATGAATATATGGCCTTTAGTATGTTGAAGTATATTCCTTCTATAAATAACTTTGTGAATTTTTATCACGAAAGGATGTTGAATTTTGTCAAAAACTTTTTCCACATCTATTGAAATGATCATATGATTTTTATCTTTCATTCTGTTAATGTGATTTATCACATTTATTGATTTGTGTATGTTGAACCAACCTCGTATTGCAGGGATAAATACCACTGGATCATGGTGTATGTGATCCTTTTATTGTGTGGTTGAATTTGTTTTGTAATATTTTGTTGAGAGTTTTTATATCTATATTTATTAAGGATATTGGCTTGTAATTTTATTTCTTTAGTATCCTTATATGACTTTGATGTCAGGGTATTGCTGGCCTCCAAAAATAAATTTAGTAGTATTCTTTCCTCTTCAATTTTTTGAAAGAGTTGAAGAGGATTGGCATTTATTTTTCTTTAAATGTTTAGTAGAATTTACAAGTGATACTATGTGGACCTGTGTTTTTCTTGTGGGGAGGTTATTGATTACTAATTCAATCTCCGTACTTGTTATTGGTCTGCTTAGTTTTTCTGTTTCTTTATGATTTAGTCTAAAGTGGATTGTATTTTTCCAAGAATATAACTATTTATTCTAGGTTTTCTAATTTCTTGGCATATAATTGTTCATAGTAGTCCTCAAAAATGAATACAGTCTCACACTATGCTCCATTATCAGTCTGTGCTGCAGTCTGTACCCTTAAGTTGGGTGAGACCACATGCTGTGTTCTATGATCAGGTCGATTTCTGCCTGTGCTTCATTTTTGGGAAAAGTCCCTGCATAGGATACCTGAAGGGGTTTGTCTACCAGATGTACTCTGTAGTTAGATGGGGTTGGAGACTGTTCTGCAGTCAGAAGGTGTCATTGTCTGAACCCCATTGTCAAGTAGGGCCATAGGCTATGTCCTCCCTTGGTCAGCATTGCTGGCTGGGGCTCTCTGCATTGCCTAGGATGTGCTTAGTAATCAGTCAGGGCTGTAGTCTAGGCTCCACAGCTAGGAGATATCATATGCTGGTGTCCAAGGCTGCATATGGTCACTATTCAGGCTCTCTAATCAGGTGTGACCAGAGGTTAGGCTCCACAGTTGGGTGGGGCTGTTGGTTTAGCTCCCTGCCTAGGTGGGGTCATAGGCTGAGCTCTAAGGCTATCCTAATGTCTGGGCTGGAGGTTATGATCAACAGTTTGATGTGCTGCTAGCTTGACTTCCTGCCTGACAGGCTATAGAATGGACTCCGTTGTTGTGTGGGGTGTCTAGAAGCCATACTCATTAGTTGGACAAGGCTGCTGACTTGCTTCCTAGCTCAGATGGATTCCACAGTAATGTGCACTCTCTGGCCGGGTTTCCTGTCCAGGTGGGACTGGATATTGCACTCAGCATTTCGGTGCTTACTTGATTCCCTGCCTGGGAAGGAGGTATAGTGTAGGCTCCAAAGCTGTCAAGGTTCTCTAGCCAGACTTCCTACACCTGCAGGGGCGGAAGCTATGTTCAACAGCTGGGGAAATGCTTCCCTGTCTGGGTGGAGCCATAAAATGGGCTCCCTGGGCAAATCAGCCCATTGACTGGGGACCCAAATCAAGTAGAACTGCCAACTAAGCTCTCTAGCAAGATAGGGCCACTGGATTGGTTCTGTAAATAGGAAGACCTGCTGGCTATTATCTCTGCTCAGGTGCAGTCACCAGCAGTCTGCCATGATCAGCGTGCTTGCTCTGAGCCTCAATCCCCTTCTCTGTCTCTAGTTGATCCCCAATTGTCTAATCCCACTGATTTCCCAATGATCCCCATGAGGTAACACCAGACTGAGTCTTTTGAGAAGTGTCTCGTAACACTGAGAAAGCTGGATGTACGAGGGGAGACCCCCAAAATTCAGGAATTATCTTTTGGAGGGTGGGCCACTTGTAGTACAGGCTTCCCCAACTAGGTGAGTGTTCTAAGAACCCATCTGTACCAGTTGTACCAGCTGGTGTTGTTGTGAGAGGCTGCATTTGGCTTCAGCGAATTTTTTTTGAAGACTTTCAGTGTGTTTGCCTGCTTCATGATGGGTGACTTACAAGTGCACCTGCCCACACCGGGCAGAATGTTCAGCAGCTTTTGACAAAAACACATGGCTCCCATGTCCCATCCTCTTTATTCACCCAATTTCACCCCGAGTGACCATTTTTTGTTTCCCCAGATGAAAAAATTCCCAAAAGGGAAACATTTTGCCAATGTGGAAGAGGTAAAACAGAAAATGGAAGAAGCACTAAAAGGCATCAAAATTGACAAGTTAAAAAACTGTCTTGAGCAGTGGGGGAAAAGATCTCAATAGGTGTATTGCATCAAGTGGAGAGTGCTTTGAAGGTGACTGAAGTTTAAACATGTAAGAATAAATACACATTTTTAATAAATAAATTCTATTTTGGGGGTCCCTGCTTACATGTGTTGGGTTTTCTTTACCCAGTGGAGAAATCATAGGTCCAGGGAGACCCTGTTGTTGTGCTATGATGGCCTTGAGGACAGCAAAAGTGGCCAACGTGAAACCATTCCTTTTGCCTTCTGATGCGTTTTTTCTCAGTTTTCTGTGTGTGCATTCTAGGGTGTGTGCTTCAGCCTTACACCCAGGTTCTGGGATTATCTGAAGGGCATCTTGTCTGTGGATAATTGCTAGTTGGTCTTTTTGTGAGGAGAAGAAAAATCTGAAACCACCTATTCTACTATCTTGAGATGTCATTCCCCAGCTTGGCAGTTTCTTAGAAAACTAAACATACTTTGTCATATGTTCCAGCAATTATACTCTTAGGTATTTACTTAAAGGAACTGAAAACTCATGTCCACACAAAAAGCTGCATAAAGATATTTATAGCAAGTTTATTCATAATTGTCAAAACTTGGAAGCAACTATGTCTATTAGTAGATGAATGGATAAATAGTTTGTGATATGTCCAGACAAGAGAATGTTACTCAGTACTAAAAAGAAATGAGCTAGCAACCTATAAAAAGACATGGATCAAACTTAGATGCATATTAGTAAGTGAAAGAAGACAAATTGAAGAATCTGCATACTGTATGACTCCAACTATATGACATTTGGGAAAAGGCAAAACTATGAAGACAACAAGAATGAATAAACAGAAAACAGGATTTTTAGGGCAGTAAAACTACTCTGTGTAATACTATAAATGTGAATACATTTCATTATATATTTGTCCAAATTCATACAAGGTACAGCAGCAAGAGTGAACACTAATGTAATGTATGAACTTTAGGTGATAAAGATGTGTCAATGCAGTTACATTGTAACAAATGCACTACTGTGGTTCAGAATTTTGATAGTGAGGGAGGCTCCATGTGTGGGGGAGGTGGCAGAGGTTATATGGGGATATGTACTTTCTATTCAACTTTGCTGTTAAAGTGCTTTGAAAATAAAGTCTATTTAAAAATTAAAGAAAAACATGGGCAGCATGCATAAAAAAGAAACCAAAGAAAAGAGTATATTCAAGAATGGGAAGAGGAACCTGGAACCGTTTCCTGAGCTCACTAGCAGAAACATCTTTTTACGAAGGTCCATGGAAAAAAGTTATACTTGTGCTCTGAAGATTTATAAAAATAAAATGTCCATAACACTAAAGGCTGAAAACAGCTTAATACTTGTTTCTGTAGATGTCATGTAGCCTATTTGAGTCTCCAATCTGCACTTAGGAACCACATTAACACAAACACTGTAGCCATAGCATTATCTAAAAGGATACTTACATGCATTATTTCACTTAATTCAGACAACAATTCTGTAGTGAGAAGGCAGAATAGGCTGCTAACCACATTTTATAGTACTGCCTAAACAAAGTAGAGAGGATAAAATTATCCAGTCAGGATTTTAGGCAAGGCAAAACTCAGATGCTCTGACAGATAACCTAAGCTGAATGGATGAAAGTAGGGTATAATCAACTGAGGGAAGTTTCCTTCCCCACTGCCACCCCCCGCCTCATCTGAGGACATTTTTTTCCATTGCTTTTAGAGAGAGAAAGAAGAAGGGAGAGAGACAAACATCGATGTGAGAGAAAAACATCAATTTGCTGCCTCCCATACACACTCATACTGGGGATTGTATGCACCTGAACCAGGGATTGGATCTCCACCCTTCAGTTACAGGACAATGCTCTTACCAACTGAGCCACACTGGCCAGGGCAGGGAAGTTTCCCTTCATGTAAAATTTAGTATACAAAGCTAGGTAAAAGGTAACTTCTTAAAAAAGAGAAGATTGGATACTTTCTGCTGAATTGTAACTGGGAAATCCCCAGCCTTGTGAGTAAAGCTAGTCCCACCTTGATTAATTAAGCAAATGACACAATCCATACAAGGGTTCCATGTGTTGGCATGGGTTCCCCAGAAGACAGAACCTCAGGCAAAAACTAATGCGTTATTCCATGTTAGATGACTATTTCCAGCAGTAGCAGGAATGTGAGAAACAGAGAACAAAGCAGGAAAAGAGAAAAATCAAATACAAGTGGACATTACCAAACCAGCTACTGCTTAATAAAACAAACATTGTTTACTTGGCTCTGTGAGAATATTTTCCAAGAGAATACATCAACCAATGTATCTCAGGACATTCTGGATGGTGAGAAGACAAAAAGGGGAATATACCTGCCAAACTTCTCTCTCTCATTTTTCAAAGTGTGCATAGGTATCAAGTAGATCTAAGTGTCTCACATCTCAGTATCTCTTGGGTAGGAAGTGAGAGACACATATGGTTATCATTAAGTTATGTGCTATCAGGTTGTGCCTACATTGAAGTTGGTGGCTCAGGTAGCATCTGGGCAAAAAGCAACCAATACAGTTACTGCAACTAGAATCATACAAAGGACCAAGTTCCCCAAGGACAGGGGAGCAAAGAGTGAGTCCATAAAATGTGTTTTATATACAACAGCAGCAGAAGACTCTAAGAACATCCATGCCTAGGCTCCACATATAATTTGAGAATTCCATATTTTAACATAGACTAAAACAATGGATGAATGGATGAATATGGTCTCATCATCTAATGCAATACCTCACCCTCATAACTACTATACCTATATCAAAAACATCAACCATTATCACCACTCTTATGATTCTTGCATAAATAACACAATATTATGTAATACTACACTTCATGCACATAATCTAAATTAATGTATATAATTATAACAATTTTCTATTGTTGCATAACAAAGTACTACTAACCTAATGCCTTAAAACCACATCTGTTTATTATCTCACAGTTCTGAAGGTCTCAAGTCCAGAAGACCTTGACTGGGTCTTCTGCAGCAGATTTTTCACTTAAAGTGGTAGCCAAACTAAATTCTTATCTGGAGATTCTAGGGAATAATTCACTTCCCACCTCATTCGCATTGTTGGAAGAATCCACTTTTTTGCATTATAACTGAGGCTCCGATTTCCTTGCTGGATGTGGGCTGAAGGTTGCTCTCACCATCTAGAGGCTACCTGCAGTTCCATGTTATGTGCCCTTTTACATTTTGAATTTCCTTGATGTAAAGCCAACTGTTTAGTGTTTGATTGAATAACTGAAATAAGATGTGTATACCAAGGGGAGTAATTCTGTCTACCACATAATCTATAATGGTTTCTAAACAGCCCTGAAATATAATTTGCCTTTTTACTTTTATAAGTTGCACAATAAAATGTACTACATGTAATCTTTGCCTCTGATATGTACCACCATTTCTAAGGAAGTCAGGCCTTTTCCCATATGTATCCTTAGAAGGGTACAGTGTAGGCCAATGATTACTTAAGACTGTTGACTATAGCTCTCCCATTGTAGCCTTACACAGTATGGCCTTTTAGTATACTGTGTTTTCCACATGAACTTTCTGTAAGTGTTCCAAGTGTTGATTAGTTAGTTTTAGATCTCTTGGACACACACACCTAGAAGTAAATTGTCATTTTTCATAAATTTAGCTTAATGATGGCATTCAACCAATTTATACTTTCCTTCTTTGACTTAAATCTGCCAGCTAAAGTGTCAGTGGGGAGGGACTGACTGAAAAATAAAAGAAGTTTATACTCAGATTGGTGCTCATAAGGAAAGCCAGACTAACTTTAGGTCACAATTCTTCATGGCTAGGATGGACCTTGGGTGTCATCTCCTCTCTAATAGTTGACCTTAAATGATACCTTCCTTTATCTATTGCCCGAATGTTTTAAATATACTACATCCTTCTATATTTCTTCAGTGAGTTAAGACTTGGACCAAATACTATCTTAATTGGACTATATTAATTTCAAACATTATTGTTGGCTTGGAGTTTATCACTACTTTCTTTCCCCAGATATAAAACTTGACTAATTAATCTAATTGTGATTTGCTTCTGATTTAATTAAAATATAATTCCAAGGACACATTTGCACTAAATAAAATTCATAAACTTGTTGAAATATATTTTAATAATGGTTTGTAAGAACATTATTTTAATCTAAAAATAATGCTTTAATAATCTAATAAAACATTCTGAAACCTTACATATAAAAAATCACTTGTAATGATGCAAAAGTTATAAATAAATTGTTATTGGGATAAGTAGGCTATGAAGAAATAGTTCATGAGAATCAATATATTTGGACATGAATTTGAATTTATAATAAGGTGTACATTATGTCTATTAGGTGATACTATTGTGAATTATATTATTTTAGAAGATAGCTATGGAACATTGGATTGGCAATGACTGAAATGATTTTCAGACATGTTTGAGGACATTAACAAAGATGAATTCATTAATAATGTTCATAAAGCACACATATTATCTCTATAAATTTTCTACATGTAGCAGTATGTAATGTCAAATTTTGAGCCCTGAAATAGGTAATAGAACACACTCCAAGTAGTCTTTTAGGTTAGGGAAGATATCTGACTTGTTTCAAAGTGTATGAAGAGAATGAACATTTTTAACCCCTTACTGATTAATAATCCTTTTGCTTTTTCCCTTGAAGATGTCATCGGCATGATTTTCTTAGAAAACCACTTCAAGTAGACTACAGAAGTTAAAAAGTCCACCTGAAACTTAAATACTAGCAATTAAAGTGCAAAAATGAAAATGTTAAAATATTTTCTAATGCAGTTCTCTATTTCTTATATTATTAACCATAATTCAAAGTGAGAACATTTCAGCAAGGTAAAAGACTTCAGGCAAATCTCTGACTTGTGTGGGAGTTTAGCAGTGGTAACTGCATTGAATTTTTAGAGGAGTTGAGGTCCTGGGGTTTGATCCACATTTAAAACCTGACGTTGCTTTCCTCTAAACTACTGAATTTCAGGGTGATTTTAACACATACAAAAATAATTATCTATTCATATATTCAGAAAATAGCAAATAAGCATCATGGCGCTAGAAAAATTTACAGTGAAATCTATTAAAGATCTGGAAAATAGTAGCTTTCATCAGAGATTAAAGGAATGGGATTCTTAAGCAAAGAAGACAATATAAGAGAACATTTAATAACAGTCTTCCCATATAGTCTGAATTACTATCAAGAAGAAAAAATATTGTTTTCTATTACATCAAGGATAAAATGACAAGAAGTAAAAGAGACTTGAAAGAATGATGAACTTTCTGAATGAAACAGACTTGTCATGGGAGATTCCTTTACTACAGATTTTTACTGGTAAATTAAAAATTATTTCAAATTTTTTCTACCTATCTTCTAAGGAATTCCATTACAAAACTCCTCAAGCTAATGAATCTGATTAAATGCAGTCATGCTTGCACAGAATCTTGGAAAATTACTGGCTGGAAATATGAGCATTATAGAAATAATCAAGATGCTCTGTGGTGGAATTGCTTTAAACTGAGTCAATTCTACATGGTTGACTTGATCAAGCCATGGTAAAAGTTGATCACCAAGGAATCAGTCAAAATGGTGGACAAGATTCACTATAAGAGAATAAAATAATGACATCAGTTACATTCTGCTAACTGCAGTCAAGCCCTAGGACCTGGGTATTGTGGCAGCAAGATATAACAAGTATCTAAATAAAAATAGAATTAGTATTAAAGAGGAGCATTTTAATTTTTAAACATTTAGTTTTAAATTATCCAAACTTATGGGAATATTTTTAAACTAATACAATGAGCATTTATATCTCCATCGCTTAGATTCCACAATTGTTATCAGTTTGCTTTATTATATGTGTGTATATTACATGTGTACACATATGCTATGTATTTTACTAATCTTTTTCAAAATAAATTGCAGATTTATTTGATATTTAAACCTTAAATATTTCAGCACACATATCCTAAAAAGTAAGGACATTGTCCCGCATCATCAAATAACATTACAACTCCTAAAAATTTACCATTAATTCTTTAATATAATTTACTGCCTATTCTATTTTCTGATTTCTCTAATTGTTCCCCAAATGTCTTCTCTTTATCATTTACCTTAATTAGTTTGAAATAATTTTAGACACAGTTACAAATTATGCAGAAAATTCCCATATTATAGAATATCCCCATACAATTCATCCAGTTTCTTTGAATGTTAACACCTGTGCAATCACAGTAAACTTATGGAAATAAGTATGATACTCTCTCTACTGACCATATTAAACTTTAACCTAGTAACGAAGATACTTAGGTGATCACCACAACATTGTAATATAGGTATTATCATCATTTGAAAGATAAAGGAACTTAAAAAAAATAAAACAAATTTCTATCTTAAAATCATAGAAGCAGATAATGTTGATCTTTACATGCTTGTTTGGCTATAGTGTTCATGTACATTTTACTAAATGATATTGCTTTTCTAATGTCTACTATACAGTGGGGTCAATTATTTAAAAGAGGAAAAATTATGACAAATATTTTATCATTTATAGCTTATAAATTACAACTGGAAGTTCCAGATGTTTTTAAATATCACTTACAAATTTCATTAAGACTTAAGTATTTAAAGAACTTATATTACAAAATCATATATTTTTGTAATAATTCATCAACTTGGCCTGTTCCTTCTTTATTATTTTCTGCCCAAGCAAAATTCTTTTTGGTTTGTATAGTTATATGTGACAGTAGTTAATTCTGCTTAAAATACTCTCATTTTTGTAAAATTACCATCAACATAAGAAACATTCATGAGAGGAAGATGGTGGAGAACTGAATGGAAGTCACACTAACCTCTTCCTAGGACCAATCTGGAATTATAACTCAATTGTGGAGAAATCACCTGGAACAAAAAACTGAACACTAGTGAAAGAGAGAAGCCTTATAACCTCAGACAGATGAAGAATTAGCTTTAGCACAACCTGACTGGTAAGGAGTGCAGTGAAGACTCAAGAGGGCTAGCTGGTTACCCACAGGCAGCAGCACTGGAGGGATAAAGAGGCTGGTTGGGTCCCCCCTGAGAAGAATGGTGTCTAAACCCTAAGCTAGGATTCCAAACCTAGAACACCAGAGCCCCAAAACTACAGAGATAACAACCAGTGGCAAAAACTGGCAGGGTTGCAGAGACAGATGGCTGGAGATGCAAGAGCCATTTAAAGGGCCAACACACACATTTTCATTTGCAGCTACTTACCTGGGGCTCAGGCAAAGGCAGGGGCAGAGTGGGCTGGTGACACCTGAGGAGAGACTGGAGCCGGAAGCTTTAGGGAGAGAGCTGAGAGAGTAGATGCTGGGATCCCAGTGTTGACTCATCCCCCATATGGTAGCAGCCATTCTGCTCAGGCAGACCACTCCCCTCCGAGTGGCAGCAGCCTGAGGTGAAAGAACAGCCCCGACCCCAGGAGGGTCTCTGCCCTGCCAAAGGGCTTAAGTCTGAGTGCTGAGTGCAGAGTGACTAGATTAACAACTGAAAGAGACAGCCACAGACAGTAGATTCCTGGCAGTCTCAGAGCAGGCTGCCTAAGGTCATATGGAGTCAACATCTGACATCACTAGAAGCAGGGAATCCCAGTCAAAGTACCATAACATTACAACCAGATACAAGAATTGGCCAAAAAAGTTAATGAGGGCATCAATCTTATCAAAGGAATGGGAGCCATCACGTTTATACAAAAAAAATGGTATATTTTCCTTGAGATTACTTGATAGAAGTGATTAATCATATGAATAATGAGAGAAAAACAGCCACACTTTTTAGAATATATATGTTAATTGGCCACAAGGTTTGCTCACTAAGAAATTGACTGTTGCATACAACAGCCATGGTAAATATGAATCACACCATGCCTCAAAAATTAATAAAGGATTAATACATAGTCAAAATTATGAATATGAAGTACACAGGTACCAGGGATCTATGGTATAGTTTTTTCATTTTTGTTTATTAATAAGTATTCATTTATAGAACATATTAAATAAAGGTTCACAGCAATAGGGCAAAAGGTACAGATATTCTGACATACCTTCTGCCTGACCATATGGCCTAGCCTCCCTCATTATTAACATCCTGGAACAAAGTGGTACATTTGTTAAAACTGGTAAACATATATTGACACATCATTAAAAGTCCATAGTTTACATAGGAGTTCACTTTTGGTGTTGTACATTCTATACATTGTAACAAATGCATAATGCTCTGCATCCTCCTTTATAGTGTCATACAGAGTAGTTTTGCAAGAATAAGCATAAATTCTTCCTTAAATGTTTGGTAGAATTCACCAGTAATCCCTGGGCCTCATGCTTTGCTTTTTGGAAGGTTATTCATAAGCTTATTCAGACTATTTCTTCTGTTATGAGTTTTGGCAGAAGGTTTTGAAATGTGTCCATTTTATGTAGCTTATCACATTTGTTTGTAAAGTGTTGTTCATAGCATTAGTGTAGTATTCTTTCAATGTACATGGGATCTTTAGTGTTGTCCTGTCTTCCTTTCTCATATTAGTAATTTGTGTCCTCTCTCCTTTTTTCCAGTGCAAGTAGAGGCTTACCAATTTTATTAAGGTTTTCAAAGAACCATCCTTTGGTTTTGTTGATAATTTTTATTGGTCCCCTGCTTTAAATTTCATGAGTATGTGTTCTAACTTTTATTATTTCCTTTCCTTTGCTTACTTTGGATTTGATTTGCTTTTTTTCCCCCCTCTCCATTCCTTTACTTTTAGTCTATATGTGTTTTATATTTACAGTGTTTTTTTTGTAGACAACATAAAGTTATGTCTTGTTATTTGATCCATTCTGAAAAATCTCTCTTTTAAATGGTGCATTTATACCATTGCTATTCTAGTTACTGATTATTTTGTTGGACTAATATTTTCCTTTATGTAACTACTATCTCATTGGTTACTCTTTTTCTTTGTTCCTGTATTTTTCTTCAATTATTTTACTGTAACTTGTGGTTTTAAATGAATATTTTATATATTTAGATTTTCTTTCTTCTCTAAGTATATTAGCTATACTTCTTTTCTTATTAATGGGCCTAGAGTTTAAAATATACGTATACAACTGATCTGGGTCCACTTTCAAATAACACTATACCTCTTCATATGTAGTGCTAGTATCTTATAATAATCCTAATTCCTTCCTGTTATCACTTCATTTCATTTACACATAAATAAATACACACACACATGAGAGAGGACCACCAAAAAACCAGAATTATCTTCTGAAGGGCAGGCCCCTTGTAGTAAGGCTTCCCCCCTGTAGATGAGTGTTCTAGGGACCCATCTATATCAGTGTACCAGCTGGCGTGGTTGTGAGAGGCCGCATTCAGCTTCAGTGAATTTTTTTGAAGACATCAAGTTTTATCATTTCATAGTGGGTGATTTACAAATGAACCTGCTCACACCCTGATGAGTATTGAGCAGTTTTTGACCCAAAATGGTATGACCCCCCTGCCCCACCCTCCCTATTCACCTGATCTCACCCCAAGTGGTCTTTCTTTTGTTTCTCCAGGTGAAAAAAGTGCTCAAAGGGAATCATTTTGCAGATGTGGAAGAGGGGAAACAGAAATTGGCAGAAGCGCTTAAAAGGCATCAAAATCGAAAAGTTTAAAAACTGGTCTGAGCTTATCACATTTACTGTGATAGAAATAAAATGTAATTTTTATCTGCTCCTCTATATAGGTAAGGTGTGTTTTTTAAATTGTAACTTTATCCAGGATTTTTTCTTCATCTTTAATTTTCTGTAATTTGAAAATGATATATCTATACAGTTTTTATGAGATTTATCCTATGTGGTATTCTCTGAGCTTTCTAGATCTGTAGTTTGGTATCTGACACTTATTTGGGGAAATTCTTATTCTTGTTTTAAATATTTTTTCTCTTCTAATTCTTTCTTCTTCTCCTCCTAGCATTCCCATTATACATATGTTACAACTTTTGAAGTTGTTCTATGGTTCTTGAATATTTTGCTCTTTTTTCAGTCTTTATTCTCTTGCTTTTCAGTTTTGAAAGTGTCTATTGAGATATCCTCAAACTCAAAGCAAAACTTAGTAGTGTCTAGTCTACAAACAAGCTAATCAAAGACATCCTTCATTTCTGTTACAATGTTTTTGATCTCTAGCATTTGGTGAAGGAAGGTTCTTTCTTAGAATTTCTATCTATCTGCTTTACCGCCTATCTGTTTTTGCATGCTGTGTGCTTTATCCATTAGAGTCTTTAGCATATTAAAAATAGTTTTAAATTCCTTGTCTGATAATGTCAACACCCTGGCCATATCTGAGTGAGATTCTAATGCTTCCTGACCTCAAACTGGGTTGGTTTTTTTTTTTTTGTCTTTTAGCATTTCTTGTAATTTTTTTCTTGTTAGCCAGACGTGAGGAACCATTACTTGTTCATACGTAGTTTTCTAGTCATTGGTTTCTATTCTGGTAAGTTGTGATTCTCTGTTTTTATCTGTCAGTCTCTCCAATTTGGAGGGTCAGAGGGTGGTCCTATGACCTCACTTTTCTTATGTATCTAAAAAGAGTTGTTTTTTCAATTTGTTCAGCTTTTTACTTATGTGAGAACAAATTGGCCACTTCCACACTTCTTACATGTTTGACCAAAACCTGAATGCTCCATATAATTTTCATTTTGATGTGTGCTAATGAATAAAATCTGACCAGTTTTTGAAGCATCAATCAGTATTTATTGTCAACTTATATATTTGTAACTGTATAATATAAAAAGACAGACTTGGACACATTTTCTTCTCTATAGTTACTATCTGGTTTACATAACACATTACATATAGAAAACATTGAGTTCACATTCCCCCCCAAATTAGATCACCTGTTATATAATTCCAAAGAACCACACAGTTCTTTGAAACTTTGCATTTGTGTAGTTTTTGTGTGATATTTTAGTAGTGCCCATTTACTTCATTCAATTGTAAGTGTCTATGTCATTCTGTCCAATACTACATAAGTCTGTGTCTGTCTTTTCTTATATGTATCCACAGTACCAGCACAGTAGTAGGTACTCGATAGAGTCTTGTTAAATGAATCAATGAATGAGAACGTTTTCATGTACAATAGTTCTACATGCTGATTAAATAATTGTTAAATTATTTGTGGCAGGAAGAAAAATAAAACAAAATATAATGTATTAATTTGAAGTTTACAGTTAAGTACTAAAGGAATTTTAATAAGAAATACATAATAATGAAGATCATGTAAAGGTTTCTATTTCTTGTTTGTTTTTCTTTTTTTTTTTTAATGGGAAGTACCAAATAAGTTTCAGGGAAACAAGGAAGAGGTCAACAAGTTTTGGAAATTGATTTTGAATAAAAGATGTATTTGTCTATTTTTAATTCTAAACAGATAATAGCTGGTTATAATTATCAAACATCAATTAACAATTTATACTAGGAATAGATATTTAAGTGCTGCCTAAGTTTAAAATAGATTATGTAAAAGTATTCATGGAACAGGGAAATAGAGTAACCACCATCATTATAATTAAATATCTTTTATATATGTGAAAAACATTAACTGCATCCTCCCTTAATAATCTCATCTTTATAACCATGCATCTTTGCCAGTAGTCATCAAAACTATTTTATATATTTTACAATTGACCTTATGATGCTTCTCTGAGCCCACTCTAGAATTTCTACCTCTTGTGCAAAGTTCAGTGACTCAAATTAATCTAATATTCTCATGCACTTCATTCAGACTAAGGCAGGACATTCTTAGTCATTGCATTTGCTTCTCACTATATTCTGTGTCACACTGACTTTTGATTCAGAGGAGAAATGTTGCTTACAAGCATTCAGTTTCACCCTGAAATTACTTTTTACCCTAGTTGTAGTCCATTTTGTACACATCCTGTCCAATTTTCATCTTATTTGGACCCACTTCTAAAATTTGTTATTTTTAAGATTACTTAAAAATGCATCTATTCTTTCCAGAATATTAGACACTCCAAATAACTTAATTCTATCTGAAATTCTGCTGGATATAACTTTAAGTTCTTAATGGTCAGGGTTAGTAATGTTATTGAATGTTATCAAGGCCATTCCTCATGGGTGACTAAACTGCATAGTAACCAAAATTGACTCCACATCTCCTAATTACTTATTCCTCATTTTCACTAATGACAAAGTAATGTCATTATTACAATTTTATTTTTTATTAATAAGAAGGTCATGCGAAATATAATTGAGAATAATACTGAAAATCAATGTATACCACATGTTTCCAAATTACACTATGAATCTGATCAGTCTGATATTACATGGCACTAATCTTTTCCTTTGGAATATATAGGCCCCAAGTTTCCCCTCTGCTAATGCTCTGGGAAGACCTTGCCTCCTAAGAATAATAGCTTGTGGTTTTTCTAGAATATCTGCCAGTTCATTTTATAACCAAGAGTGACAGCCAACAGTGTTTTCTGATACCAATCATCCAACTTCTTATTTAACTTTCTTTATGCAGACACAACATGAGACAGATTCATAGCTCTCTTCCATAATATTTCAGTAATATTTTATCTTTGTTGACATAATTAATATCATTAAGAACAGTTGTTCTCATTTTATATAATATATTTCAGGCTACAAGAGAAATTCAAATAAATAGCGTCTTCTTGGTCCATTTTTTGGATTAAATAATCAGCCTTAAGCTGAAGTCTTTCTAGGTCAATGTTATTGTGCAAATTTAATTAACTGATTTTGGCTACAACTGCCCGCAATTGTGTTTAGAATGACCAAGCTAATGCACTTCACGTGGTAGATGTAAAGAAGTGACTGAAGATCTCATTTTCAAAAATGATATAGCTACACAATTGAGAAAAAAAGAACATGTGTCTGTCTCACCTCAATATAGAATAGAATCCTGTTTTTTTGTTTCAAAAATATAAATCCTCAACAATTTTTCTACCTGTGAATATACTCATCTACTGACACAATGAGTAATATTCCCACAAGTTCTCATAAAAGTTATTTTCACTGTTATTCTTACTGCAAATGGTAAAAAAAAATGTCATTTCCCAATAACCTTCTTGTGAAACAGTTCCAGCGAGGACATTCTAAAGGAATAATCCATAGTCAAAGGAACCCAAAGGGATTTTCTGTCCAATTTGTGAAGCTGGGATAAAACAAAATAAAGTGCTACATGTTTATCTCCAGATTTAGTCTATGACATTCTTTTGAAAGAAATAAAGGGTGAGAATTGGACTGCAATGTGAACAATGACTTTTGGAAGGTTTCATTTCATAATATATTCTATGTCATAATAATTCTTCTCTGATATGGGTAAGTAGGAATGTGACATTATACTATGTGTATGACATTCTGGAGCATTTTTATATCAAAAGAGATTTGTGATTCTGTGTACTGTTACTTGGTCTTATAATCATAATAATTTATGTGGTATGAAAAGAATGCACACTTTGCTTTTCCCCAGTAAAAGAAATGTTAATGCATAAAAATAGAGATGTCAGCCCCCGGTGTGTTTCCAGCCTTTGAATCCTTCTCTCTCCACAAACTATGCAGGCCACATTGTCATGCTGTTGCTGTCATTGGTTGCAAGGTTAGGTCACTGTACCCTCACAGTCTCTCAAATCTGCCCAACTATCTAAGCTCCTAACTAGATTTAGACTATTTTTTCTGGCTCTTCAAGATGAACCTCAGTTGGACTTCTGGAGCCAAGAGCCCCACTCAACAGCTACATAAGACCAGACATGCCTCTGAAACCAAACCTTATGACACATAAGAAAACCACTCAAATCCTATGAATTAAAATTAACATTTTAGTCTTTTGAGTGGACTGAGTGTTTGGTAACTGCTTTAAACATTTGTTCTCAGTTTGAGGCATACCTTAGAATTTCCTGGGGAAATATTTAAAATACTGATGTATGGAACATACCCCATTTTAACTAAACTGGAAATCCCAAGGCACCTTTGCTTTTAAAATTGTCTCAGTAGAGACAATTTCAGTAGTTTTTTTATGTGCAGCTAGAGCTGAGAACAACTGCCCTAGAAGAACCAACACTACCTGGACAATTGTCTTATTTCAGATTTCCATTTGAATGTATTCACTAAATATTTATTAAGTCTATTACATTGGCACTGTTTTAGATAAAGGGATATAGCTATGAACAAAATAACTAACTTTATTCCCCTCATGGAGCTTGAATTCTAATAGGAATCATTTTAAATATATTTTATTGATTATGCTATTACAGTTGTCCCATTTTCCCCCCTTCACTCCACTCCATCCTGGACACCCTCTCCCACTGGCATTCCCCACCCCCTTAGTTCAGGTCCATGGGTCGTACATATAAGTTCTTTGGCTTCTACCTTTCCTATACTATTCTTACCCTCCCCTGTCTATTTTCTACCTACCATTTATGCTACTTATTCTCTGTACCTTTTCCCCCTCTCTCCCCCTCCCACTCCCCTGTTGATAACCCTCCATGTTATCTTCATTTCTGTGATTATGTTCCTGTTCTAGTTGTTTGCTTAATTTGCTTTTGTTTTGTTTGTTCAGTTGTTGATACTTGTGAGTGTCTTGTCATTTTACTGTTCACAGCTTTTTATCTTCTATCTCTTAGACAAGTCCCTTTAACATTTCATATAATAAGGGCTTGGCGATGATGAACTCCTTTGACTTGACCTTATCTAGGAAGCACTTTATCTGCCCTTCCATTCTTTTTTTTTTTTTAATTAAAAAAATTGTTATTCAGTTACAATTGTCTGAGAAAATGCCCTTCCATTCTAAATGAGAGCTTAGCTGGATAGAGTAATCTTGGATGTAGTTTCTTGCTTTTCATGACTTGGAATACCTCTTTCCAGCCCCTTCTTGCCTGTAAGCTTTCCTTTGAGAAATCAGCTGATAGTCTTATGGGCACTCCTTTGTAGGTAACTGTCTCCTTTTCTCTCGCAGCTCTTAAGATTCTCTCATCTTTAATCTTGGGTAATGTAATTATGATGTGCCTTGGTGTTTGCTTCCTGGGTCCAATTTCTTTGGGACTCTCTGGGCTTCCTGGAATTCTATTTCCTTTGCCAAATTGGGGAAGTTCTCCTTCATTATTTTTTCAAATAAGTTTTGCATTCCTTGCTCTTCCTCTTCTCCTTCTGGCACTCCTATGATTCTGATGTTGGAATGTTTAAAGGTGTCCTGGAAGTTCCTAAGCCTCTCTTCATATGTTTGAAGCCTTGTTTCTTCATTCTGTTCTGGTTGAATGTTAATTTCTTCCTTCTGGTCCAAACCGCTCATTTGAGTCCTGGTTTCCTTCCTGTCACTGTTGGTTCCCTGTACATTTTCCTTTATTTCACTTTTCATAGCCTTCACTTTTTCCTCTGTTTTGCAACCATACTCAACCATTTCTGTGAGCACCCTGATTAACAGTGTTTCGAACTGTGCATCTGATAGGTTGGCTATCTCTTCATCGCTTAGTTGTATTTTTTCTGGAGCTTTGATCTGTTCTTTCATTCAGGCCATATTTTTTGTCTCAGCACACCTGTTTCATAGTAAGGGGTGGAGCCTAGGTATTCACCAGAGTGGGGCAACCCACTTGGCTGCGTTGTGGCACTGTATGTGGGGGAGTAGTCAGAGAGGGAACAATGCTGCTTGTTTGGCTCTCCACCAGCTTTCAGTCACTTCCTCTGCTACCAACAAGCAAATTGGGCCCTTCTGGTGCTGATTTCCAGATGAGTGGGTGTGTGTATGTTCTAGGGCCCTGTGGGTCTCTCAAACGAACTCTCCTGTGAGTCTGGGAGTTTCTTCCACCACTGCAACCTGCACAGGTGTTTTCAGGTAGAGGTTTTGAGGCTTTATTTCCCTGCCCTGGAACCCTGGGTTGTGTAGTCTGTCTCGCTCCCCAGTGTTCCTCCCGGTTTATCTGAACACAATTGTGGGACCTCCTGGTCTGCCAGCTCGGTCCACCAGCTGCCGCCTTGCTGCATGCAAGTCCTCTCCACCTGGCTGCCCATCTCTGCCCCTCATACTGGTCTGTATGAATGTTTCTTCATTAACTTGTTGGTTGTCAGACTTCCATACAGTTCGATTTTCTGCCAGTTCTAGTTGTTTTTTTGTTTTTAAATTTGTTATTATCCTTCTTTTGGTTGTGCAAGGAGGCACAGTATATCTACCTATGCTTCCATGTTGGTCAGAAGTTCTAATAGGAATCTTTTGTTCTGTTTAATATCTGATGGAGGGCAACAGAACCAGAGTTGTTTATCCCAGTACTCCCTGAGATATCCAGGAAAAAAAAAAACAAAATTTCTCTGTAGGCCCCGTCACTCAGCAGACACTTCTGAATTCTGACATGAGCTAGAGCCCATAAGGATGAAACTCCTCCCCACTCACCTTTCTTCAAGAACTCTACAGTTCAAGAACTGATATACAGAATCAGGGTCAACTGATATAATAATTGACCATATCTTGGTGATGTCAATCTTAGAAAAGACCCTGTGATAAAGTAAGCTATTATGGGGTTATTTTTCAAGAATTATCATATAGGTATTGAAATATGTTCATATTGACCATAAGTCTGACCTGAGGTCACAGTCTTACTTTTAACACTCTGAACATCTCTAAACTTGTCAACAAGAAGGATGTATTTCTCAGCCTTTAACCCATGCTAAAGAATTAATGAGCATACTTTAGACAGGGGTATTCAAACTTTTGGCACCACTGGGCCACACTGGAAGAATAGTTGTTTTGGGCTACACATTATATCCCTGCAACATGTAATCATAAAAAATGTCATCATGCTTTAAGTAAATTTACAATTTTGTGTTGGGCTGCGTTCATAGTCATCCTGAGCTGCATGTGGCCTATGGACCGCAGGTTGGACACCTGTGCTAGAAGATCTCTTACCGTCAAATGGCTTATAAAAATTATATTAATATATACCTTGAATAATTATTGCATTAAAGGAAATATTTCCTAAACTCTTCAGCTTAACACTGAATATGTTCCATAACCTCCTCAGAACTACATCATTCCACACAGGCTATAATCTAATCACCCTACATAATTCTGTCTTTTCTAATAGTATGCAAAAAACCTTTATCCACCTTAATAAAACATGTCATCATCATTTTAAATCACTGCATTGTATTCCATTAATGAATCCATCAGAATTTACTGTTGTACATTGTGATTGTTTCTTATTTTTCATGATATAAATTGCAAAGCAATAAACGATAATAAATAAAATCTGTACATATACCTTGGTTAGACCAAATTCACTTGTGAGTGTTCTATGACTCTCATTCTCCGTAGCTGTTTCTCCTTATTTTGGTAATTTGTAACAATGAGGCACAGTCCTCAAAACTTATTCCCCTTGATGAAATCATTGGATGATATGGATTTAAATATCATTTTTACACTGAAACTCAGTTTGTACCTTTCACTGTCCTCCAGAATTATATAATTTACTGTCTCCTGCTACATCTCACCACCTGGAAGACTAATATGCAATTGAAAATTAACACATTCAAAAATAAACTCCTTTCCAGCAAAACTCATTACTACTACAGAATGCTCTACAACAGTAAATGCCAACTCATTCTTCTGGTTGCTCCATTCTTAACTTAGAATAATTCTTGCCTTCCATTATCACAAACTACCACATATTGTTAGCTTTATCTTCAAACATATCCTTGAGCCACCTGAACTTTTAACACTCTAATATCAATACAAACCAGCATCATTTCCTTCTTGAATCTCTTCCATTGTCTCCTAACAGATCTTCCTGTTATTTCTCTACACTACCCACACACAGTCTGTTCTCAACAAAGCATTCAGAATTTTCAAAATATTTCATGTCTTTCTGCTAAAAACAATCCAATGATTCAATGGTCCAATGCCTTCCCGAGTAAAATTAAATTATTACAGTAGTCTAGAGACTACAAAATCTGCCCCCTCTTAAATTGTTAGCTCTGACCTTAAACTTCTATTACAACCTTCCTTCAGACTGCCTAATTAAGCTACATTGATCTCCTTGAATTTTTCCTAATTGGTCACTTCTTAGGGCCTTTGCCCTAGCCCTTGCTTCTACTTAGAATGATGTGGCTAGGCATCTTCATAGCTAGCTCCTTCACCTGCTTCAGATCTTTGCTCCTCAGAAAATAGTTCTCCAGGCATCCTGTTTTAAACAAAGACCCATATTTCTTGCTTCACATTGTTTTTCAAAATAGAAGTATAAGCATCATAAATACTAAATATTTTATTAATTTATTTAGCATACTGTGATTCCCCACTAGGTTGTAATTTCCCGATGAGAAAGGTTTTTCCTACTTTGTTCATTGTTATATCCCCAGCATCTATAGATCCTATCACATTTATGATTTTCAAGCTTTATACATATCTGGCTCTCTGGCTAAAATGTGGGCTCCATGTAGGTTGTCAGTATATATTTGATGATTGGATGAGAAGGTGAATAAATATTTAACTATTTCCACATTATAAAATATGTCAAAATATATGCAGGTTTTAAGCTTCATTCAAACTGACACCCTCAGTCTTGTAGCTTTGTTTTTCTTCCTCCTTTTAGATAGTTTTAACATGTTTGTATTATTTATTTTTATAACAACTTTATTTACATATAATTAATATACGGTAAAAGTCTACCATCTAAATTGTACAGTTTAATAGTTTTTAATATACTTAAAGCATTGTGCATCCATCACTACAATCAATTTTAGAAAACTTTGATTATCCCCAAAAGAAACCACATATTCTTTAACAGTCACCACACACACACACACACACACACACACACACACAGCCCCTTTTCCTTTCAATACTGCCCACCTGCTCAGTCCTAAACAACCACTATTTTGTGTCTCTACAGATTTCTATTTAATGGACATTTACTATAAGTGGAATCATACAATATGTGGTGTTTTGTGACTGGCTTCTTTCTTTATATAGTGTTTTTAAAGATCATCATGCTGTGCAGGTATCAGTGCTTCACTTGCTTTTATTGCTATATTATATTATAAAGTCACTGAGGACCTAAATTATCATTAACATTTTATGTTAAAGACTGAGAGTTTTAACATCTCCTGAATGGTATGCCACAATTAGACATATATCCCGTCGTATGGATATAGCATATTTTATTTATCTATTAATCAACTGATGGGCATTTAAATTGCTTCTACTTCTTGGCTATTATGACTAATACTGCTATGAACATTTATTTATGTACAAGATTTTGAATGAACATGTGCTTTTATTTTTCTTAGGTGTATATCCAGGAATGGCCTTGCTGAGTCATATGATAACTCTATGCTTAAAATTTTGAGAAACTGCCAGGCTGTTTTCAAAAGTAACTGCACATTTTACATTCTCACCAAAAGTGTGTGAGCGTTTAATCTAGTAATTTTTGGTGTATGATACCCAGGTGTCCCCAACAAAAGAGTTATATTGATATAAATCTCCCACCATCAGTATGTAAGAGAGTTCTTGTTCTTCCATACACCAATGAATAGTGGATAATATAATTTATTTTAATCTGACAGTTTTATAGCACAAAATATTACCATAGTTGTTTTAATGTGAATTCATTTTATTACTACTACTTACACAAGATTCATGTTTCAAGCTATTTATTTAAATGCTTTTAAAATTATTCCCATATCATATGTAACTTTTTCTGTTCTGTTATTGCTAATTAATTCTAAGTTTCTTTCTGTAATAAAGAAATGAACTCTTCTTCAGTTATATATGCTATAAGTATTTTTCTCCTTTGGGTAGAAAACAAATTCTTATTTTTTAAATGATTTGAAATGTATACATTGTGATGTTCTGAGCATATTGAAGTGGCATGCTTAGAAAGTCATATTTAACTTATATATTCCTCTAATTATTCTTTTCTTAACTTTAGTTTTTTTTATTTTATAAGGACTTGATATTGATTTATAGACAGAGGTCAGGGTCTAAATATTTTTCTATTACATAACATTTTTAAAAAATTTTAAAGAGGTGAAACAAAATTAATTTTTAGTTCCAACTTTTAGCAAACAAGAACATTTAATAAACCAGGGCATGTTATGTTCAACATAGTAATCTCAATTAAGTCAAATATGCACATAATTCTTTAAGAAGAACAATATCATCTTCACTAAATCAAACCAGAAATGCAAAGTATTGAAAATAGTGGCATTTGATCAATTTGAATAATGTTGCTACATTCATGTATATGTTAAAATATTATAGATACATTTCACAATATCAAAAAAGAGTTTTTCCTAAATGAAAAAAAATAATCTCCTTAAACTTAAGGAAAGAACATTACAATTTCTAGTTGAAAAAAGTAATTCTGAGGGCATGTAGTGAAATAGGTATTTATATATAACTTTAGTGGTGAAGTTTAATTGTACAATATATACCAAAATCAAACTAGTATGTGTATATCAGGAAATTCAGATATATCCAAACATTTTTGGTCTAATAATTCCATTTAAATTGAATCACCTGTTCACTTGACAAATGATGAGTGAGTATCTACCATGTGCCTGACTGTCTGATAAGGCCTAGGAATATGGTGACCCCTGCCTTCATGGAGTTTGCATTCTAACTAGGAAAGGGTTGCAGAAAACAGACATTAAATGATAACACAAATGATTTTATAATTATAGTAGTAGTGTATTGCAAAAAAATTACAGTGTAACAATAGCTGATTAGAAGTGTGCCTGACTTACATTTGAGGGCAAGAACAGGCTTATCTGTGAAAATGACAGAACTCAGGACCTGAGAAATGACTAGGAGTTAGGCAAGCAGAGCACAGATGAAGGATGGTATCAATAGGCTCAGAGGACTGAGACAAGTTATGATGCAGAAAGAAACACACATTTGGGAATGCCCCTCTGTGTCATAAGCAGAGTAATTCCAGCCTGTGCATGAATAAATATTGCATCTGAAATAAATTACTGATGGCCACTTTTTATCATATTGAAAGAGTTTTATAAATTAATAGGACAAGGCCTGTGGATTATAACTATTAGTAATTTGGGGATGCTGAAACACAAGCCATCTGGAATGTTTTAAATATCACAGAATCTGTTTTAGAAACAACTTGTTAAATGCCTTGTCATTTTGTGAGAGAATATTAAGCATGCTTCCTAGTGATTCACATAAATGCCAGCTCATCAAGTCCTTTGGAGATATATGTGCCTCACTCTCCCATTTGCTGTGATATTCTTCACACTGCTGCCTTTCTTCTTCCCTTCTTGTCACTCTTTCATTACTAAGCAACATTACTGTCTTGTTAAAGAATCTGTTATCTCACACTTTGGGCTCCCAAATGACCTCCTTTGTTCTGACCTCTCTAAAGCTTATCAGGTTGGAATTCTTAATTATCTTTCTTTTCTCTCCTTTTTCATCCTAGTTGAGGTTTAATGGGACAGAGGCTAAGTACTGCACACTCACTCTGAAGTCTTCATAATCAATCCATTCTCAATTACTGGTAGGTAGCATCTATTATTCTCTTAGGGCCTTAATACCAGGCTTCAAGTATATGGAGCACTGTTGAATGGGAAGTCAGCAGCATTATAGTGAACATACCATACTGGATGAGAAATAAAGGAACAGAGTTGGAAAAAGACCCTCAGAATCACTTAGCCTAATGCCCTCAGGTAATGCTATCGTGAGCCCCTCCTCCTCCTTCCTTCATCCTCTCTTTTCTCTCTGAATTTCCAAAGTTTAATGTTAACTGTTCTCTACTGTGAATAAGACTGTTTACATTCTTATCATTGCTGTTATCCATGGAATATATTTAATGTAGAGACTACATCTTGCTCATCAATGTATTCCCTGAGGCCTAGTCAACTGCTTGAATTGTAAGACAGACCCAATTAATATTTTGGAGTGGTTAAATGCTGTTAAAATAAAGTGACTAACACTGAAAAAGATGTATGAAACTACAACATGGGCTAGACAGCTTTTGCAGCTATGCATTGATCTGGTCCCAGGTCTGCCAACACATATGTGGTATTTAGAGGAGCTTACCAGATGAGAGTCAAGAGGCAGAGCCTTAGTTCCTTCCAGATAATACCAGGGGTTATTTTCTTACATGACAAGTTATTCAGGTCACAGTAGAGATACCCATGGCCCCCGTATGCACAATTTGTCCTTTGAATGTAGTGCTTCTTGGTGTATCGAGTCACAGTAGATTGACAAGGAGTTTTCTTTTTTTAGTTTTAATTTAACAAGAATCGGGCGGGGGGGGGGGGGGTCCTGAATATATTTTGACGGTTTTAAGAAAGCAGATGACTCAGTGTGAAGAAAGTCATTTGAGGAGTTACAAATGCTTGAGTGGTGACACATGTCACCATCCCTAGAGATCCACACATGGTGGGGGATTTGATATAACATGCAGGATTGAATTAAATTTTAATAGACTTCAAACAAGCAAGCAAAATAGAACCAGAGACATTGAAATTAAGAACAATATGACAGTAACCAGAGGGGAGGGGGGAGGGAATAGTGGGGGAGAAGGGGGAAGGGTTTTCAGGAACAACTATAAAGGACACATGGACAAAACCAAGGGGGTAGGAATCAGGGGAGGGAGGTGGGGATGGCTGGGGTTGGGGGGAGAGGAAGGGGAAAGGGTAGAAAAGTGTACTTGAACAACAAGAAGATTTTTAAAAAAGAAAAAAATTTTAATAGACTTCATAAACAGGAGCAGGAGTGTCAATGCAGTACTAGATAAGGCACATGACCAAAATTTACACATACAGTTTAGTACAGCTTCACAGTAATTGGTATCCAATGGCTTATACACAAAACAAGTACTGGGGATTATAATTTGAGACTGGCTGACTCTTCATTTTTGCTTTCTAGAGATATCATTTGAGAAACAGAGAAAAGAAAGTAATTGTACAAATGTCTGAGAATCAGTTGGTCACAATATTAGGCAAAAACAGTGTGGTCACTCCATATGACAGCACTGTTTCTCGGCTTCATATATCTGAAAAATAAATAAATTATATATTCCATGTGGGATGAAGTACATAGTGAGATGTTTAGATGCTCCCTAATACAAGGTACTTGTTCCAGAGCATAAATGTTGGACAGAGAAAAAGAGCCTGAGAGTTTCATAAAGCATGTGTTGCAGACAGTATTTCTAAAGTCTTAGGAAATTCTATAATCCTTGTGTGAAGAGTTGAGTTACAAGGAAAGAGAACTTGAGAGCTTGATTTTTACTTAGAAGACATACTGCAGTGGAAATTGCCTACCTGAGGTATCCTGCCTTCTATTTTATTACCTATAAAACACAGAAAGAGAAGAAAATAAACAGGGAAGAAAATAAAGTTAGATTGACATATACTATCAATTATATGTGTATTTTAAATATACTTACATGACATTTACAGGCATAAATTAGTACAAAGTAACATTTTATATAATGTTATCTAACAAATAAATGAAAAAATACTAATAATTAGTACATCAAATGTGCATTTGCAAATATATATTGCTAAAATGCTTGAGAAAAAATGTAATCACTTAAGAAACTTTAACAACCAAAACAAAGTTTTTTTACATTAACAATTTACTTAACATACATTTCATGGGAAACCAATGAAGAAATATTTATTCAACTCTATGGAATAATGAATTTGCATTGATGGAATCTGAATCCACGATGTGTTAAATGATTCTCCTGTAGCAAGTATCATGAAGATGTTCCTACAGTTTACATCAACGCTTAGCTCATGTTATCCTTAAATTAAAATAAAAAAATACCTTTTTAATTTAACAGACATTTAATACTCACTAAACATCAGGTACTGTTCTATGTACTTTACAAATATTAATGCAATAAGCCATTATAGCAACTTTCTGAAATGGATATTGTTACTACCCATGATTTACAGATGAGGGCATTAAAGTTCAGGCTGCTTGGAAGTAACTTGCTCAGAATTACAGACCCAGTAAACGGTAGAGCCAGAATCCAAATTCAGGCAATTTGGCTCTAGAGGGAAGACTCTTAAGCACCATAAAAAAAGTTTTATATTGTGTTCAACTATCATCCTCTTTTCAAATCAGAATGGAAAAGTAAATCTTCAAATCTCTGCTCCAGCACTTTTTGCTTGTGAGACTTGGTGTGATATGAGTAGCAACAACTCCTGAATATTTGACTTGATCAAATATTAATTCCTATCACCCAATCTCAATTTTTGTTTGAAGTGATTGCATTAAGGGAAATGTCAAAGCTTTATAAACTTTTTATCAGTGAATGCATGTATTTTTTAAAGACTAAGTAACCATACACAGGTATTGAGGATGCCCAGGATTGCAGGCTAATGGGTCAACTCTGGGCCTTTGTGTGTGCTGTTTCTTTTGTCCCATCTCTGTATATATTCTTCCTACTTGTCCTTTAGGTTTCAACCCACCAGTGACTTTCTCAGAGAGCCCTTTCCTGATGCCCTATCAGAAACCATATCCCCCCTCCCTTTCCCTCTCCCCACCCTGTCCCCTTCACACACACACACACACACACACACACACACACACACACATTACTGGCAATCACAGCACACTTTTCTTCAAAGCACTACTTACTATATGAAATTATATTTATTTCGTTTTCTGTTACTCTCTCCTCTCAATATAAGCCCCATGGTGGCAAGAGTCTTCTTTTTTACTCATCTCTATATACTTACTGTGTATCTAAGCACATGGGTGAATAATGGAATGAAGAGACTAGAGAGTTGATTTTCACAAAGCAATAAAGCAATACAAGAGACAGAGCAAGGAGAGATGACAGTGCTGTGGAACACAAATGCTGCTTTTGAATCAAGTGTGCCTAAGCATTCATCCTCTTCATACATTCACATTTAATCCTAAGGACATGTGGAAATTGTTCAAGTTACTTTTCAGGGAAAGAGATACCCCATGGTTGCTAAATCAGAAACTGTGAGGATTTACTAATCTATAAAGAATGGAAAACCCTCTGGCTAACTTTTCCTCTTTGTCCTTTAGCTCAAATCAGTTTCTGTTCAGTGGAGAACAAGTAGTCACCATATTTCTTTTAATAGTTCATGAACCAGTTACTATACATTGCAGAAATCTGACCATTCTCTCCAGTCTGAATGCTTTCAGCCAACTCTTCTTTTTACATTTCATTTTGAGTAATTCTATAATCATTGTGATAGCTTTTAAATTGATTTTCCTGTTAGGGTTTTGGAAAGAGGAAGCAAGGACCCATTCTCAGTCTGTGAGGGCCCAGGCCCTGCTCCTTTTAAATAATGATTCAGTGAGCATGGGGTGCATATATTCTTTAGAATTAGTGTTTGAGGTTTCTTTGGATATATTCTCAGAAGTGGAATTGCTGGGTCATAAAGCAGATCCACTTTTAATTTTTTGAGGAAACTCAACACTGCTTTCCACAGTGGCTGCACCAATCTGTGTTCCCACTAACAATGCACAAGGATGCATTGTTTCTCCACATCCTCGCCAGCACGTGTTTTCTTGCTTTTTTTTTAAAATTAATTGATGATAGCCATTATGATGGGTATCAAGTGACATCTCATTGTGATTTTAATTCACATTTCTCTAAAAATTAGTGACATTGAACATGTTTTCATGTGTCTATTGCCAGGCCCTGCTATTTTTAACCATTGGCCTTGAGCTTCCTTGCATTTGTTACATATGCATTTCCAAGTCTTCTTTCAAATGAACAGTTCACAGTCACCATCCATTTTCAGTGTTTGCTCTAAATGTTATTTCAGTAGGTTCTTAACAATATGGGCTTCCTGAATTTCTCACTCTGTGGGATTGGTATCTCTTGGATTAACAGACTGTGACTCCCTTCACATGGTCTCTTGGGGCTAGAAACCCTGAATGAACATTTGATTTTCAGATTTATTCTGCTCCTTAGAGACAATCGAAATTGATTTTTTTACCTTGCAGCAATCATTTACTACCTTTCTTCAAATATAATCAGTCTTCTTTACAAGATAGTGAAAACAAAGTGGGGGTTTGCATACCATTAACTCCACAGTTGCACATGTCCTCTCCTTCACAGTTTATTCTCTGACTTAAATCAGCCATCTTAAATGAAAGCACGTTATTATAAGAAAGGACTGCCTTGAGCAAGAAGGGAGAAGTGCATATATGGGATAGGAGAGCCATTGCATGAGAGTCATGACTAAGAATATCTGACTAGTGAGAGGAGAGAAAACATTTTTCATTTTTTGCTCATAAGGATATTGGAGACTCTGTCAAAACCTAAGTTTTAACCTTTCCTATCATCAGGAAAGACATCTAAAGTACAAAACATGTAGTATTTGTGACAACTAGTAATGGAAGAAAGATTTACAATACACGAGGAACTGTTTCCACCTCCAGGATAAACAAAAGGCCTGGCAAGCATCTTTTTCTGATGACAACAATTATTATTTCCACCAAAAACAACTGTGATATTGGCTGTTAATTTAAAATATATCATTATCTGGATGAACATGTATTTTAGAAAGAGTTTTATTTCATGGAAGACAAACTATGTGTGCTCTTTTATTTATTGAAAAATCATTTTTACTTAACATAGAGTTAATTAACTTAACACATAATTATTGATTACCTACTATGTGTTGAGCATGACTTCAGGTCCTAAGGCACAGCATTAAACAAACTTTTCAAAATCCCACTCTCATTGTAGTGGAGAAAGACAGTAAACAAAATACATAAATTATATAGGATGTTGGAATGTAATGAGTGCTGTGCAATAACAAGTAAAATGAGGTAAGGAACATAAAGGGTGTAGGGGCAGGAACAGAGAGATGTAGATTGCATTTTAATTAGCATTTGCAGGGTTGTCTTAACCAAGAAAGAGACATTTGAAAAAAAATACATAAAGAAGATGAGGGTATAGTCAAGTGGATATCTGTAGAGGGGACATTCATGCAGAGCAGAAGCATCACTAAAAAGGCCCCTAAGGCAGGAGCATGCCTGGCATATTCAGGGAAGCAGAACTAAGTGAATGAGGGGGAGAGCATTAGAAAATGAGGTCAGAGTGGAAATAGAAAGCTGTGGCAAAGTGGGAAGACAGGAGGACTAGCAGGGAACAGGCTTCTGGTAAACCAGAAAACTCAACTATAGAGAGCCTGCTGGAAAATCTGCCCTCTGCACACTCTGGCTTGATCCAGTAGGAGGCTTTCACTTGGATGCAAGTTCATAAAATTGCTTTGATTTAAACACTGGTAAATTTCAGAATGTGTCTTCATCAGCACATACTCTTCCAGTACTATGTAAAGCACCAAAGGTGGTCAAACAAGCTATAAATCTAAGAGACTACACTACTATTTATTAAGTAATATAAAACTTCTCTTTATCTCATTGCCTGGGACAAAAAAAAAAAACAAGCAACAAACAAAATAACCACCATAAAATTATCTCTCAGGAGGCTCACATATTAAGCTCTTACAGTCATTTTATGTATATGTAAGTGACTGACATTATCAGTTCATTTTCTGAAGGTATCTTTTTAGTACTTTGAGTAACTGAGGGCTAGTTTGGATAGAACTGGCAAAGAGCAAGAGGAAAATGTGTTTGTAAGGTTATTGCCAAAAGAATATAAACACAATCCCTGAGAGGTCAAAGGCACTAAACAACTTTTTCAGTTTTTAATCCTGGCTGCAGGCTCAACATCTGACCTCCAAATGGTCTCAGTTAATAACTTGGTCTTTATAGAATAAAAATTTGTTAAGCTTGGCTGATCCCTAATTATCTTGCCAAATGGTTTTTAAATCTTCCCTTATTATTAGGTCTCTAAGATAAAATGTATGTGAAAACTACTCATCAAACCTGAGAGTTGCATCAAGGGATCAATCTTGATTATTATTATGGTAGAAAGGTGAAGCAGAAGGAAAAGCAAGGCTTCTTGCTTTTGCTGAAGTGGGAAGCCTGAACTCAGGGACCTAGCTGAAAAGATGACCAGTGAGGTCAAGGGACTTCTTTCAAGGGGAGAATGTGAGAGTGGTACTAGGATCCAAAGGTTCAATACAGAATGTGTGTTCATAATGTAGATGAGGTAAGCAAACTGGCTGATTATCTAACACTCTGCCATGTTTGTTATTTTTTCATCTGCAGCTGACAATGTTGCATTTTACTTGATCACGGGGCTTCCATAAAACATTCAGATTGAGAAATCCCCTGACCATTTTGTGTTTCAGAAAAGGGGTTACTCAAAAGAGCCACTTTTTCTCATATGACTTAGATAAGACTCACAGATGACACCGTGTTTTACCTAGGACCAGACCAGACACAAATCTAGCAAATTCTCATTTGTCGTTCATAAATAATTAGCTGAACTTTTTATAGCCACTGACCAATCTAGACAAAATACCTGCTAACTTGACTTGATTAAACTTTAAATCTTCCCTTCTTCCTCCAGGCCAATGAATTTTTATCTACCTTCAGCTAGCATTGAAACTCAGAAAAACCCCTCTTTAAAGGCCCCTTACAAGTATAGGCTAACCCTGACTGAGAGGAAAAACTTTTCCTCCTCAAATGTCTAATCATGCTCCCCACTCCTTCCACTGCACCATATCTAATTTTTTCTAACCTTGTTAATCCTTTCCTATAAAATAAAATTTCTCTCTGTCTGATCTTTGAGATATTTGCATATCTCATGATTGGAGTGTTTTCACTATTAAAATAGTTTCCCTTCCCCTATTGCAGTATTGCAGTAGTCAACCTTCCCTTATTTCACTAATCCCTTTAAATCAAGAATCTCCTTACCTAACTCCACATATGGTATTTATTCAATACATCCAATGTGCAATGGAACTCTAGGAACATGAAATCAGAACATATTTTACCTAATATCTAATATCCTGTCAATCCCTTACTAACTCATAGACTGATTTTCAGCAGTTGGCTTCTTGAAGACAACTGTGTTTGGGAGAGGTATATGGATGTATGTATGTTTGAGTTCTCCCATGCCTTTACTTTAGAGTATGGCTTTAGATAGAGCTTTGTAAGGAAAGCTGAGATGAAAATAATGAAAAAAAAACATAGACATTGTTATGATCTGAATGATCTCCCATAGTTTATGTGTTGAAACCTTAACACCCAACAATTTTGTATTAGGAAGTAGACGATTGGAAGGTGATTAGTTCATGAGGATGGAGTGTATATCAATAGGATTAAGGCCTTTATAAGAGAGATCCCACAGAGCACCCTAGAGCCTTCCATCATGGGAGAACACAGTAAACTGGTATCAGCTATGAACCAGGAAGTAAGCCCTCACCAGCCACCATACTAAATCTCTGGCTCCTGATCTTGATCTTCTCAGACTCCAGAACTGTGAGAAATAAATTTCTGTTGTTTATCAGATTCCAAGTCTCACCTATTTTGTTAAAGCAGATCAAATTTATTAAGACAAATATACTCTTGATTTATAGGTGTTGATAATAACCCTCCTGTTACAAATCAGACCTGGAGAAACAAATTCTGAGAGAATATGATTGAGAGATCTTTGTTTTTATAGTAATGTAATGCAGAGAGCCATTTTGGTTAGACTTTAACATATATTTAATTTGTTTAGCAATTTAGCACTTACATAGCATAATATTTTTTCCAATGAAACTTTGAGCCATTTTCTAGCTAATTTTAGTTTTGGAAAAACAATGTCTTTACCCAGTTATGGATTACATTGCAAAATATTTTAGAGTGTTTTCCAAATGATTTGTTGCAGACTACTTCTTAGGGAAAAACATAGCAGTGCTACCTCATCAGAAGGAAGCCTAGCATGTGTATTTCATGAATGTTTTTTTCTTTAATGAGCTTGTCTACCAATTTCAATTCATTTCAAAGGGTAAAGAAAAATCAGTTGTATCTCGTAGCCTTGCAGTTCAAGCACCATGTCATTTTCACATGTTATGGTATTGAAGTCTCTAAATCCTCTTTCCTTTTTGTGACGTTTGTTATATTCTTTAGTTAATCTTCTACTTAGCAGTTTTAATGTTCTTCTTGAAACTCCTGACATAAATGCAGCTGAGTTTAAGAGTCCACTTCAGCTGCTGTCAAAGAGACTTCAAATCTACTTTTACACATAGGAGTGGAGGTCCACCAAATCTGCTTTAATTGGAGGAATTATTATTATTTAATTTTATAGAAGTTATCCCTGAAGTTAGCACAAGAAAAAACCTAAATCAATGTCCACAAATGTCACAACCTAGAATTACATGCCAATTAGGAAGAAATGTGATTTCAAAGGTCACTTAAACAAATTATTGACCACCAAATGGGAATATATCAAAATAATTTAAGTAGATAAAGTCAATGCTAATCTTAAATTCATCTGAAAAGGATGACAAAGGCAACAGTAGAACAAAAAGTACTTAAACCACACTAAAATAATATATGAAAATTGACAAGGGGGGAGCATCCAAATCAATCAATTCCATGAGACTGGACCTCTTTATGCTAGTGAATATTTATGTCACAGAAAACAAATCACTCCAGTGAAAGAAACACTTCGGTATTAGTATTTTTCTTATCATTATTATTCTTAATTGATAAGCAATATTCTCTAGTATTTCTAGTAGAAGGCAGTATTCCAAAGCACAGGCTTTAGAGCCAGAGTATCTGGGTTGAAATCCTAATGCCATATCTTTACTTGCAGTGTGACTTTGGCCAACTCACTCAACATCACTGCACTTTATTCTTATTACCTAGGAAATGTACATAAAAATAGCCACTTCCCAAGATTGTTGTGTACATTGACTAAATGAAGACATGTAACTCAGAACAATGCCTGATCTGTAGTAAGCCCTCAGTAAATGTTGACTAACGTCATTGGTTTATCCTCATCTGTTTTACCAGAGAATGAAATACACAATAAAAGGTAATCAGTACATATTTGAAATTTTAAGCAATTTCAGGTTATAGATGTCTATATTGTTTTCCAATGTGCAGTTATAAATACTTAAAAGTAATAAAAGTGATGTCTGGGAGAGGAAGGAAGTATAAAATGTCAACTCTTCACAAGGACAACAAAGAAGCACAAAAACTGTTAGATTCAACTTTTTTGGTACTCTGGAATCTAATCTAAACTTATAACAACCAAGGAAATGCTTAATGAAGAAAAAAGCTGCTGAATTTTGTTGAAAGAGCTCTGTGGCATTTTAGTTTATTCTGTGATTAACTCTCACACCCCAGTGTGGCACTGATTTTGAATGGTCGGGAACATTATAAGTCCAGGTTGCTAATATCAGAAAAAGCAACATGGATTTTGTTCCAAAAATTTTCATTGTGTGTTTTCACCTTGCTAATGGCTCCCTGAATGATTGACTTAAGTGTTTTCCTTTGTTTTATTTGTGTCAGAGTTTACCTAGGACTGAGGTGGCTCCAAAGGCAGTGTTTGTCAAAAACATTTCAAGGCAAATACATTATATACTGCTTCCTGGAATAAAAAATAACAGTTGGGGTAAGAAATATACCAAAATTCCTAGGAAAGAAAAGACTTAGGGAGGAATTACTTGAAGAATAAATTTTTTGAAAAGCTCCCATATATTCTGGAGACTCCAGAAGTCTACATGAATACAAGAGGATAAATCCTCAGAAATGACCTAAGAATACCCTTAGCTCTCACCATTGGCTCACCTCTTCAGGCTCTGTACAACCAAGTGGAGGCTAAAGTAGAGCTGTAAACTGCCTGGTTAAGCAATGGAAATCCCCCAATACAAATCCAATCTGCAAAGACTGGGAGAATTTTTGTTTGGTTTAGTTTGGTTTGGATCCACATACTTAACAAAATTTCTCAAATCACTATCTGACAACTTGGCGAACAAAACATAGACTTCAATTGCCAAGCACAGGAAAGTATACAGACACTGCAAAATTAGTAAAGAAGAGTTAGTAAACAACAAAAACCACACAAGCAGCAGTAACAAACCCTAAGGAAGGTGGAAATACAATTTCCAGATTTGGCACATTATAGTAATCAATATATCCAGCTTTCAAAAAAATGTTAAAATTATTAAACATGCAAAGAAACAATAAGATATACCCCTCACAAAAATGAAGACATTAAGACATTTCCCTTAAAAAACCCAACACTGAATTCATTAAACAAAGATTTTAGATATGCTCAAAGTGGTAAAGAAAACCATTTACAAAGAACTAAAGGACACTGCAGGAATTATGTCCCAAATACAGAATATCAATTATGAAATAGAAATTAAAGAGTCAAAAAGTACTATAAAGTATAAAAAAATACTATATGGGTTTAACACTAACTTAAGCAAACAGAAGAGAAAAATTAGTAAACTTGAAAATAGGTTCATTGGTATTATCCATTGTGAGGACAAGAATAGCAGAAAGAAGCAGGAAAAATAAGAAAGAAAGGAAAAATAAACTGAAACTGAGACACTGAAGGAACACATTCCAGGATAACAATATATGCAGAATGAAAGTGCCAGAAGACGAGAAGGAGAAATGAGACAGAATTATTTGAAGAAATAATGGTCAAAACCCCCCAAATTTGATAAAAGAATGAATCTATACATCTAACAATCTGAAAGAAACTTAGGTACCTCTTGGAGGCCATGGGCTACGGTGGATGCTAAAGCCATGTGACCCATGGAAAGAAAAGCCAAATACACTGTGCAAGTACGGGTAATAAACAAGCTAGCCATGAGCAACAGAAATTGAGCGACAGAGCACGTCTTTGTTTCCCTGGGATTGTATTCGTTTTGCGTGTGGGATGGACCAGGTTCTTTCGCTCACCTCCCAACCAATCCCTTCTTTCCCAGTCTAAACTGGCAGCCTCTTTGGTCCAGCACATCCCCATGGGCCATTTTTAAAAAGATATTATTTATTTATTTTTAGAGAGGGAAAGAAGCAACACTGTGTGGTTGCCCCTTGCACTCCCCCTACTGGGAACCTGGCCTGTAACACAGGCATATGGCCCTGACTGGGAATTGAACCAGCGACCCTGGTTTGCAGGCCAGCACTCAATCCATTAAGCCACACCAGTCAGGGCCCATGTGCCATTTTGACTTCTATGGCACATATGCCTGCCCTCCCCTGGCCCCACCCCCAATCTGGTACTGGAGGGGAAAAGCACTTTTTCCTGTCCAATTATGTTGCTAGCTTTTCACGCACCTGGGCCCTATCCATTGATATTTCTAGCTTTCTGCATGCTCAGGTTAAGAACCTCCCCACCGCTACTATCCCAGAGGATGTGGGAGATACCCCGGGCTCTAACTGTGCATTGGTAACAAAAACAAAACAAAACAAAACAAAACAAAAACCAAAAATTTTTCATGGAGCTGGAAAAACTAAAATTTAGGTTCATAAGGATGAAAAAATGAATAAAATGTCAAATGCAGTCCTAAAGAAGACAAAACAAGGTAGAGGAATTATGCAACCTGATATCAAAAATTATTATAACAGTATATTAAGACATTGCAACCTGGTGTATATGTAGATGGATTAAAGTAAATAAATAAAGAGCACAGAAACCAGCCCACACTTACACAAGTGTCTGATTTATGTGATACAACTGGCATTGCTCATGAATGGAGAACTCATTGACTATTCAGTAAATAGTCCTCAGACTATTGACTACCACTTACAAAAAATAGCTGAAATTAAGTCATTCCTAACACTGCACAAACATTAATTCCACATCTTTAAAATCTAGATTAAAATAAAAATTCAAGTAGTTCTAGAATAAAATATGGAAGAATATTTTTAGAATACCAAGTGTAACATATAAATTTCTCAAAAGAACAAACCATAAAAGAGATCAATAAATTATACTTCATTGATATTAAAACACATAGTACCCATAATATATAAAAAGCCATTACATATCAATAAGAAAAAGAAAGATATGCAGAGGAAAATGGTAAAATGAAACAAAATAAAAAATAGAAACAGGGATAGATATTGCATAAAAAAAGAAATCCAAATTCCATGAGCATGTAAAATTATATCAATCTCATTAATAATTATGGGAATGTACATTAAAATCACAATAATATACAATACCATTTTTATACCTGCCATATATGTGTATGTAATTTTTTTAAGTTTGACAAAAACTATTAACAAAAGTGTCACAAAATGAGGTTTTATACACTGTGCATACTGGGATAAGTGCTGTGAAAAATTACTTGGTCTTATAAATTTAATATGTGTATATCATAAAACCCAGTATTTCCACTCATAGGTATAAAAATGTAGAGCAGGGTTTCTCAACCTGTGCATTGCTGACAATTTTTAACAGGAAAGCCTTTGTTGTACAGGCTGTTTTGTGCATTGTGGTACATACCTGACCTCTGTCCAATAGATTCCAGAAGCATAGTAGCACCCCAACCCCAGTCATATTAACCAAAATTATCTCCAGATATTATGAATATATGCAGTATGACATTATAAACAGGTTTAAAGTGCTTTACATATGTATATGTATATAGTCAAACTATAAGAACAAGCAAGTTGAGCATAAGTATAAAATATTAAATAATGCTTAACCTTAACAGAGGGTTGAAAACAGAGGGATGTGATTGTGGAGGGGCACACAGTAGGAATTCAATACTAAAAATTTGAATCTTAATAAAAATCATCATTATTTTTAAGGAGATGGATGATTATGGCAACATTTCCTTTATTATTCTTTCAACCTTAAAGCACATTTGTATTTTCAACTTTTTGTGTGAAATATTTCATAATTTGAAAAAATACCAGAAACCATATGATCTCACCTTTAACTGGAACCTAATCAACAGAAGAAAAAATCAAACAAAATATAACCAGAGACACTGAAGTTAAGAACAATCTAACAATAGCCAAAGGGGAGTGGGGAGGGGACAGTGAGGAGAGGGGATTACAGGAACTACTATAAAGGACACATGGACAAAATCAAGGGGGAGGGTGGGAGGGAGGTGGGTTTGGCTGGGGTGGGGTGGAGGGATGGGGAGAAAAGGCATACAACTGTAATTGAATAACAATAAAAATTAAAAAATTTAAAAAAAATTTAAAAAGAAAAGAAAAAATACCAGAAACCAAAAGGAATTAGAAAGGTTGATTTGCAAATTAAAACCACAATGAAATATTAGTTTACATCTGTTTGAATGGCTATCATAAAAAAGACAAGAAATAACAATGTTGGTAAGGCTGTGGAGCAAAAGGAGCCCTTGTGTACTCTTGGTGGAAATGCAATTTGGTGTAGCTACTGTGGAAAAATGTATGGAGGTTCCTCGAAAATTAAAAATAGAACAACCACATGATCTAACAATTTTACTTCCTAAAATTTGTCCAAAGGAAATGAAAATAAATTGAAAATATGTATGCATAACCTCTGTTCATTGCAACGTATTTATCATAGGCAAGACATGGAAGCAACCTAAATGTCTACTGATGGACAAATGGATAAAGAAGAGATATGTATACATAAAATTGAATACTACTGATCCATGTAAAAGAATGAAATCTTGCCATTTGCAACAACATGAATGGACCTTGATGGTACTATGATAAGTGAAATAAGTGAGACAGAGAAAGACAAATACCGTATGATATAACTTATACATGGTATCTCAAAATCTGAACTCATAGAAACAGAGAGCAGATTGGTGGTTGCCAGAGCCAAGGGTAGGGGATGGGTGAAATGGGTAAAGGGAATAAAAAGATACAAACTTCCAGTTATAAAATAAATGTCATAGGATGTAGTAAACAACATGGTGACTATAGTTAATAATACTGTATTGTATATTTGAAACTTGCTAAAAAATAAAGTTGGAAGGGTTGAGGTAGAAGGCAATGTAGTATTTGGCTGACATACTTAGTAAATGCCCATGGTGTGGCAATAACACCTTTGAGTTTTATGTTGATACTGTACAGGATGGTAAGTGCATATAGAAGCATTAACATATTTTGTTAAAGTCAGGGAAACTCTAAGTGATATAATATATCTTGTTTTATAAAAATCAGGTAGGTATATAAGAATGTCATCACAAAAGGGTAAGATAAAATATTTTAGTTTCATTTGACAAAAACTTATTTTTTGAGCACCTACAATGTGTCAGCCATTGTTTTAGATACTTAGAATACATAGGTGAAAAAGCAGATATAGTGCCTTCTCCTAATGATAATTCATGAAAGGAGACAAGAAATAAACAATATTCATCAAAAATAAGTTTAATAGTTAAATTGTTATTGAATTTATTGGGATTACATCAGTTCACAAAACCATACAGGTTTCAAGTATACAACTCAGCAAAACATAGTTAAACATTAAATGTTGTAATTTGGACAGGTTTAGGAATATGGTAATTCATAATAATTATACATACAAATATAACAATTTAATATTTAAAAAACTGCTATACATATTATTTTTAAATCTCATGACAGTGACACATACAGATCAACTGTTAATTATTATCCCCAGTTTTTTATAAGCAAAGATGTTGAATTTAGGAGTCTATTACTTGCACAAAACCCAGTTAGATGTTTAGAGACCAGCTTAGAAACATTTGTCATAGGAAAATAGTTACAGTTCTTTTCTAATACAACGTACAAACCAGAGGTTCTCTTTTTTCTGACTTCTAGTTTATTATGCATAAAGATGTCCTTGGATTGTCTTTTATTTTTCTGGTTAGAAAACAGGTTTATTTCCCATTGCTCCCTCTGTATTGAGGTCTGTTTAAGTGCTTAGTACCACCCAAGTCTACTGAGACCCATGTCAAATAAACAAGACTGAATTTTTGGACATATAAATGTGTTGACCTTAGACTTGTCAATGCAATATAAACTTTACATAACTTGATAATAAAATAATCAGGGTGTAATGCACTCTTGCTTTTTTTTCTTTCTGTCTTCCATTTTAGAAAGGATGTTTTTTTTTCTTTTTTAATTTTTGTTGAATTAATTGGGGTGACATTGGTTAACAAAATTACATAGGTTTCAGGTGTACAATTCTGTAATACATCATCTGTATAATGTATTGTGTGTTCACCACTCCAAGTCAAATCTCTTAATTCCCCATTTACCCTTTTCTACTTCCCCCCACCTCCTTTTCCTCTGGTAATCATCATATTATTGTCTGTGTCTAGCAGGGATTTTTTTTGTTGAATCACTTCACCATTTTCACTCAGCCCTGCAACCCTCTGACAACTGTCAGTCTGTTCTCAGTATCTATGAGTCTATTTTGTCTATTTTTCCTATTAGATTCTGCATGTAAGTGAAATCATATATTTGTCTGACTCTGACTGGATTATTTACCTTAGCATAATACTCTCAAGATCAATCCATGTTGTTACAAATGGTAGGACTTCCTTCTTTTTTATAGCCAAGTAGTATTCCATTGTGTAAATGTACCAAAGCTTTTTTATCCACTTATCTGGTGGTGTACATTTGCGCTACTTCCAAATCTTAGCTACTGTAAATAATGTGACAATGGACATAGGGGTGCATATATATTTTTTGAATTAGTGTTTGGATTTTCGGTGGGTATATAGTGGAACCTCAGTTCTTGAACTTAATTTGTTCCAGAAAACTGTTTGAGAAGTGATTTGTATGAAAACTGAATCCCCTTTGAGGCCTGAGAGCTGTGTGACTGATTAAACAGGTATTAGCATGAAAGAGTTGTTAGGTAGAGAATTAAGACCCAAAGTTTTATTAGACAACTGAGACATTGTCTCAGTTGGTCCAGGACTGAATTTTTCAAGAACTGAGGTTTGACTGTATACCAAAAAGTGGAATTTCTATGTCATAAGGCAGTTCCATTTTTAATTTTTTGAGGTATCTCCACACTGCTTTCCACAGTGGCGGCACCAGTCTGCATTCATACCAACAGTGTATGTGGGCTTCCCTTTCTCCACAACCTTGCCAGCACATGTTTATTGATAGCCATTCTGACAGGTGTGAGGTGGTATCTCATTGTGGTTTTAATTTGCATCTCTCTGATGATTAGTAGCATTGAGCATCTTTCCATATATCTACTGGTCATGTGTATGTCCTGTTTGGAGAAGTGTCCATTCAAGTCCTTTGCACATTTTTTTAATTGGCTTTTTTTTGGAGGTTGAGTAGTATGACTTTTATATATTTTGAATATTAACCCCTTATCAGATGTATCTTTGACAAAGATGTTCTCCTAATCAGTGGGTTGTCCTTCTGTTTTTCAATGGTTTCTTTTGCTGTGCAAAAGCCTTTTAGTTTGATGTAGTCTCATTTGTTTTTTTCTTTTGTTTTCTTTGTCCGAAGTGATATATCAGAAAAAATATATATTGTTACAAGTAGTATCAGATATTTTACTGCCTATTTTTTCATCTAGTTTTTTTTAAATGGTTTTGAGTCTAACATTTGAGTCTACCATTCACTTTGAGTTTATTATTGGGTATGGTGTAAGAAAGTGGTCTAATTTCAATTTTTATATGTATCTGTCCAATTTTCCCAGCACCATGTACTAATTAGACTGCCTTTAACACATTGTATGTTTTTTGCCTTCTTTGTCAGATTTTAATTGACTGCCAAGCCTTGGGTTTATTTCTAGGCCACCTATTCTGTTTCATTGATATATATGTTTGTGTTTATGCCATAACGGACACCTCTTGAGTCTACCCAGCAGGGGACAAGCTCCACAGGGTGGGGCTACAGGGAATTCAGGTGGTAGAGCTATTGCTTTCCCCCCGGCTGATGCCAAGTGGAGGGAAAGGGCTCCACCCAAGAAAGATTGTGTCTGCGGTGTGGGAGAGTGCTCTGCATGGGTATCCTGGTTTCTGTCCCTTAATCTCTCTCCCCAGAGACATAAACCCTAGTCTCTCTTTCAGCTACTGCATTCTGCTCTGCCCTTTCTCTACTGGAGCCCTTTGTGGATGGATTAAAATAAGATTTTGTGTACTGGCCCCTTTCAGAGGACACCTGTGTTTCTAGCAAATTCTTTTCTCTCTCTCCCTGGTGGACAGAATCCCTGCTGATTTTCACAGCTAGGTGTTATGTGGGTGCCTCTTCCATCTCTGGTGCTCTGGCCTAGGGAGCCAAGAACAGGTTGAGAGCCCACACTTCTCAGCGGGAACCTTTGCAGTTGAGCTATCCTTCTGAAATCTAGGCTGCTGCCTGTAGGAGCAGGGCCAGCCTAATTTGCATCTCTGACCTTCCTACAAGATGTGGCCTCCTGAATTGTCTTAAGCCATTGTGATACACATGATTTGTCAAAAGAGAACTTTTCCATTTAAAAATTGCTGAATTTTATGTTTCATTCCTCAGATTATCCTCTTTATAAATCTTGACATAAAATTCATCAGCAGTTTGAAGGAGATGGCTTTGCAATAACAGTTTCCACTGACATTTTGGGGGATCAATACAAATTACCTCAAGGAGGTAATAACACATTCTGTCAGTGTTCTTGTCTATTAATGGTACTTCTGAGAATTAAATTATTTCTATATTGGGGAAAGAATTAACAATGGAATGGTCTTGTTACCTTTTCCCACCTCATTCTCATATATGTATATATATGTATGTATTTTTGACAAACATTCTTATATGAGCTCTGAATAAAAGGACATTAAAGTCAAGAAAAATGTTTTAAAACCACGAGTAGTAATGACACATAGAAAGACATATTATAGTTGATTAGTATAGAGAATATAAGCTATGTGTGAAAGTTTAAACCCATCAGAAAAGGCACAGAACCTTCCAAGATCAATGCTTACTACTATCCCAAATGATATCTAGAGGTAGCTTTTGCTTGGAAAAAGATGATGGTACTCACTGTGTAATGATAAATAAAGCACAAAAATCAGATCTGACACTGATCATTTATACCTGGAAATCTTAAAGGTAGTTTACAACCTTCTGGCATTGAAAGAATCATCCAATCTGTTCCTAATTTACCTTTCCAGTTTCATTTTTAAGTGTTCCCCTGTATGAAGCTTTCACTCGAGGAAAACATCAAATTTCTGTCACCTTACATGGTTTATACTTTTTCAACTCTACATCTCCTTTCAGAACACTCCTTTATGGCATGCCCTTACCACTTCCACACCCAAAATCTTCCCCTCTGCTCCCACTCTGACCTTTCTATTTCTGCCTGATAAAGTCTAAATTTTCCCAGTGGAGGTGTCACTGCCATATCCTCACAGAAAAGAAAGTATATATCTCTAATTTGGCATGGTACAAACCTGTCTAGTGTTAGTTTTATTTTAATTTAAACTGGAAAATAAATCTGGATACTTCACTAAGCACCATAGCTCTGGAGTCATTTGCATAAATATAAATATATATATATGTGTGTGTGTGTATATATATATATATATTCATTCTAGCAGAAAAAACACCTGCTTCATTGTGGTTGGTAGGGCAATAATATAGGTGTAATAATTTATAGTTTTAATTTGAACATTTCACCTAAAATATCATATGATGTGCTTGAGTGTGCTATTGTTATGTTACAGAATTACATGCTTATGATTTTGTTATAAAAGATTTTGTAGTAAAAAGGAGTATTATTTGTGCTGGACCCTGTGAATGTGTTTATATTTATTTATTTGAATAAGGTGATACTATAGCCTTCTATCCTGTACTTCCTGAACCAGTAACACAACCCATTCCCTAAAAACCTACCTTCCTTCTGCTTATTATTTTCATCATTTTCTTAGTTAAAATGTAGGCTATCTGTAATCTTGTAACCATTCTATACATGGCAAAAAGATGCAAGCATCAAGATGTCTAGAAAGGTTCAGAAAACTACAGTGCTGATTCATAGAAAACAGCCACAGTGCCTGTGAACAGACTAAGGGTTTTTGAAGTTGTAGTGGTACACAATTTCATCCCGAGCTGCCTGATAATCAGAGGGATTTTGGTAGTGTATTATGTAGAAGCTGAAAGTGACAACGGATTGTGGCAATTGGGAAAAATGACTTCTTGGAACTTCATAAATCTTAGTTAAAAATCTACATCATTGAGCAGTTCTGAGTTGTTACCTGCTATATCTATCTTGTGACAGCTTCATAAACGACAGCTTCACTCAATATATGGTTTCATGAGAATAATAAAATCTCCCAAGTTAAAGACAACCACATAGTGTTTGGCTGTCTTGAAGTTTCTCAAGGCCCCAATAGAATTGTAGATGCTCAAAAGGGTATCATTGTGTTGGCAACAGCTAGCTTTTTAGTTATTTGGTTGCATGTAGCATTTCTCTTCCTAAACTGTCAACTGTGGGTGAGCTTTGATGGAAAATAAAATTCCTTATTTTACTTTCCCAATTCCTGAGACTTACTTCCAAAATTATGTGCTTAGAGTGTATAGAGACAAGATAGAAAGCATAAATTATGGGTTTTGTTGGTGCAACTTTAATAATAATCTTCTCTCACAGAAAAGGAAAATGTGAAATTTCTCCATCAATTCTATTTAGTTAATTTCATTCTCAGCAAGGACTCTTTAAAGAGCATAGAAATAGTGTGCCCCAGGATCTTCTCCCCAGGACAATTTCTCATTTCTGTGACTCAATACTTATCTCAATTAAAGATTATTTTTGAGTCAGAAGAGCACTTGTTAGAAGTTTGAAATTTTAGAATTAAATTATATCGCAAGCAATGACAAACTTTTACCAGCGTGTTCTCTTCCCATACCTTATCTTCCAGACTTTTTGATGTTGACCAAGGGTAAGTCCTTAACATCAAATGGATCTGGATCAGAACACTCCTAAAGCTGCTCCTACCTTTGTAACAGAAGTCCAGAAGGTGCCATTAATCTGGTTAAGACTGACCAGTCTCAGACTTCTACATGTCTGTTGCAGCAGTGAAAAGATGACCAAGAACTCTTTGCACTTCTAATACAAACTCCTCCCTTTATCATAAACATTTACAACCTCATGTCTATTGTTTATCTTGAGATCATCAAGACAAATATATTATGCCCATTTTCTTGATTTACAATAATTAGCGCATGAGGGCTAGGACTTCTCCTGATTCTAATCTACATATGGCTCTGAGACAGTGAGGCAACCCCCACCCTATATTCTCTTCCACTCCTCTGCACTTTATTTTTCCCCATATGTCATCAAGTGATACACCATGTATTTTACTCATTTATTTGCTTAATTCTGTCTACTAGATGAGGGCAAGGTGTTTTGCTTATGTCCTCCATGAAATACTACAGTTTAGATTTCAATCTAGTGTGGGTGCACTAGATACCAACAACAATTCAATAAGTGTACAATAAAAATTTCAAAGTCTCACCTTTTAAACTTGATCCTTTCTTTCAGTTTTAGAATGCAGATGTGACAGAGGCAGTCACCTTATTATTGGGGGCTTATGGCACAAACCCACCAGTGGCTTTATTTACCAATATTTGAGAACAAAATTCCTGTTTCTTTTCCTTCACAAAGAGTTTTAGCTTTCCATTGCAAATCTCATCACACCAAACCATTTAATGGAGTAATTTGATTTGCTTGTTGCATGTATGGGGTCTTTAAATGAAAGAACATCAATTTTCGGGGTCCTTCCAAAATTGCATCAGAAATATTTGCACTGTGTTAAGAAATAAGCCTCGAGCTGTGTTCAAATTTCCTGATGATCTTTCTTATTATTACCTTAGTAATATGAAGCAATTATTTTAACTATTTTCACAAACCATTATCCCTTCAATTTTATCTCTTATCTCTTGACATGAACATTCATGTACAAAAAAAAATAGGCCTATTATGGCTTACTTTTCCTGGTGATAATACTACATTTTCAAATTTTTCTCAAAAGTCTAAATTTTGCCTTAGGATACTTCAATATGATCTTATATCTTTTCTATTAGAATTTAGCTTATGCAGATGGATCCAGAAATTTTTTTTCTTCTCTCCCTCCATAGACATCACTTTATGCAAAATCTTTAGATTAAATCAATATCTATTCAGAGTATTCATTAATTCATTCAATAAAAAATCTACTCAGTACCTACAATGTTATAGATATAATGCTAAGAATAATTTTAAGTATATTTTATTGATTACAGTTGTACCAATTTTTTTCTGCACTTTATCCGCCTCCTCCCTGCACTGGCCCGGCACCCTCCAGCACCCCCCTCAAACACTTAATTCATGTCCATGGGTTGTACATATAAGTTCTTGGGCTTCTCTGTTTCCTATACCATTCTTAACCTTCCTGTCTATTTTGCACCTATCAATTATGCTTCTTATTCCCTGTACCTTTTCCCCCCATTCTCCTCTTCCCCCTCCCCACTGATAACACTCCATGTGGTCTCCATTTCTGTGATTCTGTTCCTATTCTAGTTGTTTGCTTAGTTTTTGTTTTTGTATTTTAGGTTCAGTTGTTGATAGTTGTGACCTTGTTGTCATTTTACTGTTAAGAGCTTTTGATCTTCTATTTCTTAGATAAGTCCCTTTAACATTTCATATAATAAGGGCTTGGTGATGATGAACTCCTTTAACTTGACCTTATCTGGGAAGCACTTTATCTGCTCTTCCATTCTAAATGATAGCTTTGCTCACTAAAGTAATCTTGGATGTAGGTCCTTGCCTTTCATGACTTTGAGTACTTCTTTCCAGCCCCTTCTTGCCTGCAAGGTTTCTTTTGAGAAATCAGCTGATAGCCTTATGGGCACTTCTTTGTAGGTAACTGTCTCCTTTTCTCTTGCTGCTTTTAAGATTCTTTCCTTACCTTTAATCTTGGATAACTTAATTATGATGTATCTTCTTGTGTTCCTCCCTGGGTCCAATTTCTTTGGGACTCTCTGGGCTTCCTGGACTTCCTGGAAGTCCATCTCCTTCACCAGATTAGGGAAGTTCTCCTTCATTATTTGTTCACATAAGTTTTCAATGTCTTGCTTTTCCTCTTCTCCTTCTGACACCCCCATGATTTGGATGTTGGAATGCTTAAAGTTGTTCAACAGGTTCCCAAGCCTCTCCTTATTTATTTATTTATTTATTTATTTTTGCATTCTTTTTTCTTCATTCTGTTCAGGTTGGTTGCTTATTTCTTCCCTTTGTTCCAAATTGTTGATTCGAGTCCTGGTTTCCTTCTCTTCACTGTTAGTTCCCTGTATATTTTGCTTTATTTCATTTTATATAGCGTTCATTTCTTCCTTCATTTTTTGACTGAGCTCAATCAATTCTGTGAGTATCCTGATTACCAGTGTTTTGATCTCTGCATCAGATAGGTTGTATTTCTCCTCGTCAGTTAGCTCCTTTTCTGGAGTTTTGATCTGTTCTTTCATTTGGGCCATATTTCTTTGTCTCAACATGCTGGTCTGAATGAATGTTTCTTTAATTCCTTGATTTTCGGAGTTCCATGCTGTTTGCTATTCTGGAAGTTCTGGTGGTTTTGTTTTTAAATTGGTTGTTATCCTTCTTTTGGTTATGTGGGGAAAGAAGCATTTCTACCTATGCCTCTCCCTTGGGTGGAGCTCTGTACAATTATTTTTATATAATATATTATGAAAAGTAAGCTAAGTCAAAGGGCATGAACACTTTCAGAACATTGTGTTTCACTAAATTTCTTTGTAGATTGGGTGTATCAATTTACACAAACACAACCAGGGTGTGAAAGTGCTTATTTCCCACAATTTTATCACCACAAATACTTATTGAAAACCCTGCCAATTTCATAAGGGGAAATGTCATTTTATTCTAATTTTCATTTTTATTACTAGTGAGATTTGTTGACTGTGTGTTTCTTAGTTTGCATCTGAAAGTTATATCTTTCATCCATTTTTCTCATTATGTGCCCTTTCTTTCAAAAACACATTTTTATGTATTAAAATGGTAGGCATTTGACTTTAAATACATTGCAAAATTTCTATAACCTCGTTTACTTATAATTATGGAATTTTATTGATGTATATTAATGCATTTTTTTGTTCTGGTCTTAGCCTATCAATGACAAATTTTGAACCTGGACTAGCCCTTGTGGTTCTTATTATGATTGCCATACTCTTTTCAGCAATACCATCAAGAAATTTTAAAAGGACACAGGTTTATTACTTATAAAACCTGGAAGTTATACATCATAGCTGGGGTCATATAGCAAGGTTGAAGGGAGAGAAAGAGAGAGAGAGAGAGAGCGCGCGAGCACGAGCATGGACCTGTGGTCTTACTGTTTTTGGAATTGAGGGCTGAAGCTTAGAGTTTCCTGGGCTCACTAATTATTGGTGAATTCAAAACATAAGAGTGGGAAAATCCAAGATGGTAGAAGAGTAGGTGGATGTTCTATACTCACTTCCTCCCAGAACCAAACTGGAATTACAGCTAAAATATAGACCAAGCAACATGAACAACTAACTTAAGACTAGCTGGAGATGAGCTGAAGGTCTTATAACCAAGGATTTACAGAAGAAGCAACACTGAGCCTGGTAGGAAGGATAGAGAAATCAAAAGGGCTGGTTCCATTGCCATGCTCAGCAGCTGAGATTTCAGAGGGATATCTGAGCTGCAGGGTTTCCTCCTGAGAAGTGTGGGATCTAAACCTGAAGCTGGCCTCCCCATCTCAGACCACCATAGTCAGGAAGAAGTGCATATATAACATCTGGCTATAAAAATCGGGGGGGATTCTGCCCATTAGAGAGACACAAGAGTGTATTAGACAAACAGGCAAACTCTTAAAGGGCCAATAAACAATTTCTTGCTTGCAACCATACACCCAGGGCTCCAGGAGAGGGAGAGAAGAGTGACCTAGAGTCATGTGAGGAGATACTGGGTTTGTGGCTCTGGGTAAAGAGCTGAGGGGACAGCCACCAGAACCCAGTGCTGAGTCACTCTTCCACACCTCAGAAGCCATATTTTTGGGGGGAGCACTTCTCTCCATATGGTATTGTTACTGAACCCAACCAGTAGTGGGGGGATCTTACCATTCACTACCTACCAGGCAAATCTCCAAAGACAGATTTCAGTAGAAAAGAAAAGGATCTTTTATTTAATAGCAAGTTTCTGCCTAAAATATCTGGGTAACAAAAGTAAGGGGAAAGAAAAAGTCAGAGTATGACATCAAAAATAGTTTCATTACAACGACTACATAAGAACTGAAAATAACACTAGTCAAAAATCTGTTCACAGTGCTGTTATCACCAAGGTCTTTAGAAATAATGGCAAGGTCCTGCCTCAAAGCCCGTTCCCTTTAGGACACCCAAAGAAAAATTACCCTGTCACCCTCTGCCAGCTCAGTTCAAGTTTCAGCCAGGAACCTCTTCTCCCACCCAAAAGTATCATGAATATAGGTGGCTTGGCTGGTCTCCAGTCACTGTCCAGCTTCAGGCATCTTTTGGATTCCATGTCCCCAGGCCTCCACTCACAAGTCAGCACCGGTCACCATTGGCAGATCCACTGGCAATCATTGACACACACCCCTCACCAGGGGAAGGGAAAGAACTAACTGCCTTTTTGCTTTCCAACACACCCCATTTCAAAAGTCCTCTCCCAGAATTCCATGCATGCCAAAAGCCAGTGGAAGTGTCCAGCTTTCCAACCAATGAGGGTCAGTGTTGTCCATGTTTGACTTTGCCCCTCTTCCAGCCACCATGTTTATCAAGGGGGCAATGTCTCCAGTCACTTGTGCACAGCTCAAAACCCTCTCCCATTTCTATACCCGCCATTACAGTATCAGCCTGAGGAGATGCAATAGTTCCACCCTCTGGACTCTCTCTCATCCAACCCTTTAGAGTTTATTGAGGAATCAACAACCTGAGCCAAGGTGTATTTGTCTAGGCAGGTTTGGAAAGTGGCAGGGAATGAGGGCCATTCCCTCTACTTTCCCATGAAACTGACTGGTTCCTCCCTCTCATAGAATATCCAATACCTCACCCTCCTGTCTCCTGCTGAACCTTCCTTGTTGAGATAGGGCTCCTGGCAGAGTCTTCGTCAGGCTGAGTTGTGTGACTGCAGGATAAAAAGTGTAGAGGCCACTTTTTCTTTGCATACTTGAGCAGTGCAAAACTCTCTTCAAATGACCAAATCTTGGTCTGTTTGGGTCTGATAAACTCTCCTTACCTCACCCTGACAACTCCCAGAGAACCCTCCCCACCACAAAGTTGTGTGAGCACCCATAGGGTGGCAGGTAGATTAGTAAACCTGGAAACATTTTCTGAATGGCCTCAGACCAACAGTGGCACTGAGTTTGGTTATGTGTCAGTTTGGTGAATACCACTTGCCCTTACCTGGTGACTCACTGAGAACCTACCTCATGTAACTCAAATACTGCCAGAGGTTCTTTCACTGACTGAGCTTAGTAGGCAGCTGACAGGCAGAGGCAGGTGGAGATGGATCATAGGATGCCTTGGAACTTTTTTTTACCTGCCCTAAGGCCTAGTGTTGGTAAATCTGGTCTTGGTGAATAGTTTGGTCTTTCATGCATACACCAGGGCCAAGCATAGGCAGCCACAAACTGGATTGCTTTGTACATACAAAGAGGTTACCTAGCACCAGTCATAGGCAGTGACTGCTATTGGTCTGCATCAGAGTACTTCCCAAGGGGCCCCAGAACCAACTCACCCAGTGGTCAGCTTAGACAACATCAGATCAGGACCCAATTAGTGTCACAACTGGCATATCCAAAGGGAGATCTTAGTAGGCATCAGACCCTTGTTAGCAAATCTGCTTCATGTGGTCACTCCTGCACAGCAGCTTGTACACCGTAGTCAAGGTTGATCATCATATTCAGACAGCCTGGGGTTCGATCCCACACACAAACAGACCTAAGTATGCAAGACTCAATTTTAAAAAGAAGGTCCACATAACCCACACAAAGGAAATTCACCCAGCTCAGGTGATCAAGGAGACTGTGCCACTGGGTCCCACAGGCCACTTACTATTTAAGGCATCCCTGCCAATACTGGGAGTCATAGCAGATCTACTTACTACATACAAACAAACACAAAATTGCAGCCAAAATGGGAGTACAAAGAAACCAACCCCAAAAGAAAGAACAGGAGAAACCTACAGAAAAAAGATCTAAATGCAATGAAGGCAAACAATTTTTCAGATATAGAGATTTAAAAAATGGTTATAAGAATGCTCACAGAACTTAGAACTACAACAGCATGAAAAAGCACATAGAAACCATAAAAAAGAAGCATTCAGTAGTGAAAAATACCATATTTGAAATAAAGGATACACTGGAAAAAATAAACAGTAGGTTGGATGAAGCAGAAGATCAAAGCAATAGTATTAAAGAAAAGGTAGCAGAAAACACTCATCTGAGTAGGAAAAAAAAATCTCTTAAAATGAGGATAGTTTAAGGGACATTGTGACAACATGAGACATAAAAACATCCACATAACTGGGGTACCAGAGAGAGAGCAAGGGATCGAGAACCTGTTTGAAAAAATAACTGAAAACTTTACTAACCTTATGAAGGAAAAAGACACACAAGTCTAGGAAGTACAGAAAATCCCAAACAAGATGGATGCAAAGAGGCCCACTTCAAACACATCATAATTAAAATGCCAAAGATTTAAGACAAGGAGAGAATCTTAAAAGTAGCAACAGAAAGACAGTTAATTACCTACAAGGAGCTCCCATAATACTGTCAGTTGGTTTTTCAGCAGAAACTTTTCAGTCCAGAAACAGACTGACATGAAATATTCAAAGTAATAAAAAGCAAGGAACACGAGTCCTTTACCCATAAAGGCTATCATTGAAACAATTTTTTCCCTTCCTAACAATTTCCACTTTTTATTTATTTTTTAAATTTTTTATTAGTAGTAGTATTTTATTCAGTTACAATTGTCTGCATTTTCTCCCCATCCCTCCACCCCACCCAAGCCAGTCCCACCTCCCCCCCACACCTCCTATCATTTAAAATTTAAGGACAAATTAAAAAAAGAAATAAAGTTTCCCAGACAAGAATCTAAAGGCATTTCTTTCTTTCTTTTTTTTAAATCACCAAACCAGTATTTAAAGAAATGTTAAAAAGTCTTCTTTAAAAAGAAGGGAAAAAAACAGATGAACATAGTTAAAATAATGAAACAGCAATAAATACATATCTATCAATGATCAAAATAAATGTAGATGACTTGAATACTCCAATCTAAAGATATAGGGTACCATAATTTTTTGACCCACTCATTTGCTGATGGGCACTTAGGTTGCTTCCAGTACTTGGCTATTGTAAATTGTGCTGCTATGAACATTGGGGTGCATAGGTTCTTTTGGATGGGTGTTTCAGGGTTCTACACAGCAGAGAGAAAGAAGGAGCTTATACCCTTTGCAATGGCATGGATGGAACTGGAGAGCATTATGCTAAGTGAAATAAGCCAGGCTGTGAGGGACAAAGACCATATGATCTCACCTTTAACTGGAATGTAATCAACAAAAGAAAAAAGTAAACAAAATATAACCAGAGATATTGAAATTAAGAACATTGTAACAATAGCCACAGGGGAGTGGGGAGGGGATAGTGGGGAGAGGAGTCTATAGGAGCTACTATAAAGGACACAAGGACAAAATCAAGGGGGAGGGTAGAGGTAGGGGAGGGAGGTGGGACTGGCTGGGGTGGGGTGGAGGGAAGGGGAGAAAATGCAGACAATTGTAACTGAATAAAAATCAATTAATTAATTTAAAAAATAAAGATATAGGGTAGCTGAATGGATAAGAAAACAAGGCCCATATATATGCTATGTATCAGAGACCTACCTCAGGACTAAAGATATGCACAGACTAATAGTAAGGGGATGCAAAAAAGGGTTTCCATGCAAATTACAAAAAAAACCCTGCAGTAGCAATACTTATATCTGACAAAACAAATTTTAAAACAAATGCTACAGCAAGAGACAATGAAGGGCGCTACATAATAATAAAGGGAACAATCCATCAAGATGCTATAACCCTAGTAAACATTTATGCACCCAAAGTAGGATCACTTAAATATGTAAAACAGATATTGATGGACAGAAAAAGAGAGATTGGCAGTAAAACAGTAGTAGTAGGGGATTTTAAAACCCCATTGACATTAATGGATCGATCTTCCAGACAGAAAATCAACAAGGTAACAGTGACCTTAAATGACACACTAAATCAGATGCATTTAATTGATAACTTAAAAGCATTTCAACTCAAAGCAACAGAATATGTATTCTTTTCAAGTGGAAAAGAATATATATTCTTTTCAAGCTCTTGGAATATTTTCCAGGACAGGCCACATAGTAGGACACAAAACAAGTCTTAACAAATTTAAGAAGATCGATATTATATCAAGCATCTTTGACCATAATGGTATAAAACTAGAAATCAATCACAAGAAAAAAACTGAAAAACACAGAAAACATGGAGACTAAATATCATTTTACTAAAAAATTAACAGGTTAATAATGAGATCAGGGAAGAAATTAAAAGATACCTTGAAACAAATGAAAATGAGAATACAACCCAAAATTTGTGGGACACAACAAAAACAGTTCTAAGGGGAAAATTTGTAGCACTAAAGGCCTACCTCAAGGAAAAAAAAATCTCAAATAAAAAATTACACTTAAAGGAACTAGAAAAAGAACAAGAAACATGCCCAAAGTAAGAAGAAAGAAAAAATAAAAATCAGAACTGAAATAAATGAAATGGAGTCTAAAAAAACAATACAAAAAATCAATGAAAGCAAGATCTTGATCCTTGAAGAGATAAACAAGATTCACAAATCTTTAACCAGACTTGTCAAGAAAAAAAAGATAAGACCCAAATATGTAAAATCAGAAATGAAAGAGGAAAAGTAACAAGTGACACCATAAATACAAGGGATTGTAAGAAAATATTATAAACAACCATATGACAAAAAAACTCAAAATCTATATGAAATGGATAAGTTCCGGGAAATCTGCAATCTTCTAAAACTGAATAAGAAAAAAAATCAGAAAATTAAATATACAGACTATTTGTAGTGAAATTGAGGCAGTAATAAAATTTCCAACAAACCAAAGCCCTGGAAAGGATGGTTTCACAGGTGAATTTTAGCAAAAATTTAAAGAAAAGCTAACACCTATACTTCTTAAACTACTCTGAAAATTCAAGAGGAAGAAAGACTCCTCAGTTCATTTCACAAGGCCATCATTATCATAATTACAATACCAGATAAAAAATACTACAAAAAAGAGAAATTATAGGTCAATTTCCCTGAAAAATATAGATGCTAAAATCCTCAACAAATATTAACAAACTGAATCCACCAAACATTAAAAGGGTTATACACAATGACCAGGTGGAATTTATTCTGGGGATGCAAGGTTAGTACAACATCCACAAATCAATAAATGTAATATAACACATAAACAAAATGAAGGAAAAAATCACATGATTATCTCAATAAATGCTGAAAAAACATTTGATAAAACCTAGCATCCATTTATTGTGAAAACTCTCAGGAAATTGGGAATAATAGGAACATACCTCAATGTAATAAAGACCATGTATGACAAACCCACTACCAACATCATACTCAATGGGCAAAAATTATAAGCAATTCCCTTAAGTTCAAGAACAATACAGAAATGTCTGCTTTCACCATTTTTGTTAAATATAGTACTGAAAGTTTTAGCCACAGCAATTAGACATGAAAAAGAACTAAAAGGTATCCAAATTGGAAAGGAAGAAGTAAAACTGTTATTATTTGCAGATGACATGATACTATATAGAGAGAACCATAAAGATTCTACTAAAAAATTACTAAAACTGATAAATTAATTCAGTAAAGTAACAGGATACAAAATAAATATCCAGAAATCAGTTGCACTTATACATACTGATAATGAATTATCAGAAATGTAAACTAAGAAAATAATCCCATTTACAATTGAATCAAAAATTACCTAGGAGTAAATTTAACCAAGGATATGAAAGAACTGCACTTGGAAAATTATAAGACTCTGTGAAAAGAAACTGAAGATACAAATAAGTGGAAACATATACCACATTAATTGCTAGGAAGAATTAAAATCATTAAAATGTCCATACTCGCCAAAGCAATATATAGATTCAATGCAATTCCTGTGAAGATACCAATGGTATATTTCACGGGCCTAGAGCAATTATTTCAAAAATATACATGGGACCACAAAATACCTCAAATAGCCATAGAAATTGTGAAAAAGAAGAACAAAGTTGGAGGAATCACTCTATCTGATATCCAGCTGTACTACAAGGCCATAGTATCAAAACAGCATGTTACTGGCATTAAACAGACATATAGATTAATGAAACAGAATAAAGAGCCCAAAATAAATCCATGCCTTTTTGATCAATTAATATTTGACAAAGAAAGTGAGAACATACAATAAAGATAGTTTATTCAATTAATGGTGTTGGGAAAATTAATCAGATACATGCAAAAAAAATGAAACTGTACCACTGTCTTACATCATACACAAAAATAAACGACTAAAAACTTAATTGTAAGTCACAAAACATAAAAATCCTAGAAAAAAACATAGGCAGTAGAATCTCAGACATGTCTTGTAGCACTATTTTTGCCAATATATTACCTACAGCAAAAGAAACAAACAAAAATAAATAAACAAATGGGATTACATCAAACTAAAAAGGTTCTGCACAGCAAAAGAAACCATCAACAAAATAAAAAGGGAACCCACTGTATGGGAGAATATATTTGTCAATGATACATGTGATAAGGGGTTAATTTCTAAAATATATAAAAAACTTATGCAACTCAATACCAGGAAGACAAACAACCCAATTAAGAAATGAGAAGAGGATCTAAACAGACACTTCTCCAAAGAGGACATACAGATGGTCCATAGACACATAAAAAAATGCTCAACATCACTAATCATCAGAGACATGCAAATTCAAGCCACAATGAGATACCATCTGTAAATCAAAAAATAAAAGGGCTGGCAAGGATGTGGAAGAAAGGGAACCCTAGTGCACTGTTGGTGGGAATGCAGACTGGTACAGCCACTGTAGAAAACAGTATGGAGTTTCCTCAAAAAATTAAAAATGAAACTTTTTTTAACCCAGCAATCCCAATTCTGGGAGTATGTCCTAAGTATCCCAAAACACCAATTTGAAAGAAGATATGCACCTCTATGTTATAGCAGCATTATTTACAATAGCCAATATATGGAAACAGCCCACGTGCCCATCAGTAGATGAGTAGATAAAAAAGCAGTGGTACAGCCCTGGTTGGATTGTTCAGTTTGTTGGAGCATTGTCCCGCACACCAAGTTTGTGGGTTTGATACCCAGTTGGGGTGTGCATGAAAGGCAACCAATCGATGTTTGTCTCTCACATCTATTATTCTCTCTCTCTTCCCACCCCTGCTCTCCCCCACCCCCCCCCAAAACAGTGGTACATTTTCACAATATTTTGGCTGTAATAAAAAGAAAATATTACCTTTTGCGACAACATGAATGGACCTGGAGATTATTATGCTAAGTGAAATAAGCCTGTCATGGAAAGATAAATATCATATGATCTCACTTATATGTGAAATGTAATGAACAAAATAAACTGATTGACAGAATAGAAAAAGAGGCATAGATACATGAAAGAGACTGACAGCTCTCAGAGGGAAGGGGAGAGAAGTAGATTGGGTGAAAGAAAGTGAAGGTATTAGCCAATGAAGATATATGCATAACCCATGGACACCCAACAACAGTCTGGTGATGGCCAGAGGGAAGGAGAGGCAAGGGCTAGGTGGAGATAGGTAAAGTGGGGGATGGGGACAGTTGTAATAGTGTCAATAATAAAAATAAAGTTAAAAAAATAAAAAGACCAAAGAAAAAGAAAATAAGTTGTCCAAGTATACAGTTATTGAAATCAACCAAGATATCTAAAACAGAGGAGTTTGGGTAAGGAGTGAAAGCAGACTGGTTCTTTATCTAGTCCTGTGGCTGCCAATGTGTTTACTGGAGATAGTCATCTTTCAAATGGATGCCAGGGCAATTACATGTAAGTCAGACACTTACATTAAAAAAAATGTCAGATCTTACACAACATTCAAGTAAATTTTTAAAAACTCCTCAGATAACTGTATTGATATAGAAAGAAGCAGTCTAAGGATTCCAATTTAGTATAACTTTCAATATATCCTACAAAATTTTTCTTTGTTTATTGGAGGCATAAGTCAAACAGAACTTACAAAATATACTTGCATTGCCTTCCATCTATCAAATTTTTTCTAATGATAAAATGAACAATTTAATTAAAACATGACTGCTAGCTCGTTATTCTTCACATTAATGCATCATCAGGTTAAGTTTAATACCAAGAGAGATAATCTTCCAAAGAACAAGGTATTTATCACAAAAGTCATGATAATTGAATATGGCCCTGACAACACTGACATTTTACTCTTAACTATAGGAGAAATAATTTTACTCCACCATCTACAATGACATTGCACTATGATATCTAAAAATAAATTTTCAACCATGATTCATTCAGTCATTCTTTCAGCAAACATATACTGAGCTCTTAATTACCTAAGCACTGTTAGGAACTGAATTAAACTAACAAACAAGACAAGATAGTCTCTGGCTTTACTATAGAGCTTATAGTATTCTACAAGTATATGAATTTCATAGGATGAATTTTGTTCAAAGATTAAAAATAAAAACAAAAGAAAATGTAAAACATCTCTTAGGTTAACAAAAGGCCTCATTTAAGTTTCATTTACTATATACCAAGTGACATTCTACTTGTTTTATGTACATACATATTAACTCATTTCATCATCCCAACAATCCTAAGAGGTAAGTATTATGCAAGTATTACCATTTTATAGATGGTGAAAATTGAAACATAGAGAAATAAAGTGACTGCTTCTATGTCACACAGCTAGAAAGCAGAATGAGTTTCAAACGCAGAGAATCTGGATCCTGAGTTCGAATTCTAGACTACCTCTGGAATATGATGATATGTTTTCCTACTTTCTTATAATATATTTTATATGTTTATTTTATGACTTTAATTTTTTTAATTTATAATTTTAAAACATAACTTCATAACACTTCAGAGTCTATTTAATATGGAATACATAATTAAAATATTATCTTCATTTCATGTGCTTTAATTGAAAGGATTCTCTGCTATAACTCTTGTTAAAATTATCTTTATTGATTGCACCTTAGAATACCTATAACTGTCTCTCCTTATCTAGCTCTTGTGTCCATAGCTTCCTTCAGAACACATATGAAAACCAGAATGAAAACAAACAAACAAACAAGGAAAAGCCTTCAGCAGCCAAAATAGATGTCATAAGTTTATTCATGGGGAAGTATTCCAGGCTGTCGCTCAGAGGCAGTTTAACTTTATACAGAATTATAATAAGCTTTAATAAGCTGCAACAGATCAATAGTAGAAAGTGGTTAAAAAGAGGATTTTGACAGCCTAACTGGAATATATAATAAAAGAAAACTATAAATATGTCATGCAAAAAAGCCAAAAATATTTTCTGAGGCTACTTAACAAAAGAATAAACCATATTTGTATAACAACCAAGGAAAGTGAAATTTATAATGATATTCATTATAATGACAGTCATTAAAAAAATGAATTCAGTCAAATTTGTTCAAAGAAGTCAGTAGACTTCTATTAACAATGATATATGATTACAACCAGGTATTGATGATGATGTGACTAAAGGAGAATTCTCATATAAAGTACATTTCAACGTAAATACCCATCAGTAAATGAGTGGATCAAAATCTATGGTACATTTACATAATGGAATTCTACAAAGCAGAGAGAAGGAAGGAGCTCCTACCCTTTGCAACAGCATGGATGGAACTGGAGAGCATTATGCTAAGTGAAATAAGCCAGGTGGTAAGAGACAAATACCATATGATCTCACCTTTAACTGGAACATAATCAACAGAAGAAAAAAGCAAACAAAATGTAACCAGAGACATTGAAATTAAGAACAATCTAACAATAGCCAGGGGGGAGTGGGGAGGGGACAGCGAGGAGAAGGATTTTCAGGAACTACTATAAAGGACACATGGACAAAGCCAAAGCGGAGTAGGATTAAAGATGGGAAGTGGGGATGGCTGGGGTGGGGGGTGTTTGGGGAGGAAAACAGAGACAACTGTACTTGAACAACAATAAAAAATGTGAAAAAAGTACATTTCATAAGGCATTCTGTTTATATTTATTGTAAGCACTAGTGTTCTTTATCCACTTTTCTTTATTATGAAAGTTATTATAAAGTAAATTTAATTTTTGTTAATTTTAGTGTTTTCTAAGTTTTCTTTTTTTAGGATTTCTGATTTTACCTGATAGTATTTTGTTCTTCTTTTTAACATTAGTTCATGACTCAAGAAGTTACTTTTTTATGAAAAAGAAATAGCTATAATCCTCACCTGCTGTCTTGAAGTTATTTGGCATGACAAGATCTGAAGCTGTAGATTGATATAGAAGACTGTGGCTGAGAGGACTAGTTAAATATAGTTTGCAAGTAATCTTAAGCACATGATTAAAAATATCTTGTTGTGAACTAATTTCCTATAAGTGTCATCACAGTCTTATATGATGGATCATCTCCCAATGATATGTTTTTTTGCTGCGGTGTTCGCAATCTGGAATGCTCTTTCTGAACTTCTATCTCCATACATCTCCATCTATCAAAATCCCACTCACTATTATTTAGAAATGTACTCAAATGCCATCTTTTCTATGCAGGCTTTTCTAGCCCATTCCTGAGAGGCAAAATTGTGCTCATGCACACCTGATTTTGAATTCTGGCTGTGCCACCTACCAGTTGTGTGGTATTGAATAAATGTCTTCATTGCTGAGATCCTCAATTTTTTATTGGTAGAATGTGACTAATTTAGGGCCCTGTCTTACAGGATTGTTGTGAGGATTAAATAAGATTGCCTCAGAAAGGTATAAATAATTGATAAAAGTACTCTAGCTTTATAGCACATCTAGTATTCAAATTGACTAAAGGAAGCAATTTTGAGATCCAATTACAGACACTGATGACAAAGTAATACAGGCAGATTGGGACTGGGGCAACACTACTGCACACATTTGATGAATGTGGTAGGATGAGTCTTTATTATAAAATGCTTTGGCAGATTTATACAAAAATTTGAGATTTGTATTGGAATAAATGAATAGGAGACCCTTTCAATGCACCTCGGGCTACACATTTACAAAGCATGATGAAGTTCATGCAAATAATGAATGAAAAAATAATAGAAGAAAGGGAAAACTCTGGAAAGTACAGTCCTTTTACACTCAACATTTATACTAGTCACTATTTATATTGACTCCAGGGTTTGTCCTAAGTGAAGTGGCCTTTTAATTCAGCTGACTAAAGAATCTAATCATATGCAATATTTAAAACCAAAGTTATGTTATTTATCTTTTTTGGGGGGGGGGTGGAAAACCTTGTTCTTATAAAGTATGACTTAAGAATCTTGAAAATTGTCTTTCCAAAATATCTCGCTAGCATTTTTTAGTTCTATCACTACTTTTTCTCTCCTGCTGAACCCCACAAACCATTCGGCATGCTTGACTAGGATGGACTAAGGATGAGTCAAAAGTAGAGCTAAATGGCTCTGCCTAGCCTAGTAATAAAGAAAACTTTGGGAATCTGTGTAGATGAGGGAATGAAGAAGTTGAAGACAAGACACAGGAAAGGCTGCTAATATGAGCAGATGTTGTATTCTACAAATAAATAAATAAAAAGAACCTTCGGAAATTCTCCATTGGATAAAATGATCAGAGGACTTTTATGAGTAGAAGACATTAATTTTTTATAAGCATATATTTAATTGTGTTCCTCTGACATGTACCTTTCCTGTACTGACGCAGATTTTAACCAAGTCTGCCATGCACATAACCTTCATTTACTGATACTTAAAGGAGTAAAAGGATCTAAATTATGTCCATTGGAGTATTATTATAGGAGGATAAACCAAAAAGACAAACAACTCTGGATACCTAGGTTCAGGGAGACAAGGTCATCCACCAGATTTTGAATAGAACCTTAAATTAATCCCAGATGTCTAGACTCAGAATTCCCCATTCTTTTTACTACCACACATTATCTGGTTAGGGAGTTGTCCTTCCTGTGACCTCTAGCTGCACTTTTCATCTGAATGCTCCATGTTCCCTCAACATTTATAGCCATGCTAATACTAACAGTTATTTTGCATGGGTAGGAAGTAGATATCTTGTATTAGATTATAATCTTTATGAAGCCTTTCTTTCTTGGTATCCCACAATGCACCCTTCAGTAGTAAAGTCATGTTAAATATTAGCTGAAAACAACTTTTTATGCATTTGTCTACTTTTGAGCCTGAATATATAGTTAGAAGCTGCATTCTGTGTTAGAAAATCTCATTTTGAATCCAAAGGCATTTTATCAAGTATTGTCAGCTTAACAAGGAAAAAAAATTCTTGCATGTGCAAACTAGAAAGGCTCTGGGGTTTCCCCTATCATTGACAGCATGGTTCTTGGTTTATCACAATATAAAAAGTACATGATACACTGGGGTGTCACTATAAAAATAATGTTATTCTTCCAATTTTATCCCGGCAACACTCAGGAATCCTATCAGTGAGTACAGATACACACAGCTAAAGTAAGATAATGCCTATAAACCAATTTTTGAACATATTTTTCAACAAATCCTTTAGACATGTTTGGTTTCATTATTTATGAAAAACTGGGATAGTTTTGATATGTAAAGTTACTTACGAGCTCAGTCCCCCACTTTAATCCAAGCTTAATGATTATTGCTATGGACCATTCAACAGATATTGTCAGCTAGAAAGGAAACAATAGATGAAGTTGAAAGACCAAATTCACAATAAAGATGTTAAGATAAAACTGCTAGTGAAGAGTGAAATGAGCTGGTTTATTTTCAGCTTCTGCCTGTTTGATTCACCTAAAACATGTTCTTGAATCATAAAACGTCTATAAACACAAAGCATGTTCTCTACAAAAATGGTTGCTTTTGTCATTCACAAAATGACCATTTTCCAGTGTGCATTCCCCAGGGTAAACCCATGTCTGTTTAGAACATGCTATATTTTATACCAAGAGGGTAATGACTGAACTGGAATAGAACTCATGGTGTGCACAAGGATAAAAATCTCATTCTTACCTACATTCTAAATGAACAATGTTTAATAGAGTTATTGTGCAAGCTACAAAAATGAACCACATATGCAATTTTAAGTTTTCTAGTAGTCATATTATAAAAGGAAATGAAACAAATGGAATTAATTTAAATAATATTTATTTATTATGTAAAATATGTGATCATTTTAATACTATGAATATAAAAACAGAAGTGAGATACTTTTCATTCTTATTCCTATACTAATTATTCAAAATCTGGGAAATATACTTAGTGCTTATCTGAATTTTGACTAACACATTTCAAGTGCTCAATAGTCACATACTCTAGTGGCCACCATACCTCACAGCACAATCTACACTCAAGCATTTAGGAATCATGATCAAAGAGGAGATAATTCTTATCATTACCTCCCAATGGAAATAAATCCCTGCCAGACACAAGAGTATGTAGGCCTATGATCAAGATGCAGGAGTGGTACCTAAGAATCAGGTAAGAGTGGCCATCCTTCAGAGAAGCAGCTTAGCAGGGATGCTGCATCCATATATTCATCAATTCCATATTTTGTATAATGGGCCAATATACAGCATATATATTTATATTTCCATAAATATAAATAGGAATGTTGTACATGTTCAAATGTTTTTTGGTCTCTCTCTCCCCTCAGTACAAAAGTCTCTGTATTGTTTTCAGTTTGTTCAATGTCTTATTTCAATTTTCCTCTTCACAATGTACAATTTTATCATCTGTTCTTTTTTCCTCATTGAGTTTCTCCATCAGCTCTTACTCTATGTTATAAAATATTTGCATAGTTCCAAAAACCTTTTGCTTTTCCTGCCAAATCTCACTTTCCTCTCCCTATTGTATCTTCTTTCCTCCCTCAATTCTTTCTTTGGTCTTGTCTTTTTATATCCTTTACTCTAGCAAACTTCATCCAGCAGAGGATTAGTGGCTTGTCATCCTCTCAATCTCTACCCTGCTTCCTGTCTTCCTTTCTGGCTACACCAAGCCAATGAAATTGTTCTATCTTTGGAAGTCTCCAAAAATGTTCTAAACATCAAAAAAGCAATGGTGTCAGCTTGGTCTTATTGGCAGGGTATGTTCCTGTTCAGCAATTGAATTTTGTGTCATACCCAGCTTAAACTGCATTACCTAACATGGATAATTTTAAAACAATGACATTATTTCCCAAAATGTAGTATCGATCCAACTTCCAAGAAATGTAGACACTTCTGCCACACATTTTGTCTTGTGATTCTGTTTGACTTCTCACAGATGGGAAAAATCATCCTTACAGTCTATCTCCCAAGCTGTGGCTGGCAAGAGTCATCTTGAGTCTATGCTTTATGTTAAAGACAAAATAAGATGGAGTTGGTTGCTGACATTACAGCTGGTGTTCATGAAGCTTTTTGTGAAAGCCTATTTAAATTCTAAACTTGACAGCACAGTTGTTGGTTTGTCAAAGCATTGCAAAATGAAAGGAGTGGAGAGAATCTAAGGACCAGAATCTTAGCAGGGTTTTTTTGTTTTGTTTTAAAGTAGCTATGGATCTAAAAGTATATATTTGATTTAGTCACTTTACTCAGGGGAAGACACACATGAACAAAATGGTGATACCAAAATGACAGTGGGGCAAATACATTTCTGACCCTTCTAAGCAACAAGAAATTATAACTTTCCTTTGCCCAAAAAGTTGTTGTGTAATTTCAGCAATCCACATTTATGAAAAGTCATTTCTCCCATTACTAATTCAATAGCTGAATTAGGTAGGCTGATATTTTCCTGTTTGTTATACATGCTGTTGTTTTAGTGTGACTTCCAATTGCTAGGAAACCTGAGTAGAATCTTCTCATGGGTCTACTGACAGTGTAACAGAGAAAGGTTATGCAGTTATTTTTATCTGGAGTGGAGGTCAATACATATACAACCTTCTTCATCCTGTTAATCAAGAAAAACATTATGTCTTCCTGATAAAATATTACATGCATGCCAGAGTGCTGAATTCTCTTAGGATTTGTCACAGAAGTAAAGTAATTTGTTTGCAAGATAGCAAAGCTTTCTCCAGATGGATGAAGCTACACACACACACACACACACACAATGGTCAAAGAATTTTGCTGGCATGTTGATTTTGGGTCCATGAATATTCAATGAGTAGAATAAAAATTCATAAAGCACAGTAACCTGCTTCACTTACACATTCTTCAATTTTTTTCCAATCACAACTCTTCAGGAAAATACTCCAGCTGACCAGCTGTTCCATTGTGTCTGCTTAAACAACAGACCACTTAACTATGGCTGTAGTTTTAAAATAACAATGTATTTAAATATAAAATTCATTTAAATATGTCTTTTTGTTTAGTTTTTAACAACAGTATAAAATTGATTTTATTATGGTCACATATATTAATTTAATATATTTTATAACATATTAATTTACTCTGATTTTTATTTGTGACATTTCTATAAGTCAAAGATTAAGAGAAAAAAATTAACAACTGTAATTTCATTTTTCCCACTTTAGGTCAGTGAATTTTTATTGAGGCTTACTGTATGCCATGTCTGATATCTCTCTCTCATTTTTAGACCACCTTTGGGATTTAGCTCACAGGATCTGAGGAGCCGAAGGTAGAAAAAAAGCATAACGGTTTCTTCCTACTGTTATGGAACATGGAACTCAGGGAGAATTTTATCCCATCAAATTTCCAGGCCAACTCAAAATAAACAGGATCCCACAGGGTTACCAAATTTTTAAGTATATTTTATTGATTATGCTATTACAGTTTTCCCAATTTTCCCCCTTTATCCCTGCTCAGTCCTGTACTCTCCAACTCTCCCGCTTTCCCCCTCCCTTAGTTCATGTTCATGGGTTGTACATATAAGTTCTTTGACTTCTCTGTTTCCTATACTATTATCAACCTCCCCCTGTGTATTTTATGCCACCAATTATGCTTCCTGTACCCTGTACCTTTCCTCTCCATTCTTCTCCTCCTCCTCCCCACTGAAAATCCTCCGTGTGATCTCCATTTCTATGATTTGGTTCCTGTTCTAGTTGTTTGCTTAGCTTTTGGGCTTTTTTAAGTTCAGTTTTTGATAGTTGTGAGTTTGTTGTCATTTTACTGTTGATAGATTTTGATCTTCTATATGTTATATAAGTCGCTTTAACATTTCATATAATAAGGGCTTGGTGATGATGAACTCCTATTAACTTGACCTTACCTGGGAAGCAATTTATCTGTCCTTCCATTCTAAATGATAGCTTCGCTGGATAGAGTAACCTTGGATGTAGGCCCTTGCCTTTCATGACTTCAAATACTTCTTTCCAGCCCCTTCTTTCCTGCAAGATTTCTTTTGACAAATCAGCTGATTAGTCTTATGGGCACTCCTTTGTAGGTAACTCTCTTCTTTCCTCTTGCTGCTTTTAAGATTCTCTCTTTATCTTTAATCTTCGGTAACTTAATGATGCACCTTGGTGTGTTCCTCTTTGGGACCAATTTATTTGGGACTCTGGGCTTCCTGGACTTCCTGGGAGTCTATTTCCTTCACCAGATTGGGAAAGTTTTTCTTCATTACTTGTTCAAACAAGTTTTCAACTTCTTGCTCTTGTTTTTCTCCTTCTGGCACCCCTATGGTTCTGATATTGGAACATTTATAGTTGTCCCAGAGGTTCCTAAGCCTCGCCTCATTTTTTTTTTTTTTTTGAATTCTTGTTTCTTCATTCTATTCTGGTTGGATGTTTATTTCTTCCTTTTGTTCCAGATTGTTGATTTCAGTCCTGGTTTCCTTCCCTTCACTGTTGGTTCCCTGTATATTTTGCTTTATTTCACTTTGGGTAGCCTTCATTTCTTCCTTCATTTTGCAACTGAGCTCAATCACTTCTGTGAGCATCCTGATTAACAGTTTTTTTAACTCTGCATCAGATAGGTTGGCTATCTCCTCGTTGCTTAGCTCCTTTTCTGGAGTTTTGATCTGTTCTTTCACTTGGGCCATGTTTCTTTGTCGCAGTGCACCTGTTATGTTGTAGGGTTGCAGGGACTTAGGTGTTCACCTGGGCGAGGCAACCCTCTTTGCTGCGTTGTGGTGCTGTTGGTCTAGTGAATATTTCTTTAACTCCTTGGTTGTTTGAGTTCCATACAGTTTGATTTTCTGGCACTTCTGGTTGTTTATTGTTTTTAGATTGGTTGTTATCTTCCTTCTGGTTGTGTGAGGAAGTGAAGGGTTTCTACCTATGCCTCCATCTTGGCTGGAACTCCCAGGATTATCAAATTTTTTTAAACAGATTTTATTTATTTTTAGAAAGGGGAAGGGAGGGAGAAAAAGAGGGAGAGAAACATCAGTGTGTGGTTGCCTCTCAGGTGCCCACTACTGGGGACCTGGCCCACAACCCAGGTATGTGCCCTGACTGGGAATCCAACCGGTGACACTTTGGTTCGCAGGCTGGCACTCAATCCACTGAGCCACACCAGCTAGGGCAGATTACCAAATTTTTGTATGGAAGAATATGAAGGATGAATGGTCAAAATTAAAAACCAAGCTGGTCAAAAACCTAGGGCTGGGGAGATAGGAATAAAAGAGGCTAAAGCTTGGGTGTTTAGAGAAGTGCCAGGATGGTGAAACTTGAGTGAAAGATTGAGGAGGACAGCTGTTTTTAGTGGTGTCTGTGCTCATAGGTATGTCTGCAGCAGTTCACAATGTATAGCCAGCCAACACCTTAAAGTAGCTTTAAATGAAAAATGTTCAGAGATCATGAAGCAGACAATGAATCACTGCAAGGTAACATCAGGGAAGTCTTTGGAGAGGAGGTAGAGTTTGAGTTGGGGTCTGAAGAATGAAAGGGATCTCAATTTTCAAGGAAACTGAGAAACAGGACTCCATGTAGACTGAGCTGAATCATCATAGTTAATCAAAATGTACTCTTTGCTAGAGGAATTGAGTACAGTCTGGTGAGGCCTGAGTTGCAGAGGTAGTCAAGATCTATGCATGTAGTCAAGATCCACTAGACCTGCCTTATACCTCACATCCTCCCACGTGCTCAGTCAAGTTATTAGAGTTTAACTGTATTAGTCTTTTCATTTTCAGCAATCTCATCTCCTACTTTGACTTCCCATAATTTTTTTCCTTCTCTTATCTCGGACAAGCCCTTGCTTTGGAGACCTTCCTTTTAAGGACCCAAAGTCATAGGTAGTACTGTTAGCCTAATTCCAGCTAGGTTGAATAGTACCTTGTTTGGCTGGAAGCAGAAGAAATGATGTTTAAAAGGTAGATTGAGGAAAAGCCATTTATTGTTTAGGAAAAGCCAATTGGAAACTAAATTAATACTAAGTGTCTTTTAGCATACGTAAAATGCTTTTATGTGAGGTCAATTTAAGTGTAGGAAATAGAACCAAGTGGTCTTCTATGTTTCATTTAAGATTCACCAACTGTTCTAGAAAACCCAGAATGTATAAATCCTAAGGTGAAACTTCCAAGACCAGAACATATAGTGCTGTTGATGGTTGGAGACACCTATGCAAGGTGATGTGTTTGTCAAGGGGAAAGATAAGAAATATTTAATGGCTGTTTTATTATCAGCTAAAAACAGGTCACCATATCACTGTGAAATAATACAAATAAGTGGTACCTATGGCTATAGTTGTGGCTGGGTAGAAATTAAAATGAAATGAAGTAAATAAAATAAGCAAGAAAGCAGTGTTTCCAAGATGACAATTGCAGAATAATATGCTTATGATGTGTCCTCATGCATTTTACCTGTTTTACTTCAGGATTCAAATAAAGCAAATGCTGTTTTTGGACAATTTATGATAGACACAATCAATCTTGACAACAGTGGTACATTTAGTTGTTGTTTGTGAAGGTTTCTAATACATTTGAATGTCACTTTCTCATTCTCTGTGCACACAATCTGCAATATTTGAGACCTATCAGATTGAGGCCCATGATCAAAAACCCATTTAATTCAGACCACATATAAATGTAGGTATGCGCACGCAAGCACGCACACACACACACACACACACGGTGTCCCCATATTCAATCTCCGGAGATAATTACTCACTTTAAATAAACATAATTTTTTTATTTTTACTTCAATCCTATAACAGGAAAAATGTAACATTTTGTAAAAACTACCTCACAGGACTGCTGTGAAGGTTAGCTATGTACCTGTAAAGGGCCTATCACAGAGTGTGTGTTCTATTAGTGTTGGTTCCTTTCTTGTTCCTACTCGTCAGATCCTAAAAGTAAATTGCTTGCCAATAACAAACAAAGGGTTTAAAAGACCAGTCAATCAAAGTCAGTCATTAAGCACATATTATAGTGGGGGGGAGGGTAGGAAAAAATAGCAAGAGAGATAAAAAATAGGTAAAAATACCCCAACATATAATAAGACCTGCTTTGTCAAATGTTTTAGTCTCATGTTGGCAATTACCAAGTATCTGAATTTAATCTGGTATACCTGTTTATTTAAGCATTTGGTATCTAGAACAAACTTTTTGACAATTTAAAAACATTATTTAGGTGTTTATATTGTTTCCATAGAGGTGTAGATACATGCATATTCAAGAAACCTATACTATTTATGAATAACTGCAAACCAGCAGAGGTGATGTTAATTTGTCAAAGTGCTTCTCTAATAGCTTATCCCTGTACATCAGTATCCATATGTTTCAGAATATATATGAAAGAAACTTCCTTTTATAACGATTCATAACCATGTGGTATTATTTAATAAACACTTACTACATGTGCTACCCATGTGTTAGGTGCTAGGAATCTGTATTGAACAAAATAGACATGGCTCTGCACTCCAGGATCCCATGTAAAATTTGTCTACTTGTGGATAGTGCCCCTGTATCAGCCATGTCCTGCCCATTAAATTGCTATGATGTGACAAGATCCTTCCTTTGTGGGAATTCTGTGACCATCCCAGCCATATTGGTCTTCCTAATATACATGTCATGCACTACATACACACATATTTCATAGAATGTTCCAGACAACCCATTGAGAGTGACATTATTATCCCCATTTTAGAAGATAAAGAACTGAGGCATCTGGGTACAAAACTACGAAGTTTGTAACTACTTGATATTGTATTTAAACCTTGGTCTTTTAAATTAACTCTTTAAATTACAACTTGTTTTTTAAGGGGGGATTCGGGTTTTATTGGGCCTGAACTTTACATAATTGGTGGATCTCCGGTGGGGGGGGGGAGGCAAGAAAACGGTAGAAAATTAGGTAGGAACATGGTTATTTACTCAGAATGAGAAAATTATTGAAGTTTAAAATTTGGAAATCCCCTTAGGCTGTTTACCAGTAATACTTACATGGACATGTTCCTTGATAGCAACTTGAGTTCCTCTTCCAGTGCTGAACATTCTGCAACACACAACACACCAGGGGCATACAGGGTCCACACCTGAAACTTAAGTTTCATGTGCTTCAGAGTAAAGCCACCTCTGTTCTCACTTAGGATGCTGATGACTGAGAGAGGATATGGACTCCGCATCTAATTTATCCTTACCTTGCAAATACTCTAATTAGATAAAGCATATAAAATCCCATGGAAACTAGGAATCATCCCCTAAAACCCACAGCTTACTGGAACATTCATGACACACAACAAGCATCTGGAAACCCTTAATTCACTATCTAGATAAAGATAGCACAATTTCCCATCCCAACCTCCCCCCAACCACATATATACACATGCACATGTTCAATTTTTAAATAAAATGGTGGTTGCATGCTTTAGCATAACCCTATTATTAGCCAACATTTTTTGTTGCATCCTGACCTCTCTGATCTCAGAAGTCATGTGCATACATGCATTTTACCTCCTAACACTCTTTTGTTGTGAGCTGGGTTCATAAGAATTATGTAGTAGGTTTTATGAGATTATTATAACTCTGGTAGATCTGTACATGGACAAATCATGATATTGGCTGTTTGTGGGAAAGGAGGAAAGAAAAAGAATGGGACTGGGACAGGAAATAAATAAGACTTCTACTTTATCTTTATTTTTGAATGAATTTCTCTTCCTCTTCTCCTATATATATGTTAAATACTGGAGTGTTTATAGGGCTCAGTCCTCAAACCTCTTCAGTTTATTCTCATTCTACATACTGCATGAATGATACCACACACTCCAGTAGCTTTGGTTACCAAATACATTATGATTCTTCTCAAACATTTGTGTGCAGTCTAGCTCCCTGTTCTAAATTCAAAATTTCTCATAAACTCATGGCATATCTTCAGTTGAATGTCTCATGCATACCTTAAGCTCAAAGTGGCTAACACCATACTCATGATCTCTTTATCGTAACAGTGTTTCCACCTGTATATTCTCTGAATTGGTGAATGGCAAGACTACATATCAAGTAAGCCATGTGAAAAACCTGGAAGTCATTATGGAAACCCTCTCCTTCTCACTTCCTACATCAGATACATACACACATACGTACATGCATGCATACATAAAATGTATATTCTTTTAACTTAATGTGTCTTGTATATATCCCATATTTTCCATTCTTAATACAGAGATTGCTTGTGCTTCATGTACAAGATGTCTCCAGGGTTTAGCACTATACCTGCCACATAGTAAGGACTTAGTTAAAATATGTTGAATGAAAGAATAATATGACTTTTAGGTACATGATTGGCTGTTAAGACAAATCTCAAAATAAATGGGAAAAACTTGCCTTTACAATTAGTACCTACTTTAGAAGAAACATTGTTTTATATGTGTAATTACTGGTAAGATTATCGAATAACCAGTCTCATCTCTTTCCAGACAAGTTTTGTATTTCTGATGAGAACAAAATTGCTGTGAGGATGCTGCAAAAAGTGTGAGTGCCTGCAGCTGCCAGAAACTGCCTTTTCAAAAAGTAATCACGGCAAATGCATGTTTTCTTATAATGTAGATTTTGATGTGTGTGTGTGCACGATATGTTTCAAATTCCATAAAAGATAAGAAAAATGCAGTCTGGCAAAAGTTACTATTGCATTTCAATTAGGTTTTTCATGTTATAAGCTCAGGAATATTTGTAGAAGTTGTTTCTTAAAATGAGGAAAAGAGTAGCAAAAACTGAAGCAAAAGTTTAGACTTGGCAATTGAACTTTAGTCAGGAATCCATCAGTATAATTATTTTTTAAATAGTTAAAATTTCATAAATGTCTCCAAAAGTTTTTTTGTCTTTCTGTTCTTTATTTCTTTTGATATGAGAAAATTATACATAGTTGCAAATCTAGAATTATTTTCTGAAACCTATAATACTAGATATTTTAAAATTCAGACATTTTCTGATTTTGTATGGTAATACACAGTACATATACCAAATACTACATAATAACTTCAATGGTCCTGTGGCTGTACTTATATTCTAATTTTTTTTGCTGCAGAGATATGTATAAATACACATATTTGAATGTGATATGAAAGATACAGCTAATCTCACTTTACTTAGAGTATAGCTGCCAAATGTATTCTTTGTTTTTGTTTAATATATTTATTGATTATGCTATTACAGTTGTCCCATTCCCCCCTCACTCCACTCCATCCTGCCCACCCCCTCCCTCCCACATCCCCCCCCCTATAGTTCATGTCCATGGGTCATACTTATAAGTTCTTTGGCTTCTACTTTTCCTACACTATTCTTACCCTCCCCCTGTCTATTTTCCACTTATCATTTATGCTACTTCTCTGTACCTTTCTCCCCTCTTTCCCCCTCCCAATCCCCTATTGATAACCCTCCATGTGATCTCCATTTCTGTGGTTCTGTTTCTGTTCTAGTTGTTTGCTTAGTTTGCTTTTGTTTTTGTTTTAGGTGTGGTTGTTAATAACTGTGAGTTTGCTGTCATTTTTACTGTTCGTATTTTTGATCTTCTTTTTCTTAGATAAGTCCCTTTAACATTTCATATAATAAGGGCTTGGTGATGATGAACTCCTTGAACTTGACCTTATCTGAGAGGCACTTTATCTTCCCTTCCATTCTAAATGATAGCTTTGCTGGATACAGTAATCCTGGATGTAGGTCCTTGCCTTTCATGACTTGGAATACTTCTTGCCAGCCCCTTCTTGCCTGTAAGGTTTCTTTTGAGAAATCAGCTGACAGTCTTACGGGAACTCCTTTGTAGGTAACTGTGTTCTTTTCTCTTGCTGCTTCTAAGATTCCTTCTGTTTAATCTTGGGTAATGTAATTATGATGTGCCTTGGTGTATTCCTCCTTGGGTCCAGCTTCTTTGGGACTCTCTGAGCTTCCTGGACTTCCTGGAAGTCTATTTCCTTTGACAGATTAGGAAAGTTCTCCTTCATTATTTGTTCAAATAAGTTTTCAATTTTTTGTTCTTCCTCTTCTCCTTCTGGCACCCCTATAATTCGGATGTTGAAACATTTAAAGATGTCCTGGAGGTTCCTAAGCCTCTCCTCATTTCTCCGAATTCTTGTTTCTTCATTCTTTTCTGGTTGGATGTTTCTTTCTTCCTTCTGGTCCACACTGTTGATGTGAGTCCCAGTTTCCTTCGCATCACTATTGGTTCCCTGTATATTTTCCTTTGTCTCTCTTAGCATAGCCTTCATTTTTTCATCTAGTTCTCGAAGAAATTCAACCAATTCTGTGAGCATCCTTATCACCAGCGTTTTGAACTGTGCATCTGATAGGTTGGCTATCTGTTCGCTGCTTAGTTGAATTATTTCTGGAGCTTTGAAGTGTTCTGTCATTTGGGCCTTTTGTTTTGTTTTGTTTCCTTTGGTCTTGGCACTTCTGTTACTTAAAGGGGTGGAGCCTTAGGTGTTCCCCGGGGCGGGGTTATGCTGTTTGCTGTGCTGTGGCGCTGTACGTGGGGGAGGGGCTGAGAGGGAGCAATGGCGCTTGCTCCACTCTCCAGCCGATTTCAGTCACTCTCTCTGCTACCCACAATCAAATTAGGCCCCTCTGGTGCTGGTTCCTGAGTGGGTGGGCTTGTGCACACTCTAGGCCCCTGTGGGTCTCTCCAACGACCTCTCCTGTGAGGCTGGGAGTTTCTCCTGCTGTTCCCCCAACCCCCACGGGCATTTTAAATCAGAGGTTTTAGGCTTTATTTCCCAGCACTGGAGCCCTGGGTTATGGGGTCTGCTTCGCTCCCCGCCGTTCATCCTGGTTTATGTGTGTGCAAATGTGGGACCGCAGGGTGCTACCTGCCGCTCTGCCTGCCCTGTTCTCCGCCACTCTGAGTCTGGCCCTCCAGGTTTATCTGTGCAGGAATGTGGGGCCGCAGGGTCTGCTAGTGGTCAGACTGCCTGCCCTGTTCGTCCCACACTCCACCAGTCTGGGTCCCGCCACAGCAACGCGAGTCCTCTCTGCCCCGGCTGCCCATCTCCGCCCCTCCTACCAGTCTGGATGAATGTTTATTTTTTATCTCCTTGGTGTCGGACTTCCTTGCTATTCGATTTTCTGTCAGTTCTGGTTGTGCCAGGAGGCGCAGTGTGTCTACCTACGCCTCCATCTTGGTTCTCCCAAATGTATCAATGTCTCCAAAAGTTTTAAAAAATGCAGCACTATTTGCTTATTTCCAGCTGAATATTTTGTAATTGAATATATTAATTATATATTAGAAGTGTGTCAACTGGAAAAGCAAAGGATCAAGAGACTATGCTTTCTAAGCTATCACTAAATTTTTTAATTCATTTAAAATACTTTAGGTATTTTATATATGTACATATATACATAATATACATATACATATGTATATATGTATATATACATATATATATACATTGAGCATATGTATATATGTATATGTATATATCCTATTCTATCTCAGATAGTGTGTCAAGACTTAATATTGTTAAAATGTCAATTCTTCCCAAAATGATCTATAGATTTAAGGCAATCTCAATAAAATTCTAGCAGGTATTTTGTAGAAACTATCTAGCTGTTTCTAAAGTTCATGTGGTAATATGAAGTATCTATAAATTCAAAAACAGCTTGGAAAAAATAAATGCACACTATATGATATACTTCTCTCTTATACATTATATATAGTTTCTACCACCCCAGTCCAAGAATTTAAGCAATAGAAAACCAATTGGGTTCTTGCGTATTTTGTTCAGTGCTGAATCAACTATAAATCAATTATATGTATTTAAAATTCAGATCTAATTTCATAGATAACCTAGAAAATATTCACTGTGGAAGGTAAAAAGTCCAATTATTGCATAGCTTCTGTCCTGAGCCAATAGACTTTTCAACATATGTATGGTCAGTAAACTGTTTTTTAAAGATACTGTTACATATTTCTTATTGACTGTTATTTAATCGCTAGTGAATTATGCCCCTCAAAGTAATTTGTTTTAGTGAGAATTGGTCTTTGATGCAATGATTATGCCATTTCATCATAAGGAATCTATTTGATACAATTTTTAAACTAGTTTGTCCAATAATTATGTCAGCTTATTACCATATCCTATCAGTTTAGTTTCAGAAATGAAATTCAGGTGTATTTTTATTACTAGATGAGTGTAAGATTATGAGAGAAAGCATACATGTATCCATATTCCATATCACTTAATATCTATCCTGCAATTCATTAATGCATAGGTATTTGGAAACGAATGGATAACCATTTTGTGATAGCACATTTTATAAATCACTGCCGTATAAACTAATTGAGCACTTGAAAATAAATCAATAGATATTTGGATTCCAAATATGTAATGACAGCGTAATTCTCTGTCCAAGGAACAAGGCAGGGTGAGACATGGCTGCTCTCCTGGTATAGCACAGTATTAACCTAGACCTCAAGGGACATGTTGTGACTGCATCCCATACCTGCCTGCATGCTGGAATGTTTAGTTCAGAAGAGGAAGAAATTGCAAGATTTCCAGCTGACTCTTTGCTTTCCAATTTTGACCTAACAATGGTTCTCTTTTATCTTTCATTCCTTTTGTATTTTTTTCTTTCCTCTCTCTTTGGTTGCCTTATATTCTCAACCAACAATATTCTTAATATGTTTGAAAATTAGATTATTATATACATGCATATTATTCTTTAGCTTATGCTCAGTGAAATAAGCCAATCAGAAATAGCTAAGAACCATATGATTTCACTCATATGTGGGATATAAAACTGAAATTCATAAACACAGACACCAGTATGGTGGCTACCAGACGGAAGGGAGTGGGGGGTACTAAAAGGTAAAGAAGGCCAAACAGTTGGTGTTGGAAGATTATTTGATTTGGGTGGTGGGCATACAATGCAATATACAGATCATGTATCATAGAAATATACTCTTGAAACCTATGTGATCCTATTAACCAATGTTACCCCAATAAATTTAATAAAAACTTAGCACAGTAACATGAACATGTGTTCATATCCTTAAATATCCCTTCAAAGTAAGAATGTAAAGTTGTCCAGTATTCCATCATATATATTCCATATGTTATTTTTCCATTTTGGAAGGACCAACTCCTGGAAGCAATATGTCAAGAGTTCTTAGGGCTTTGAATATACTTTGACAGATTGTCCCTCAGAAATATTTTACTAATTTACATTTAACCCAAAAGTTCTTGTAATTGTGTGGTCCTTTCTTTAGTCCAATCAAGCAAGATAAATTTGTTAAAAACTAAGAGTTTTAGAATAAAACCAGTCTCTCATACTAAACTAAGGTATCATACAATCTCATTTATTCCAAAAGCATTCCAAAGAGTTAATATTGTAATCATGTCAACTGTGGCTTTCAACACAGGACTAGTGTTGCTATTGTACCTATGATACCATGTTTAGCAATACTGAAAAATCACATGAAATCATATCCTATGATATTAGCTGATAGGACAGCAAGTTTTCCTCTGGGAACTTTCCCTTGTTTTATAAGCTTAGCCTAATGGACCTGAGTGGGGAACCTGATAGAGCTATGCTGCAAATTACTACATCACACAAAATTTGAACAATATTCATTTCTTTATCTTAGAAACATTGATGTAAACTTATGATAGGAAATGTAATAAAAGAATGGGACACAGTTCCCACAAATAGTTCCCTTTAAAGAACTCACACTCCAGTGAAGAGGGCAGCCATGCAAACTGGTCAGAGTGAGTAACTAAGATGACCTATGCTTACATGTTCTGGGGATTACAGGGATGGATAGAGTTGAAAAGATTCATTTCTGGCATTCAATGCCCACATTGATCTTTTGTACCTAAACTCCCTCCACATGGGAAAACAAAAATTTCATACACCAGTCCTTTATCTTGAAAAAATTTTTAAAGCCTGGTTGTTATCTTCTTCTTCCAAGTCTATCAAATTATGAGTGAACCCATCATGACTAGTTTGTCTTTTCACAAAACCTCCCCACTACAGTCTGTGCCAAAGTACCCATTTATTGTTAAGAGTTGCCATTAATACTTTACATATTCTGCCCTGATGAATAATTTATGATAGAATTTAATGTTCATTTTAATGGAAAGGAGATTATGCTACTGGGACCAAATCAGTATGCTTGAGTTACATCAGATCAATGTATCAACAACATCAACCAATCATGCTGACCAAAGAGAAAGTTCTGTACATACACATTTTTTACTTTGCTTTTAGCTTTTAAAGGCAATAAATATACAGCAGTAAAGACGTTGAGCACTCAGTTGACCTTTCAATCATTCATTTATCAAATATATAGTGAATGCCTACTATGTGTCACTCAAAGTTTTAATTGAATGACAGACAAGGGACTTGCTCTCTTGGAATTTAAATTCATTTGGGAGACATAAATGACCAGCAACTGAGAGACTAAATATGCAAATGGAAAATCTGCAGACAATATATAAAAAATAGAATTTTGATCCATAATGTGCAGCAACTTGCCCCCCCCCAAAAAAACCCAGCCTGCTATATATATAAGAAAAGAAAGGGAATAGATTTCCTCAGACCCAGTAAGTACCATTTTTGATTGGTATGAAGAGCACCCAGATGACATTCTGATTCAAAAATTGCTTCAATAAAAATGTTTGGTCAAAGCTACTGAGCAATTTGAAAGAAAAAAAAAACAACCTGCTATAAGTCAAGCTTATAGAAACTCAAACTTCTATCTCTAATAACTGACCCAAAATGCCCAAGACTTGATCTATAATTGACAGCTTTCTTAATTTTTCCCCACTTTCAATTAGAACCAACCAGAGAAAATCAAATACACACCCATCACCAATCACATACTATGTCCAGCTTCAGCTTACCATTCAGAAGCTTCGTCATGCCAACAGCCTTGAATCAGTTCGTACATGAAACCTTCCATTGTTCCACTATAAAACTTTCTCCTCTCTGCTTAAAACACAAGTGATTGTAGCTGACTCTCTTGTTATGACAGCTTTGAATAAATAGTTATTGCTTTTCTCATTTGGGAGGTCTTCATTTATTTCCATGAAACAAAAAAGTGAACAAGATGATATCCAATAATGATAACTGTCTTGAAGAAAATACATTGGGATAATGTCATACAAGGTGATGGAGTGCAGGTAGAGGATAGCTTAAAGTGGGTGGTCTGGGAATGACCATTGAGGTGTGTGGAGTTAGAGTTGATCTGAATGACAATAATGAAAGAACACTGTAAAAATCTGGTTCAGAGACTTCCTGGCAGAAGTAACAGCATCTTCAGAGGCCATGAAGCAAAAACAAATTGGCATATTTACTAAACCAAATGAGGGTTGATGTTGCCATAACATGGTGAATAAGAGCAGTTAGAGATAAGGCCAGGGAGGTATGTAGCAACCAGGTCATGGACACCCTTGGCCCCTTAAAGACTTTAGGTTTTATTGTAAGAACTATGGGAAACCAGACAAGGGTTATATGTATGAGAAGAATATAATTTGACTTATATTTTTAAAACAAAATTCAAGCAATGTGTTAAGGTAGTAGTGGAAACAAAGAGATTATTTGAGAGGCTTTTACAATAGTATACAAGAGAGATAATGGAGGTTCAGACTAGTGTGATACTAGTGCAGATAGAGAAAAATGGTAGGATTTAGGATACATTTTGAAGGAATAGCTGACAGACATAAACATCTAAAAATTGAATACTCAGGGTGACAAAGAGAGGCCTAAGTCAAGACTGAGTTCTGGCAGGAGATGGGGGGGGGGGTTGTGTGTGCATTTTGTTTGTTTGGCTTGATCCACTGGATGATCATTTACGCAGATACTTAAGATTGGGTCTGAGGTAGATTTTAGCAGTAGAGGGTAGAGTGGCAGGATTTTAAAAAAGACTTCTAATGTGGTTATATATATATATAAAACTTCAGCATATATTCATTCTTTTATTTTTTCAACATTTTTATTGATTATGCGATTATAGTTTTCCCAACCCACTAAACACCCTCCACCCTGCCCCCACAACCCTCCAGCATACCCCCCCTCAGTCCATGTCCATGGGTTGTACATATAAGTTCTTTGAGTCCTCTGTTTCCCATCCCATTTATCTCTCTCTGTCTACCTTAGGCCTACTAACCATGCTTCTTCCCTGTACCTTTTCCCCCCATTCTTCCCTTCCCCCTCCCCACTGAAATCCCTCCATGTGATGTCCATTTCTCTGATTCTGTTCCTGTTCTGGTTGTTTCTTAGTTTTTGTTTCTGTTGTTTTTCTTCAACCTGAGGTGTTCCAATATCTGAATTATATGGGTGCCAGGAGGAGAAGAACAACAGCAAGAAAATGAAAACTTATTTGAACAAATGATGAAGGAAAACTTCACCAATGTGGCAAAGGAAATACACTTCCAGGAAGTGCAGGAAGCCCAGAGAGTCCCAAGGAAGTTGGACCCAAAGAGGAACACACCAAGGCACATCATCATTAAGTTACCCAAGTTTAAAGAGGAGAGAATCTTAAAAGCCGCAAGAGAAAAGGAAAGAGTTACCTACAGAGGAGTTCCCATTATACTATCAGCTGATTTCTCAAAAGAAACCTTATTTGAAGCCATGAATGGCAAGGACCTACATCCAAGATTACTCTATCCAGCAAAGCTTTAATTTACAATGGAAGGGCAGAGAAAGTGCTTCCTATATAAGGTCAAGTTAAAGGAGTTCATCATCAACAAGCCATTATTATATGAAATGTTAAAGGGACTTATCTAAGAAAAACAAGATTAAAATATGAACAGTAAAATGACAACAAACTCACAACTATCAACAAATGAACCTAATGTGGTTATATTAAGTTTAAGATGCCTTTACATATCCAAGTAGAAAATTTAATATAATAGTTTAGAACTCAGTAAATTTGTCAGGGTTGGAAAATGTGGGTTCTGCCACGTAGTGCTCTGTGACTTCAGACAAGTTATTTCACCTCTCTGAACCTTTGTTTCCTTACTGGTAAAAAGGAAATAATGAGAGTATAGGTATCTTCAGTTTATGAAAAGTTCAACTTATACCACTTTGCTTTTACAGAAGACCTACATCAGTACCTTTTCGGCTAACTGAAAAAAATCTGAACAAGATTTTTGCTTCTATGAAAAAAACCCTTGAAAAGTGAAAATAGTGGTCAGGATTTGTTTTGCAGTGAGCTCTTATAGAAGTTTCACATACCCTCAGCAGAGAGAGTAGTGCTGCCAAGCTCCTTCCAGGGACCTAACTCAGCATCTCAGCATCAAGGTGCCAAACTATGAACTCTGTTTGTGACATCTGTGCTTTATCTCAATTTATCTTGTGCAGTTAATAGCTACCTGTGTTCTAAGATTTCAAATAAGTCCAAGAGCTCCTGAAGGTGTTATGCTTAACATATAGATATGCTTTTGTAGGTGATATTTTGGGTCTGCAAACACTCAAAATATTTTCCACATAAATTCATGGTAGTTGTTTCTTTGCTTTTCATCATTCAAACTTAGGAAAGGTTTCCTAGGAATGTTCTATTTTCAGATAGCGGGGAAAACCTGTATCAGTTTACCAGGGTTATCTGTCGAGTTTCACAATTACTTTCTTCAATTTAGTTCAGGAGTTACTGGAAACATTTCCTGGATTTTTTTCATACATTAAGTGTAATTCTTAGAACTTAGTAATATTGTGAGATTTGATCGTTTTCTGTACCTTTTTGTGAGATGTTAGAAAAGTTTCATCATGGACTGCTGAACAGTCACCATTTTGAACCTGCATCCCTCAATTTCTTTTTAAATCATGAAAATATTAACCTCTGTCCAAGGGCAGTTTTGCACTATAGAAACTGACCAATCCAGTAATAACATTGGTAAAAGATTTCTTGCTGACCCTGACATTTTAGAGTGAGACCTGTATCATTTTGACCCCTTAGTACCAAAGCTATGAATTCTGGGAATACTGGAGACTTCCAAGTTCCATAGACATGCAGAGATTTTTAAATGCTTATCAAATGTTGGGGGATATGTTATTTAGATAATCGTGCTATACGGCTGTCCAGAAATATCAAAATGATTGATTTCCCTAGAGACTAGTTGAAAGAAGACAAAAACTTCTGCAGACAGCCTGTACCAAAATGGGAAGCTTCAGTAAAGTTATTTCTTTTTGAATTTAATAATCTTATTAAAACACCCCAATTAATATTAATAGAGTATAATATGAATTATTTGATAACAGCATACACTGATAATTACTCTTTTCTAGGCACTATGTTCAACAGTTTATATATATTCTCTCATTTAATCAAACACTTTGAGATACATATGATTATAATGCCCATATTACATGAGGAACTTGAAACTTTGGAACATTCAGTGTCTAGTCCAAGGTCACTGAGCTGGTTAGTAATGGAGCCATAATTTAAATGATGCTTGGTATTTCTCGTACATTACAATTCTCATCTGTAATTGCCCTTTTAAATAAATGTCATTTTGTTCACATATTTGTTTTGATCATTTCTTAAAGGTTTTTAGTATGTTTCCATCTGAGGCTCAGTCACTCACTGAAAGGGTGGAGGCCTTAGTGAATGTCTTCCCAATATTTTAGCTCTACCCTGAGAGGCTCTCAGTTCTTTCATTGACATCTCTATTTTATATCTTTCCTCCAAGAAACATTGCCACACTTTCACTTCCTCTTATGAAATATTTTGAGACAGAGGGTGTGGCATATGTCACGTTAGACTTCAAGATTGACAAACAAAGTAGCTTAGAAAATTAATAGTAACTGCCTTTTGGTGTATTAGTGAACTTAAAGTAAATGAAAAGTATTAAAGAATTTCTCCAATAAAGCAGTGGTTGGAAACTGCAGCAGGGGAGTGGTTGCATTTATGGTTTTCAAGTCTCAGCAATGTGATCAACTCCTTTAGAAAGACTTCCCTGAAATTTCAACCAAGTGCATGCCTTTTTTATATTGTCATGTTTCTCTGTACCTCAATGGAGACCAGCCTCTCTCATGACAATTAGGACTTTATTATTGCAGTATAGCCTTTCCTTAATTGTTTGAGATTGTAACCCAGAGATCATAAATTTGACTACAAAGCTGTTGTTTATGCTTTTCCCCATTTATGTATTATGAAATACTGCAAACATAACAAAATGGTAATAATAGCCAACACTTATTTTTTGTTTGGCATTGTTCTAAGTTTTTTTTTACATGTGTTATCATAGAGTTAGACAACCCTAAGAACAAACTCATGAGGTACGTGCTACTACTGATGAAGATAGCAAGAATCCGAGAGTAAGGATCAAATGTGAAAGACCGTATAGACAATAAATGGTGCAGCTGAGATTCCATCCCCTGACATTAGAGTTCCACAGCCCACAATTTTATCCTCTGTGATATACTGCTTGTCTAAGAAGTACCAATACGAGAAACTAGATTTAAGACAGAAACATAAACCCATGTCTTCTCCAAATCTTTCTCAAACTGACAAAATATTTTAATTTGATTTATTGAGATGACATTGGTTAATAAAATTATACAGGTCAAGCTATACAATTGTACAATACATTATCTATATATTGTATTGTGTGTTTACCACCCCAAGTCTTCTTCCATTACCATTTATCCCAATTTTCCCTTCTTTAACGAACAAACTTATCCACACAGTCAATGTCTCATCTGTATGTCTTTCTTATCAAAGTATCTTTCTACTCTTATTAAAAGTAAATACTATTTAGGACTTGAGGTGTATCTCACACACACATAACTTTGCAATTTCACCCAATATTTACATCCTCATAAACAATATGCAATGTTTTTGTGTTCTCAAAATACACAGAAATTCTTTTACACTGTACATATCCTTTTATACTTCCCTTCCCAATTCAATACTGTTTTCAAGATTTATCCAAGTGGATAGATGTAGATCTAATTTTTCCCCTTTAAATTTATGAATATAGTATGATTTATTATTATTTATCAAGTCTCCTAGTGGTGGATATGTTACTTTTCATTTTCCCTATTTGAAACAATGTTGCAACCAAAAAGCCAAAGCCATGCCTTCTTGGTCATGTGTGCAAGAATTCACTTATGATATATATCTAGAAATAGAGTTGATGAGTCATACTCTACCCTAGGTATTGCAAATTATTTTCCAAGGTGGTTACACCAATTCACATTTACACTGGCACACTAAGAGAGTTATTTTGTATCAGTCCTAAGCAAAATTGGGAATAATATTTTTATTTATTTTATGTGTTACAAAAATTGCATTTTGGTTTCATTACCATTTAGTCCCCTTATACACTTTCCCCCCATAATCACCACACTGTTTCCCATGTCCATGAGTCCTTTTTCTTTTTGCTCAATCCATCCATCCCCTAACCTACCTCCACCCTTAGCTGTCATCCTGCTCTCTTTTATTGGATATATCTCCCCAAGCAAAGGAAACAAAAGAAAAAATGTACAAATGGGACTACATCAAACTAAAAAGTTTTTCCACAGGAAAGGAAAACATCAGCAAAATAAAAAGACAACCCACAGAATGGGAGAACATATTTGTTGATACATCTGAAAGGGGCTAATATCCAAAACTTCTAAAGAACTTACAAAACTCAATGCCAACCCACCCCCAACAACTCAATTAATAAATGTACAAAAGACCTAAGTAGACATTTCTCCAAAGAGGACATACAGATGTCCAATAGACATATGAAAAGATGCTCAATGTCACTAATTATCAGAGAGATGCAAATTAAAACCACAAAGAGATATTACCTCACACCAGTAGTGATGGCCATCATCAATAAATAACTCAACAAACAAGTGGTGGTGAGGGTGTAGAGAAAGGGGAACACTTTCACACTGTTGGTGGGAATGCAGACTGGTGCAGCCACTGTGGAAAGCAGTATGGAGATATCTCAAAAAAATAAAAATAGATCTGCCTTTTGACCCAATGATTGTACTTCTGGGAATATATCCAAAGGAACCCAAAACAGTAATTTGAAAAAACATAAACACCCCTATAGCCATTCCAGTGTTATTTACAATCGCCAAGATATGGAAGTAACCCAAGTGTGCATCAGTAGAAGAATGGATAAAACAACTATGAGGCATTTACACAATGGAATACTATTTGGTTATAAAAAAGAAGAAAGTTTTACCCTTTGTGACAGCATGGATGGACCTGGAGAACATTATGCTAAGTGAAATAAGCCAGTCAGAGAAAGACAAATACCATATGATTTCACTCACATGTGGAATCTAATGAACAAATTGAACTAACAAGGAAAATAAAGACAGACTCATAGATAGAGCAGGTGATAATATTTTTTAATTGCCAAACTTATTTGCCAATTCTCTTCTTTACCTATACACATTAGATTTCTGTCCTCGGCACCCAGCACCTGGATCCTATATTTGGGACAATAACTGCTGTGAACATAGTATCCTATACAGGGGTGTCCAACCTCTAGCCCTCAGGTCACATGTGGCTCAGGATGGCTGTAAATGTGGCCCAACACAAAATCAGAAATTTACTTAAAACAGTATGAGAATGTTTTGTGATTATGTGTCACAATGTATTTAATGGTTGGCCCATGACAACTCTTCTTCCAATGTGGCCCAGAGATGCCAAAAGTTTGGACACCCAGGAGTAATACATTCTACTCTAGCCTTACTCTGTTTTTTAATGCGCTAGTTATTTTTACTTGAATTTTGTCAAAATGATCATTCTTCTCTTTCATACTATGTATTTTTTATATCTTATCTAACAAGACCATTTTCTATCTGGAGGTCTTATGGGTACTCTAATATATTCTTTTCTAAGACTTTCAAAGTTTTGTCTTTCCCTTTACTTCCTTAACTGATGTAGAACTGATTCTTATGCATGGTGTGAATCCAATTTTAATTTTTCTCATTTGAGTAACCAATTTTCCCAGCACTATTTCTTGGTGCACATTGTTTCCCTACTGATGTTATCATTTTTCTCACAGACCAAGGTAGTATATATGTTTCTAGGGCTCTATATTTTATCTTTTTATTCATTTATTCATTCACCAAATATCAAGAAACTACTGTATGGCAGCACAATTCTTGTTGTTTGGGAGGAAGGGTTGTCAGGAACATAAAGAACCCATGGACAAAGACAATGGGGAGAGGGAGAAAGTGGAAGGGGGGATGGGTAAGGTAATGGAGAGTGATGGGGGAAAATGGGGACAACTGTAATTGAACAACAATAATTTTTTTAAAAAAAGCTCTACATTTAAAATTCAAATTTAAGCAGGTGTCTTATATTTCACATGTCCATGTTATGTGTGAGTTAACCCTTGGCCAATGCAGGACTGAGACTGGTGTTGAGTAAATGCTTTTTTTGTCCTATGAGTGAAAAATTTTGGAATATACTTTACACAGCAACTTAAATCCTGGTGGAGGGAAGCTACAGTTGCTCATAGCTATAACTAGCTCAATGTCATATGCTTGGATTATTTTCCTTCATTTCCCATTTTACATTTGCTGACTCCCATTCTTGATCCCTGGTGCCCTGAGGTTACATCCCCAAATAAACTGCCTGCATAAAAGCCCTTCTCTCATGCTCCACCATCCTTCCTGGAGAACTCAGACTTTAAAAAGTATTGGAAAATTCTATGAAGTTATAGTAATGTTAGAGCTAGAAAAAACCACTTTAGAAATGTGAACTACAGAGTTCAGGTGCATTGTTTAAGGCCGCATTGTTCAGTAGAGATGCATCTGAAATTTGAATTGAGTTACCTGACTTTCATTCAATGCCCTTTAACTAGAAGATCAGCTTATTTCACACAAACTTTTTTTTTATTTTTATTGTTGACACTATTGCAGATGTCCCCATTTCCTCCCCTTTGACCCTCTTTTCTTAGCACACAACCATTTTAAGGAAAAATCAATTTAATATTTCTGTAAAAAGTGGTATAGTAACACCATTAAGAATCAAAAGCACAGATTCTTTCATTTTCTAGCAAAAAAAACCTCCCTCCAATCCTACCACATTCACAAAATAACTAATAACAGCAATTATTCTAAACATCTTTTCTTTGCATCTATTTCCAATGCAAAGACTAAGAAAATTTTATGGTGTATGTGTATAACTTAATTGAATTTTATTTTATAAGTATAATTTTAATTATAATTTTACTCAAATTTAAGAAATGGAAAATTGAAGAAAATGTTTCACTTCAGATACATATTTCTTCACTATAAGATAGTATTTTTAAAAATATCTCTGAAAGGGTAATAAAATAGATTGTAACAATATGAAAAATTAGAGTATTATTAGTTTTAATTAAATGATTTCTTTTATATTATATTAATTGATTGCTCACTGTAAAAGATGAGCACATTAACTCTCACATTTTTTCCATCTCCCTGGCTCCCTACTACCCAATTTTTGTGAATTATGTCATTAATTTTACATTGTCAAGATTTCTAATATATATATCCTATTTCATGACTATAATTTCCACATTTTATTATTAGTTCTATATTTCAGTGGGTTAAAATGTAATTGACCTCTCATTGACCATCTCCTCCATCTGTAAGTTCTTTTATTCAAATCACCTCTGAAATAACAACAGTTTGCTTAATAAAACCTAGGTTTTGTTTGCTTGTTTTATTTTAATTTTATTATTATTTTTAATATGAAAGATGTTTATTTTTATTTTATTTTTATTGAGTTTGTTGGGGTGATGTTGGGTAATAAAACCATATAGACTTCCTGTACAACTCAAAAAAAAAAGACTTTTGGATCTCGTATTCCTAGTTCTTTCAATTTTTGAGAGTGTCTGCTTGCTGTCCTTATTTTTGAATAACCTTGATATAATACTCTTGAATCTCATCTTCTTCCCTTGGGAATTTAGAGGTATATTCTTATGATCTTTGCCCTTTACAATCAACTTGGAAAACAGAGAAGACAATGAGATTTATTCTCCTCATAGATGATTTGCTTTTCTATCCTGAATACTTGAATATATATTTTTAAATTCTATAAATTCAATAACTGAATCAGGCTAAGTCTTCAAGCATTCTGTATGGAAATTTTATGCAACAATCTGTGTGTTTTAGTCTACTGATCTGAAATTACATTTTTTTGTGCATTTACTTGTTATCTGTTTCCCATAGATGAAGGTAAGCATCATGAGTCCAGGGAATTTGACCTCCTAGTCACTACTATGATTCCTTAGCCTCTAGGTTGGGGCCTATCATATTGTAGATAAATAAAAGATATTTATTGAATGGTGTTGTTGGATGAATGATTTTCTTATTTCAGATAACTTTTCTTTAAAAACCAGTTAGATTTTGTCCTTGTGTCCTTTATAGTAGCTCCTATAGACCCCTCTCTCCACTATCCCCTCCCCACTCCCCTGTGGCTATTGTTACAATGTTCTTAATTTCAATGTCTCTGGTTATATTTTGTTTACTTTTTTCTTTTGTTGATTATGGGGAGGGAGGTGGGACTGGATGGGGTGGGGTGGAGGGAAGGGGAGAAAATGCAGATAATTGTAACTGAATAAAAATAAATAAATAATTAAAAAAAATAAAAGCCAGTTAGAGAAAGACAATTACCATATTATTTCACTTACATGTTGAATCTAATGAACAAACTGAACAAACAAGGAAAATAGGATAGACTAGTAGATGGAGGGCAGGATGAAACCTAATTAGCGGGGTAGAGGTTAGTGCGTGGAGGGATTGAGCAAAAAGGAAAAAGGACTCATGGACATGGACAACAGTGTGGTGGTTGTGCGGGGAAGGGGGTATAGGGTAATGGAAAAAAATACAATAAAGATCAAAGTTCAAAAAATAAATATATTTCTTTTTAAAAAGATTTTATTTATTTACTTTTAGAGAGAGAGGAAGGGAGGGAGAAGGGAAACGAGAGAAACAGCACGCGCCCCAGCCAGGGACCAACCTGCAACCCAGGCTTGTGCCCTGATCTGGAATTGAACCAATGACACTCACTTTGTGGAACGATGTTCAATCAACTGAGCCACTCAGGTGAGAGCTTGTTTTTATTATTTTTAAGTCTCATGTTGCTTTTCAGTTATAGAAACAGAAGATATCACTTTATTATCTGTAAGCTAATGTTTTATGATTTGATTTTTTAAGTTTTTCATCATGTAGAATGTATTTAAAATAAAGAATAGAATAGAGATCCATATTTGCATTTTTACAGCTAACCATTTGATCCAGGGCAATCTATTGCATAATTATTCCTGCTCCCACTTACATTTAATGCCACCTGTAAATACTATAAGCAACTCCCACATCTATTTGGGTCAGTTTCTGGACTCCCTATTTTTTTTCTGTTAAATTGATTGTTTTCTTCAGTATCTGAAGAAATCTGAAATATAATTCTATGTAATGTGTATCTATATTGCCTATGCTCTCTATGCTCCCTATTAGCTCCTTTGTTAGTACTCTGAGCACTTTCTCTTTGTCGTGTGCATTCACTGAACTGATCTCAAGCCTTTCCACTATGACGTTAATATTATTTCAATCATGTGTAATCTAATCTTCTAATATTTGAGATATTCTCTTACTGGATTCATGTTTTTATTAAATTATTCTAAAATGTGAAATGAAAAAATATGAAATGATTGTGGAAAATTTTTCCATTTTTTATATTGTTTTAATGTAATTTGAAAGTTTTGTTTTCCACATGTTAGCTCCACCATTTTAACTTTTCTAAACAGTTCATTTTTCATTATATTTTTTCATTACCATTTATCCCCCTGTACCTTCTTCCACCTCCACCTGCCTCCCCCCCCCAACAATCACCACACTGTTGTCCCTGTGCATAAGTTCTGGACACATTTTTATTTCATAGACAAGGTCCTATTAAGTTCTGTTGACATAATTGTCCCATGATTTCTTTTCACCTTGTTCAGCATAAGTGGCTTTATTTTGGAGTTGTAGTTTTATTCTCATGTAGTATTAAGCTTAAGTTTTTTTTTAATTTCTTTCTTGCACTATCTGGACCTGCATTGATGATGTCCTCTCAAGCACTGGTTTATAGGTTGAGTTTTTGTGTTTTAACCATTTTTCTGTACCACACGGAAACAGAAGACACAGCTGGAGCAAAATTGGCATGTTCCTGGGTAGAATCCCTGAACTTTTCACACCTTTTGACCTTTTTTTGCTTAATATTTTGTACAAGATTCACTCCACCTAGTTATGACATATAACATCTTCCCCCAGTGGCATATTTTGGGGTTGCAGTGACATGTTCAATTGAAGGCACAGTTCCAGTCTTTGTTTCTATCCTCAGTTGTTTTCCACTTTCCCCATTTTGCCTGTTTATTTATAGAAACCATTTTACTATATTTTAGTTTAAAAAAAGTGAATAGATAAAGATACCTTCCCAGTAACCTCTCCTCCAAATTTTGGAATATTGAGGATCAGTTTTAGAGTTTTTCTGATTAATCAGGAAAGCTGGGCTAGAGAGTAAGAGCAAGTTAGAATCCATGTCCTCCCCCTACCCTCATTGAACTATGAATCTTTAGTTTCTTTATCTGGCAAGCAGTTATTAAAATGTATGGCTTAATGTTGTACACACTCTTGGTTTAGTTGGCACTATTTTTCCTCAGGTATTTATAATCATGTTTTATTAGTTTGTCTCTTAATAAAAGAGAAAGGATCTATAATGCAGTTTCATTTAGCCATTTTCACTTGGAAGCACTATCTTTTCCAGAATAACTTCAAAATTTACTGAATAATTACACCTTCTAAAAGTAGAACATAATGTCTGTTTATTTTCTAATTGAATCATTTAATTAAAATGTATTAGCAGACATTATTGGATTCTGCATTAGTTAACAAATATTTCTCTTAAAATCTTAGCAACTATGTTAAACAAAATTTGGTACAGGAAAGTTTTCACTTGAATAGGAATCCACTGGCAGTATTATCCACAAACATTGACTTAAATCAATACATTCAGTAGAGAAGAAATGGTTAATTGTTATTAAACATTGAGGACTACTTAAATTATTTGTGGGAAAGAGGTTAATATTTTATTCTAAACTGCAGCTTTCTCAGCAGCAATATAGTGGAGAGGTGGGAGGGGGACAATAATGGAAAGAAGGGGGGAACTAGACAAAGAACATGTGTGCATGACCCACAGACATGGACAACAGTGTGGGGACTGACTGTGGGAGTGGGAGGTGGGATGGGCAGAGGTGGACAAGGGGAAAAATTGGGAGAATTCTAATAAAATTACAATAAAAAATGACCTAAAAATTAAAAAAAAACCAAACTGATAAAATCAAATTAGTGAAAAATTAAAATGGATGTTCAATTTGCAGTAGTGAAAAACTAAATTTATTTAGAATAGGTAGATAAATAAAAGTGTGTTTTATTGCTTTTTTGTTCAATTTTGACAATTTTGATATAGGAAATCATGCGTGATCATTATGTTTCAATAGTTCAATATATACTTCCCTGCTGGTTTTTATTCTTTTAGGGAGAACAAAGGCTTGCTTTTATTAGGCTTTTATTTCTTAAAGATTTTATTTATTTATTTTTAGAGAGAGTGGAAGGGAGGGAGAAAGAGAGGGAGAGAAACATCAGTGTGTGGTTGCCTCTCGCACTCCCCCCACTGGGGACCTGGCCTGGAACCCAGGCATGTGCCCTGACTGGGAATCAAACCGGCAATCCTTTGGTTCCCAGGCCAGCACTCAGTCCACAGAGCCACAACATGCAGGGCTCATCAGGCTTTTTAATACCCCAAATAAAGTTTTACTGGTGACAGCTTCCAGGACATTTGCTTTTAAACAAATGCCAAGCATTTGATTCACTCATAGAAGTTTCTCTGTGACACCTTATCCCTCAGCCTCACATCCACCAGCCCCTACAACATCCAGAATATTATCTACTGTTTCCATTAATGGTAACAATCTAGTACTTATTTCTCTGTCCACCTGTCAGTAAACATTGATTGTGTGCTTGCTTTGTATCATGCACAGTACCAGTTACTAGAAAGAGAAACAAAGTCTTATTCCTGTCCTGAAAGTATTCACTCTCTAGATCTCCAACAACAAAAACGTTGTAAGAAAAATATATAAATGGAAACAGTGCCTCACCTTTGAAAGTTTTTCATCTCCTGATTTTGAGATAAATTTAACATGGGGACCTTAATTTCATTCTCTAGAATCAAAAGTGTTACTTTGACAATATAATTGCTCAGTAGATTGAAGAACAATATTTTACACAATGACCTCATTAAAACTATTGTGGTTTCTAGAAATAAAAGCCCTTGGATGAATCCATATGAGAATTGACATTGACATCGTCCATTTTTCAAAAGGGCAGTTATTGCAACAATTGTGTCTGCTACACAGATAAATTGATTTGTTCATTTCCCCATTGGGGGGGGGACAGGATACACAAACTACACCATTCTAGCCATATTTCATAATGAATACCTGTGGTTGGGGAAGTAGTTTAAGGGGAACTCAAATGTCATCTAGATGCTCTTCTCCTCTCATCAGGATATTATTTCTCATTGCCAGGAGGGTAAACATAAAGAATCACACTTGCAAACAGTATACCTAATTTTAAAACACATCATTTTTCATGTGTGAAATGAGTTCAGTAATTGGGTGTATGATAAAATATTCATGAAATATAGATATACATCATAGTGTGGATTTAAGGTGCATGTTAGAAAATTTACCAAAATCTTCTGCATTTCCATCAACCATTTGAAAAATGTTTAGACTTATCGTCCCCAAAGAAATAACAGCACTCCAACAGAGCTGAGATTTTATATATCAGTTTATAAACATGTAAAGGATTTTCACTTTGTTTTAGATTTCCTTCTCAAACTAGTGAAGCATAGTAGAACATAGCAATATTTATGGACAAATAACTACAAGTAGATAACTGTATACACGATAGTGAAAAATCCAGAAATACTATGATATGAGCAACTGTGGAGATATTGTGGGATATGCACACCAGAGGAGAAAAGACTTGGCGCAGACATACAGTTTGCTTCTAATACCACAATCTCACATTATCCATAGTGTTACTTTCTGCAGTTTCAGTTACCCATAATCAAATGCTGTATGAAAATATTAAATGAAAGATTTCAGAAATAAAAATTTATACATTTTAAATTGTGCACCGTTCTGAGTATGAGTAGTGTGATGAAATCTCACAAGGTCCCACTCTGTCCTTCCCAGGACATGAATCACCCCTTTGTTCAGACTTTCCATACCTTATAACTACCTGCCCATTAGTAACTTAGTAGTCATCTGAGTTATCAAATCAACTGTAGACGTATCACAGTGATTGTGTTCAAGTAACCTTTATTTTACTTAATAATGTTCTCAAAGCACAAGTAGGGATGCTGGCAATTCAGATATTACAAGAGAAGCTGCAATGTGCTTTCATTAAATAAAAAAGGTAAAAGTTCTTAAGAAAAATAAGGAAAGAAAAAAATTGTATCCTGAGGTTGCTATGATCTATGGTAAGGGTGAATCTTCTATCCATGAAATTGTGAAAAAGAAATTCATGCTACTTCACTGAGAGAGAGAGAATGAAAGAGAGCACTTCACTTAGCTTTTATTTAAGTATATTGTTATAATTATTCTATTTTATTGTTAGTTGTTAATCTCTTACTGTGCTTAATTTATAAGTTAAACTTTTTCACAGGTATAAAACATAGCATACATTTAGTTCAGTGCTATCCACAATTTCAAGCATCCACTGAGGATCTTAAGAATGTATCCCCAGCAGATGAGGGGGAACTATTGTATATGAAGGGGTACTTAAGACAATAAGCAGTATACTGACTCTACATAGATTTGTGAGGGCAAAACAGGTAAAAAAGATGATGTTACAGAGACCAGAGCACAATTCAATAAAAAGAAGAGTCAAAGAATTTTCTACCAATTAGAGTTGTCTGAAAATGGAATAGGCTGACTTATAAAGCAATACATTACCTGTATCAGAAATGGTCAAGGAAATAGACAATTTGACTAATCATCAGGTATATTATATAACGTATTGAAATTGTTTGATGTTTTATACTTCTTAAAATTTTAAATCAATGTTATGTGTCAATTATATCTCAATAAAACTGGAAAATAATATAAAAGTAAAGTTGGACACTTAAAATATTAATATATTTTAGTTGCTTACTACTCTGGCCATATTTTGTTGTTGTTGAAACAAATTTCTTTTCAAGATGCATTCAATATTTTTTTTCATTTTAAAAAATTGTATGGACTTCTTTATATATTTTGGAGATCAAACCGTTGTCCAAGGTATCATTGGCAAATATATTTTCTCATATGGTTGGTTCTCTTTTCATTTTAATGCTGTTTTCTTTAGCCATGCAGAACCTTTTCATTTTGATGAAGTCCCATTTGTTTATTCTTTCCCTTATGTCCCTTGCTCTAGGGGACATATTGTTGAAAATATTGCTGCATGGAATATCTGAGATTTTCCTGTGTTCTCCTCTAGGACTTTTATGATGCCACAATTTATATTTAAGTGTTTTACCCACCTTGAGTTTACTTTTGTGTATGGTATAAGTTGGTGGTCGAGCTTCATTTCTTTGCATGTAGCTGTCTACCTCTCCCAACACCACTTGTTAAAGAGGCTACTTTTACTCCATTTTATACTCTTTTCCCCTTTGTCAAATATTAATTGACCATAGAGACTTGGATTTATATCTGGGCTCTCTGTTCTGTTCTATTGATCTATGTGTAAGTTCTTATGCCACTACCAGACTGTTTTGATAACCATGGCCTTGTAAAATAGTTTGATGTCAGGTATTCCTATCCCTCCTACTTTGTTCTTCTTTCTCACAATTGCTGTTCAGGGTCATTTATGGTTCCATATAAATTTTTGAAATATCTGTTCAGATCCGTGAAACATTATCATTGGTATTTTAATAGGCATTGCATTGAATCTATAAATTGCTTTGGGTAGTATGGACATTTTGATAATGTTAATTTTTTCAACCCATGAACATGGTACATGCTTCCATTTGTTTGTGTCTTCCTTAATTTCTTTCTTCAGTGTTGTGTAGTTTCCTGAACACAGAACTCACATGACTCCACTCCAGGGAGACAAACAATCCAATTAAAAAATGGGCAGAGGACCTGAAGAAACACTTCTCCAAGGAGGACATACAGAGAGTCCACAGACTTATGAAAAGTAGCTCAGCATCACTAGCCATCAGAGGGATGCAAATTAAAACCACAATGAGATACCACTTCACACTGGTCAGAATGGCTGTCATAACCAAATTAACAAATAAGTGCTGATGAGGTTGTGGAGAAAAGGGGAACCTAGTACACAGTTGGTGGGAATGTAGACTGGTGCAGCCACTGTGGAAAAAAGTATGGAATTTGTTCAGAAAACAAAAAATGGAGCTGCCTTTTGACCTGGCAATTCCACTGCTGGGAATATATCCTAAGAATCCTGAAACACCAGTTCAAAAGAACCTATGCACCCCAATGTTCATAGCAGCACAACTCACAATAGCCAAGTGCTGGTAGCAACCTAAGTGCCCATCAGTAAATGAGTGGATCAAAAAACTGTGGTACATTTACACAATGGAATACTACGTAGCAGAAAGAAAGAAGGAGCTCCTACCCTTTGCGACAGCATGGATGGAACTGGAGAGCATTATGCTAAGTGAAATAAGCCAGGTGGCGAAAGACAAATACCATATGATCTCACTAATAAGTGGAACCTAATCAACAAAACAAACAAGCAAGCAAAATATAACCAGAGACATTGAAATAAAGAACAAACTGACAGTATCCAGAGTGGGGAAGGGAGGGCATAATTGGGGAAAGAAGGGGAAGGGTCATCAATGAACATGTATAAGGGACCCATGGACAAAGGCAATGGGGGGTAGGATGGAGGGTGGAAAGAAAATGGAAACAACTGTCCTTGAAAAACCATAAAAAAAATAAGCATGTATTAAATACCTACAGTATACTAGATGCCTTGCTAAATGTTAATTCTGAACTGAAAATTTTTTTAAGAGTTCTTGCAGATATTTGGCTGATGGAATAACCGTACTGGTTTTACAAGATCATATTCTTATGAAGACATGAATGTTGTTATAATTATTGGAAATCATATATTGATTGAAAACTTATATTTAACATTTTATAATGTTATCATTGTTTCCAAATATAGGCCATATATACTTTATTTCTTTATATTGAGTCACTTCTGGTGTCTGTTATTAAATACATTAATTTTTACAAAATTGAATTGAATTTATTGGGGGTGACATGGCTTAAATAAATTATATAGGGTTCAGGTGTACAATTCTATAACATCTGTATATTATACTGTGTGTTCACCACCCCAAGTCAAGTCTCCTTCTGTCACCATTTATCCCCCCTTTACCTTTTTCTACCTTACCACACCTTCCCTCTGGTAATCACCATGATATTGTCCATGTCTATGAGGGTTTATATTTTGTTCAATTATTAATTATAAATTTTAAGTTATAACTGGCAAATTACAAAGCAATGAAATAAAAAATGGAAACTGTGAAGAGAGCACTCTAATGTAAATGCAACATTAGTCACCTCTCACTTTTCCAGATTAGGACCCCTTGTGTGCACAGTTCAAATATTTCATGCTCAATTAAAACTTTAAGTACAGTTCATAATCAACTTTGTCATACCCCAAAAGAAAAAGAAAAAAATGAGGAAGAGCTTTATTCTGCTGCATGAGAAGTCAGAGCAATTTCATGGAAACTAACAAAAGACAGTGAGAATTCAGGAAGGATTTGGACTTGGTCTACATTGTAGAGATTGCCATTATATGAGTCAAAAGTTATGTCTGTTCCACCTAACAGACCAGACAAAATTATAACTTTTCTATCCAAATTTGAAAATCAGGATATTCTGACTGATTCAGCATTCAACCCTAACTGCTTCTTCAGCTCTTAGTTTTTCTGGTGAAAACTCCAAGGTACATGTACTTCTCTCCTGTTTATGTCTTATGTTAGTTTAATTCTTAGGTTCAGCTAGAGAACCTAAGATGGTAGAAAAAAACTTTCCTACCCTTCAATTTAAGGACCTTAAAAGTTAAATTACAAACCAAGATGGCGGCGTAGGTAGACACACTGCCCCTTTTCGCAAAACCAGAACTGACAGAAAATCGAATGGCAAGGAAGTCCGACACCAAGGAAATAAAAAATAAACATTCATCCAGACCGGTAGGAGGGGCGGAGATGGGCAGCCGGGGCGGAGATGGGCAGCCGGGGCGGAGATGGGCAGCCGGGGCGGAGAGGACTCGCGATGCTGTGGCAGGACAGCGACTGGCAGAGTATGAGACTAATGGGGCAGGCAGTCTGAGCAATAGCAGACCCTGCGGCCCCACATTCGCGCACAGATTAACTGGACAAATGGCAGGGAGTGAAGCAGACCTCGTAACCCAGGGCTCCATCTCGGAGAAATAAAGCCTCAAACCTCTGATTGAAAATGCCCGTGGGGGTTGGGGCGGCAGCAGGAGAGACTCCCAGCCTCACAGGAGAGGTCGTTGGAGAGACCCACAGGGGCCTAGGGTGTGCACAAGCCCACCCACTCGGGAACCAGCACCAGAGGGGCCCAATTTGATTGTGGGTAGCGGAGTGAAAGATTGAGGTCTGGTGGAGAGTGCAGCAGGTGCCATTGCTCCCTCTCTGCCCCTCCCCCACGTTCAGCCTCACTGCGCGACAACCAGCATTACCCGCCCGGGGGAATGCCTAAGGCTCCGCCCCTTTAAGTAACAGACACACCAAGACCAAAAAAAAAAAAAAAAAAAAAAGCCCAAATGACAGAACACTTCAAAGCTCCAGAAAAAATACAACTAAGCGAGGAAGAGATAGCCAACCTATCGGATGCACAGTTCAAAACACTGGTTATCAAGATGCTCACAGAATTGGTTGAATCTGTTCGAAAACCAGATGAAAAAGTGAAGCCTATGCTAAGAGAAACAAAGGAAAATGTACAGGGAACCAATAGTGATGCGAAGGAAACTGGGACTCAAATCAATGGTGTGGACCAGAAGGAAGAAAGAAACATCCAACCAGAAAAGTATGATGCAACAAGAATTCGGAAAAATGAGGAGAGGCTTAGGAACCTCCAGGACATCTTGAAACGTTCCAACATCCAAATTATAGGGGTGCCAGAAGGAGAAGAGGAAGAACAAAAAACTGAAAACTTATTTGAACAAATAATGAAGGAGAACTTCCCTAATCTGGCAAAGGAAATAGACTTCCAGGAAGTCCAGGAAGCTCAGAGAGTCCCAAAGAAGCAGGACCCAAGGAGGAACACACCAAAGCACATCATAATTACAATACCCAAGATGAAACGCAAGGACCTACATCCAAGATTACTGTATCCAGCAAAGCTATCATTTAGAATGGAAGGGAAGATAAAGTGCTTCTCAGATAAGGTCAAGTTAAAGAAGTTCATCATCACCAAGCCCTCGTTATATGAAATGTTAAAGGGAGTTACCTAAGAAAAAGAAGATCAAAAATAGGAACAGTAAAAATGGCAGCAAACTCACAGTTATTAACGACCACACCTAAAACAAAAACAAGAGCAAACTAGGCAAACAACTAGAACAGGAACAGAACCATAGAGATGGAGATCACATGGAGGGTTGTCAATAGGGGAGATGGGAGGGGGAGAGGGGGGAAAGGTACAGAGAATAAGTAGCATAGATGATAGGTGGAAAATAGACAGGGGGAGGGTACGAATAGTGTAGGAAATGTAGAAGCCAAAGAACTTATAAGTATGACCCATGGACATGAACTATGGGGGGGGGATGTGGGAGGGAGGGGGTGGGCAGGATGGAGTGGAGTGGGGGGGTAATGGGACAACTGTAATAGCATAATCAATAAATATATTTTTTAAAAAAGTTAAATTACATGTCTCAGTATGTCATTTTACCTTAGCAAGGAAAATGTAAATGTTAGGAAAAGCATGTCCAGCTTGCAAAGGTTTAAGATCACAGAGTTATTAAGCTATAGAACCAAGACTTGAATCCTGTTCTTCTGGATCAAGAGGTAATGCACTTTCTATTATGTTGTTACTGATAACATTTATAACCAAAACCCAAAAGAACAAATGTAAATAATGTGAAGTGCTAGCCTTCCTTAGGAATTCAGTGAGAAAAAGTTACATTGACTATTTATTGAACTCTTACTACATATCAAAACCTATTTTGAGTGAATCATATTATTAACTTTATTTTAATGTTACAACTCTGAATAGTAGATACTATTTTTTCCATTTCACAGATATGAACATTCAACAGCAGTTGGTGAATTGACTTGCCTTGGTCAAGAGGTAAGGAGCAAAAACAAAATTCAAATTCTAGTCTTCAAACCTATGCTTTCAAATACTACATTACAGAGCCTTTATATGGATCCACAGATTGAATATAAGTCTTGAAAGTGTAAGGTATGGGAAAACATACACATGGCGAAATGATTAACTTCAAAACCATAAAACATACAGGCATTTAACTAAAAGATATAACTGCACCTTTATACTGTGAACTAATTATTAATGCAATGTGTTCATTTCAGCTTGTCACTAGAAACACAGTTCAAAACTGCTGTCATAGGTAATGTGTACACAGAACATTCTGAAGGAACTTGAATTTCCTGAGAAAGATATTTTATCCTCTTGAGAGGCAGCCAGTTTAATCTGAAATGAGATTATAGAGCTTTCCTGCACCTGTCCCCAAAGTTACTCACTGTTTCTAATTAATATGAATTTCACAGTTTGCAGAATACATATTCACACTTAAGCATTTTTGGCTAAAACCAAAATGCTTTCTTTATGAATTATCCATTTAATTTGCATTTTAGTGACACAAAATATATTAATCAATCTCCAAAAAGGATATAGAGGTTAAGGGTATGAGATGTGAATTTCTACTGCTTGGATTTGAATTTCATTTCCATCACTTATTAGCTCTAAGGTCTTGGAAAAGCTATATTTAACATCTCTAAACTTTAGTTACCTTACCTGTAAAATGACTACATAAATAGTTCATCATGAAGTTCTTTCACAGATTAAAAGAGAACATTTTGTAAGACCTTTAGCACAAGTTCTAGTGTATAGTAAATGCCAATTAATTAATTTAAAAATATTTGCTGATTCTGTACTATGTACTGGACACTGTTCTGGGCATTTGGGGTACATAACTAAATTGACTAGTAAAAAGACTTGCTCTCACAGAACTTACATCCTAGTGAGTAATAAATGTTCATTACCAACATAGTTCTTGTTGTCATCATTATTATTATCATGAATATCATCAATGGGTGTCCAGAAACTGTTTAGAGATTTCAGAGTTTATGAAGATAAGGTTGCCCTTCAGGGAAGCTTTCCTAGGTGTGTCATTAGGCTCACTGGAACAATTCGGGTCATGGTCAATCAACTCTCAATTGCACAACAGGGACTTACTGTATCAGAGGCTATTATATTAAATTGTCAAGTTCTAAGCATTATATAGTTGATATATTCATGTGCAATCATAATGTTGGAGAAGAAACGAGATAAAAGGTAGCTGCTTCACTGACCCCTAAGCCACAGCTGTCACCCTTGGGGCAGAGTGTCCTTTTGATCCTACTTTTCTCTGCAGGAAGGAAACTAAGAACTGTAAAATGAAAATATTTGCCTCAAATTTCCAAATGTATGCCCTGGAAGCACAACTTCCAGAGAAGGCAGGGGTCCTCCAGAGGGCAAATAAACAACCTGTTCTCTTTCAATTAAAGGGAGAGGGCCATCTCCATTCCTCAGTAAAATCCTGTGGACAACATGTAGAGTGTTCAGATACAAAGACAAATTATAAAAGAGATCAGAGAGGTCAGAGAAAAAGTAAGGCCATTAATAATATTGATATCAGTAGTTTCCATGTTTGTGGAAAGCCCTTCTGTTCTAAGACACCAGAAGAAAAGGAGCTCACGTGGGGGTCTGTAAGTTATACCAGATCAGAAGCAAAGAGAACAATGCCCTTGACAAGTCAAGTGGATATAGGTACACTAATGAAAAAGTGGACTTACCCTATGCTGGATACTTATAGTAGGATAACAAGTTCTTACCGAGGAACACTAGATGTTCAAGTGAGCTTGGTAACTGCATGACATGATACAGATGCAAGAAAACTTTCTCTGTATGTACAAACCAAGTCTCCCCAAAATGTGACATGTAAGCAGAAACTGAAAGATGAAGGATGACTAAAAATTAATCATTCCAACAGGGCTTGGATATATATAGTGAGAGTGTTTCCTAAAGAAGAACATCATACGGGAAAGACACAGGAGGCATACTGGAGGAGCTCATTGTTCAGTATAGCCAAAAAGCTAGGTGGACGGCAGATAGCAGTGTGCTTTATTACTGTGAGATCAAAGGCACCCACCCACATGACCAATAAACATTGGAATTCATAGCTATATCATAAACTCTCACCCCTTTCATTTATACTTAATTATTAATCATTCATACTTATTATAAATATAACCCATAAAATGTTAATTTATAATTATATAGTTATATATCATATAATATATGTAGAATATGTAATTAGAGAATCATAAAATAACATCCGTGTGGTATACTTATATTCTATTTAAGCATATAATACATAAAAATAATTATTAATTATAAGTAATTATTTATTAAGCACTTATTGTCTTCTCCTTGTGCAAGACTGTTCTAAGTGCTGAGTGTACTCTCTTGAACAGGCTGGGCAAGATCCCTGCCTTAATTAAGCTTATATTTAGGGGAGAGGAAGCAGACAATAAGCAGGTTATTTTTTAAATTTTCATGTAATAAAATATGTTATAAAATAAAAACTAAAAATATAATAGAGATTAACTGCAGGGTGAGGAAGTAAGAAGTGAGTCACTTTAGACATGGTGTTTAGTTCAGCCCTCTCTGTAGAGGTGACATTTGAGATGAGACATGAGTGACAATGGGATAACCAGAAGAGCATAAAAACTGAGAGTTCAAGGCCATGAGGTATAAACAAGCTTAGTTTGTTCAAAAAGCATAAAGACAGGAAGTGTGAATGGAATGTTATGAGAAAAGAAGGTTGTATGCGATGAGGTTGGAGAAATAATACAAGTTAGATCATGCAGATCCTGGGAATTCAGGAGGAGTACAGATTTCACTTTGAATAAAATAGAAAACCAATGTCATCTTTGCTTCCTTTTAAATTCCTTTTAGAAAGTTCTAGGAATTGTTAAGGGATATGTTTGGTGTATGCTTCTCAAGTAGCCTCATGGCTACCACATAGCATCTGCCATTTTCTCCTGTCCTTTCCTGCTCCAGCCACTGTAGTTTTTACTCATAACTTAGATGGCTACAGTAGTACCACCATTACAAACACTAAACTGTGTTAAGGATACGAAATTGATGACAAAGTACTGAGTGATGTCTTACACTCCAAATGGAGACTGGCATGGTTTTGACTTACACAGCTGTATCTGTTCCCATGCTCTAGCATTTTCAACACTCTGTACTCCAAAGTCACTCCAAATGAAGAAGCTGCCATATCTTGTCCTTATAAGATGCTGCACAATAGCACTTAGTGTTATGTTCTAGTACATATTCAGGCTACAGAATAACACAAGTTTATGCTGTTGACATCCTACATTGACTTGAGTGAGATAGTTCTTTCTATTACGATTTTTATCACATATTATAATGATTCTCACAATCCAGGATTCAGGTCTTTTAGAGCTAGGCTTGAGAAGAATCAGAGCGATAGATGTTAAGAAGATTTTAGAATCTTTCCCACATCTCCTCCCTTCCTCTCCAGAACTGACATTGGACAGCATTCAAAAAGACTATCTCTTCTTGTGGTAAAAGAGGTCTCTCCCAAGATAATATTGTCTTTCAAGTAAAATAGACCCTTGTTAGTCCTGGCCCTATTGTTCCTCTAGATAATCTAAAGCTGCCAAGCTGGAACTTTGAAGTACTGGTTATCTTGACAAAAAAAATATCATTAGAATGGTTGATATGAAAACCTATTGGAGTATGCTGAGAAACAATGTGAGGTAAGGAAGTTAATACAGAAACTCTAGGCACCTCTTACAAGAAACTGTGGTTAAAAGAGGAACAAAGAAATGGAGATAATGCTAGAGTAGAATAAGTATTAATATCCCATATAATATATGTAGAAGTGAGCTTGTGGTATCTTCCCAATGTCACACAGTTAGTAAGCTATATATATGGTACTCAAATCTAAGTTTCTCTGAATCTCAAATGTCCACTTCTTTCCATTTCACCATGATGCAATATGTGCCTGAAGAATTCAGCCTGAAATACTATCCTTAAACACATAAAAGCCATTTTAATTCTACCAGAGTATTTCATTTTACATAGTGTTCCAGCAAGGTAACTCAAGTTTTCAACTGGTTTTCTTGGTAATCAAGGTATGGTGTCTATATTAAACAAAGCTGAGAAGACAGCAAAAACACAGAGGAAATAACTAGTGAATTTAGTGAATTTAAAAGACCTAAATTGCATTTGGTTTATTAACAAAATCTCAAAGAAACTTTTTGACTTACATCTGGTGATGGAAGAGACTTGACTTTGGGTGGCAAATGTACAATACAATGTATGAATGCTGTATTATGGAATTATACACTTGAAACGTATAAAATTTTCTCTACCAATGTCACCCCCAAAAATTTAATTTAAAAAACAAAAATACATGAATTTTAAACACACACTAAATGAAAGGAGCCCAAGTCAAAAGGCTACCTATTTTATTATTCCATTTATATAGCATTCTGAAAAAGGCAACACTCTTGGGACAGAAAAGAGATCAGTGGTTACCAGGGCCTGAAAGTGGGAGGAGGAGGTGTGGTATAATAAGAAATATATTTGGTCTTTCTGCATTGTTCCTGGCACAGAGTTACTAACACCCTTGGAATTTCCTGAGTGATGGAAGTGTGTTTTGTCATTCATAAGGATCCCTTTTTTTATTACATTATTGTTCTTCAAGTACAGTTGTCTGCATTTACCCCCACCACTCCTCCCCACACCCCAGCCAAACCCATCTCCCTCCCTTGCTTCCACCCTTCCCCTTGGTTTTGTCCATGTGTCCTTTATAGTAGTTCCTGAAAACCCTTCTCCCCACTGTCCCCTCCCCCCTCCCCTCTGGCTATTGTTAGATTGTTCTTAATTTCAATGTCTCTGGCTATATTTTGTTTGCTTTTTTCTTCTATTGATTATGTTCCAGTTAAAGGTGAGATCATATGGTATTTGTCCCTCACCACCTGGCTTATTTCACTTAGCATAATGCTCTCCAGTTCCATCCATGCTGTCAGTAAGGGTAGGAGCTCCTTCTTTCCTTCTGCTGTTTAGTACTCCATTGTGTAAATGTACCATAGTTTTTTTATCCACTCGTTTACTGATGGACACTTAGGTTGCTTCCACCACTTGGCTATTGTAAATTGTACTGCTATGAATATTGGGGTGCATAGGCTCTTTTGGATTGATGTTTCAGGATTCTTAGGGTATAATCCCAGCAGTGGAATTGCTGGGTCAAAAGGCAGTTCCATTTTTAGTTTTGTGAGGAAATTCCATACTGTCTTCCACAGTGGCTGCAGCAGTCTGCATTCCCACCAACAGTGTACCAGGATTCCCTTTCTGAGCATGCCTGAGTTTATGCTAGAGGTGAATTAGGGTGGGATCTGTAAGTGGATGAATCTGGTCACCAGAGGACCAAGTGATTACAGGGTGGGGACTTTCAGCCCCAACCCTGTTTCCTCTGAGGGGGGGGGAAGGGGGGTTCTGGACTAAGTTCTATAAAAAGTATTGAACAAGATTTTATGAGACTTTGGGCACACCCCAGTTTCATGAGGAGAGAAGCTCCTGCACTCAGGACCCCTCTGGAGTTTGCCCTATGTACCTCTCCATGTGCTGTTCATCTCCATTTTTTATAATACCCTTTATAATAAACTGGTAAGTGTAAGTAAAAAAAAAATCTTTTGGTTGACTTAAAAATAGTAGAGGAGCAAAACTTACATTTTGATCTCTTGTTTTATTTAATTCATATATCATACTAGGACATGTAGATCTATTTTTATAGTCTCAGTGAGAAACTACACATGATAAATGAACCTTAACAAATTCTTTTTCTGAGTGTCAACCACAGCAGAAAACACAACTTGCCACTTTTCAAACCCTCAGATTATTTTTGTAGGTTCTTGATTTTGTGGTAAGCGCAGTCCACAACAGAAAATCAATACTGATGGTTAAGCACAGCATGCTCACTGCCCTTGAGGAGTTTATGCTGATGGAATAAGTGCCATACAGAAATGGACTTCGTGCATGAATTAGACACATATGCATAATTAATGTGTTAACTTCCCATCTTAATAATTGAGTTTTAATACAAAACTGAAAAACAAAAATTTTGAAGACTGAATATTTCCAATTATCTAATTTTGTCCTGTAAAATATCTGCAATCTACCTACCAATTTTTAATATATTTATTGATTATGCTATTACAGTTGTCCCATTCCCCCCCCCCACTCCACTCCATCCTGCCCTCCCTCTCCCTCCCACATTCCCCCCCTATAGTTCATGTCCATGGGTCATACTTATAAGTTCTTTGGCTTCTACATTTCCTACACTATTCTTACCCTCCCCCTGTCTATTTTCCACCTATCATTTATGCTATTTATTCTCTGTACCTTTCCCCCCTCTCTCCCCCTCCCAATCCCCTATTGATAACCCTCCATGTGATCTCCATTTCTGTGGTTCTGTTCCTGTTCTAGTTGTTTGCTTAGTTTGCTTTTGTTTTTGTTTTAGGTATAGTTGTTAATAACTGTGAGTTTGCTGTCATTTTTACTGTTCATATTTTTTATCTTCTTTTTCTTAGGTAAGTCCCTTTAACATTTCATATAATAAGGGCTTGGTGATGATGAACTCCTTGAACTTGACCTTATCTGAGAGGCACTTTATCTTCCCTTCCATTCTAAATGATAGCTTTGCTGGATACAGTAATCCTGGATGTAGGTCCTTGCCTTTCATGACTTGGAATACTTCTTGCCAGCCCCTTCTTGCCTATAAGGTCTCTTTGGAGAAATCAGCTGACAGTCTTATGGGAAGACCTTTGTAGGTAACTGTGTCCTTTTCTCTTGATGCTTCTAAGATTCTCTCCTTCTGTTTCATCTTGGGGAATGTAATTATGATGTGCCTTGGTGTGTTCCTCCTTGGGCCCAGCTTCTTTGGGACTCTCTGAGCTTCCTGGACTTCCTGGAAGTCTATTTCCTTTGCCAGACTGGGGAAGTTCTCCTTCACTATTTGTTCAAATAAGTTTTCAATTTTTTGTTCTTCCTCTTCTCCTTCTGGCGCCCCTATAATTCGGATGTTGGAACGTTTCAAGATGTCCTGGAGGTTCCTAAGCTCTCCTCATATTTCCGAATTCTTGTTTCTTCATTCTTTTCTGGTTGGATGTTTGTTTCTTCCTTCTGGTCCACACCATTGTGTTGAGTCCCAGTTTCCTTCGCATCACTATTGGTTCCCTGTACATTTTCCTTTGTTTCTCTTAGCATAGGCTTCACTTTTTCATCTGGTTTTTGAACAGATTCAACCAATTCTGTGAGCGTCTTAATAACCAGTGTTTTGAACTGTGCATCTGATAGGTTGGCTATCTCTTCCTTGCTTAGTTGTATTTTTTCTGGAGCTTTGAAGTGTTCTGTCATTTGGGCCTTTTTTTTTTTTTTTGTCTTGGTGCATCTGTTACTTTAAGGGGTGGAGCCTTAGGCATTCCCCGGGGCGGGGTAATGCTGGTTGCCACACAGTGAGGCTGTACGTGGGGGAGGGGCCGAGAGGGAGCAATGGCGCTGGCTCCACTCTCCACCGGACCTCAATCTTTCACTCCGCTACCCACAATCAAACTGGGCCCCTCTGGTGCTGGTTCCCGAGTGGGTGGGCTTGTGCACGCCCTAGGCCCCTGTGGGTCTCTCCAACGACCTCTCCTGTGAGGCTGGGAGTCTCTCCTGCTGCTGCCTCAACCCCCACGGGTGTTTTCAATCAGAGGTTTGAGGCTTTATTTCCCTGCGCTGGAGCCCTGGTTGCGTGGTCTGCTTTGCTCCCCACCGTTTGTCCAGTTAATCTGTGCACGAATGTGGGGCCACGGGGTGCTACCCACTGCTCTGCCTGCCCCGTTCTCTCCACTCTGATTCCGGACCCTCGGTTTATCTGTGCGGGAATGTGGGACCACAGGGGCTGCTAGTGGTCAGACTGCCTGCCCCATTCGTCCCACACTCCGCCAGTCTCGGTTCCGCCACGGCCACGCAAGTCCTCTCCGCCCCAGCTGCCCGTCTCCGCCCCTCCTACCGGTCTGGATGAATGTTCATTTTTTATTTCCTTGGTGTCGGACTTCCTTGCCGTTTGATTTTCTGTCAGTTCTGGTTGTGCGAGGAGTGGCAGTGTGTCTACCAACGCTGCCATCTTGGTTCTGTCTACCTACCAATTAATTATAATGTCACATGTAACAACTTGGATGAATCTCCAGAGAATTATGATGAGTGAAAAAGCCAGTTTCAAAAGCTTACTTACTGTATAACTGTATTTATATAGCAACCTTGAAATTCCAAAATTATAGAAATAGACAACAGATTAGTGGTTGCTACAGATTAGTGATAAAAATTCAAGGGAGGACAGTGTGCCTATAAGTGGGTAACACAAAGATATTTGTGGTAATAAAATTGTTCTATATCTTGACTGTGTCAATTTCTATATCTTAGTTGTCATTTTGTATACTGTTATTTGCAAGACATTGGGGGAACTGTGTGAAGAGTAGACTGAGTCTCTCTGCATTTCTAGTTATTTATCTATTTTCTATGTTAGGGTTACATTGATTAATAAAATTACAGCCTTTAGGTGTACAACTCTATAGTACATCATCTGTATATTATATTGTGTGTTCACCCCAAATCAACTCTCCTTCCATCATCATTTATTCCCCCTTTACCCTCTTCTATCTCCTCCACACCCTTTCTCTCTGGTAATCACCATACTGTTATCAGTGTCTCTAAATTTTTTTTGCTCAATCCCTTCACCATTTGCACCCAGCTTCCCAACTCCCTTCCCCTTTAATAGCTGGCTGTCTGTTCTCGGTATCAATGAGTTTCTTTCTGTTTGGTTTCTTAGTGTATTTCATTCATTAGGTTCTGCATATAAGTGAAATCTTATTTTGTGTTTCTCTGACTGGCTTATGACACTTAGCACAGTTACCTACAAGGTACATCCATGCTGTCACAAAGGGTAAGATTTATTTTTTAGTGGCTGAGTGGTATTCCATTGTGAAAATGTACCACTGATTTTTGATCCACTCATCTACTGATGGACACTTCAGCTTCTTCCAAACCTTGGCTATTGTAAACAACACTGCAGTGAACACAAGGGTGCATGTATTCCTTCAAATTAGTGTTTGACTTTCTCTAGATATAGTCCCAGAATTGGAATTGCTAGGTCTTAAAGCAGTTTCAATTTTCTTCTTTTTTTGAGGTAACTCCATACTACTTTCCATAGTGGCTCCACAAATCTGCATTCCTACCAACAGTACATGAGGTTTCCCTTTTCCCCACTTCCTCAGCAACACTTGTTTGTTACTTTATGGATAATCGCCCTTCTGATAGGTATTAAGTAATATCTCATAGTGGCTTGAATTTGCATTTCTCCAACAATTAGTGATGTTGAGCATATTTTCAAATGTCTATTGGACATCTGTATGTCCTCTTTGGAGAAGTGTCTATTCAGGTCTTTGCCTACTTTTTAAAGTATATTTTATTGATTATGCTATTACAGTTGTCCCATGTTTTCCTCCCCTTTATCCCCCTCCACCTGGTACCCCCATTCCCTCCAGCATCCCCCCTCCACTTAGTTCATGTCCATGGGTCATACATAAAAGTTCTTTGGCTTCTCCATTTCCCATACTATTCTTAACCTCCCCCTGTCTATTTTCTACCTACCAATTATGCTTCTTATTCCCTGTACATTTTCCCCAATTCTCCCCCGTCACCCTCCCCACTGATAACCCTCCATGTGATTGCTATTTCTGTGAATCTGTTCCTGTTCCAGTTCCTGTTCCAAAATATAACCAATGTCTCTGGTTATATTTTGTTATAGTTTGTTTTTATTTTTGTCTTTGTTTTTTAAGGTTCAGTTGTTCATAGTTGTGAGTTTGTTGTCATTTTATTCTTCATAGTTTTGATCTTCTTTTTATTTGATAAGTGCCTTTAATGTTTCATGTAATAAGGGCTTTGTGGTGGTGAACTCTTTTAACTTGACCTTATCTGGGAAGCACTTTATTTGTCCTTCTATTCTAAATGATAGCTTTGCTGGCTAGAGAAATCTTGGATGTTGGTTCTTCCTTTTCCTCACTTTGAATACTTCTTTCCAGCTACTTCTTGCCTGCAAGGTTTCTTTTCAGAAATCAGCTGAGAGTCTTATGGTAACTCCTTTGTAGATAACTCTTGTCTTTTCTTTTTATTATTATTATTTTTTATTTTTTTATTTTTTAATTATTTTATTGTTGTTCAATTAGAGTTGTCTGCACTTTCTCCCCACCCCTCCACCCCAACGCAGCAAAACACACCTCCCTCCCCTGCTTCCACCCTCCTCCTTGGTTTTGTCCATTGTGTCCTTTATAGTAGTTCCTGAAAACCCTTCTCCCCACTGTCCCCTCCCCCCTCCCCTCTGGCTATTGTTAGATTGTTCTTAATTTCAATGTCTCTGGTTATATTTTGTTTGCTTTTTTCTTTTGTTGATTATGTTCCAGTTAAAGGTGAGATCATATGGTATTTGCCCCTCACCACCTGGCTTATTTCACTTAGCATAATGCTCTCCAGTTCCATCTTTTCTCTTGCAGCTTTTAAGATTCTCTCCTTATCTTTAATTTGGGTAATGTAATTATGATGTGTCTTGGTGTGATCCTCCTTGGGTCTAACTTCCTGGATACTCTCTGAGCTTCCTGGACTTGCATGTCTATTTCCTTCACCAAATTGAGGAAGTTGTTCTTCATTATTTTTTAAAATAAGCTTTCAATTTCTTGCTCTTCCTCTTCTCCTTCTGGCACCCCTATGATTCAGATGTTGGAATGTTTAAAGTTGTTCCAGATGTTCCTAAGTCTCTCCTCATTTTTTTTTTTTTTGAATTCTTGTTTCTTCATTTTGTTCTGGCCAAATATTTATTTCTTCCTTTTATTCCAAATCATTGATTTGAGTTCCAGTTTCCTTCCCCTCACTGTTAGTTCCTTGTATATTTTCCTTCATTTCACTTTGTATAACTTTCACTTCTTCCTTTATTTTGCATCCTTACTTAATCATGTCTGTGAGCATCCTGATTCCAGCATTTTGAACACTGCATCTGATAGGTTGTCTATCTCCTTGTTGCTTATATGTTCTTTATCTGGAGTTTTGATCAGTTCTTTCATTTGGGCCAAATTTCTTTTTCTTTGCACACCTGTTATAATCTAAGGGGAACAGCCTTAGAAGTATTTGCCAGGGCAGGCCAACCCACTTTGCCATATTGCGGTGCTGCGTGTGGGAGAGGGTTCAGAGGGGGAGAAATGCCACTTGCTTGGCTCTTGCCCCACTTTTAAGAGACTGGAGGTTTATTCCTCTGCCACAACCAGCACAAGATTTTATAGTGGGAGGTTCTGAGGCTTTATTTCCCCACACTGGAACCCTGGGTTGCTCAGTCTCTCTTGCTCCCCAATTGTTCCTCCTAGTTTATGCACATGCAAATGTGGGACTGCCCAATCCACCAGTCACCACATTGGCCACCTGGTCTACCAGCCGCCACCTTGCCATGTGTCCTCTCCACCCAGGCTGCCCACCCCTCCCTTCCTACCAGTCTGGATGAATGTTTCCTCTTTAACTCCTTGGTTACCATGTGTTACTTCCATACAGTTTGATTTTCTGGCAGTTCTGGTGGTTTTTCTGTTTTTAAGTTGGTTGTTTCCTTCTTTTGATTGTGTGAGGAAGTGAAGCATATCTACCTTCGCCTCCATCTTGGCAGAAGCCTCTTTGCTTATTTTAAAATTGGATTATTTGTCTTCTTGTTGTTAAGTTTTATAAACTCTTGATAAATTTTAGATATGAACCCCTTATCAGTTATACCATTAGCACATATGCTTTCCCATTCCGTGGTAGTCTTTTCACTTTGTTGATGTTTTCCTTTGCTGTGCAACTTTTTAATTTGATGTAGCCACATTTGTTTATTTACTTTTTTGTTTCCCTTGCCTGAGGCTATATATCAGAAAAAATATTGCTATGAACAATGTTAGATATTTTACCACCTACGTTTTCTTCTAGGATTTTTCTCATTTCACAACCTACATTTAAGTCTTTAATCCTTCTTACAGGTGTAAGAAGGTGGTATAGTTTCATTTTTTGTGCATGTATCTGCCCAATTGAGTAGACTATCTTTACCCCATTGTGTGTTCTTGCCTCCTTCATCAAATATTAATTAACCATAAAGGCATGAGTTTATTTCTGGGCTCTCTATTCTGTTCCATTGATCTATAGCTCTGTTTTTATACCAGTACCATGCTGTTTTCTTTGCCTTAGCCTTGTATATTTTGATATCAAGTAGTGTGATTCCTCCCAATTTGTTCTCCTTTCTCAAGATTGCTATGGCTATTTGGGAATCTTTTGTCATTCCATATAAATTTTTGGAATATTTTTTCTAGTTCTGTGAAATAAGACATTGGTATCTTAATAGGAATTGCACTGAATGTATAGATTGCTTTGGTTGGTATGGATATTTTAACAATGTTAATTTTTCCTATCAATGGACATGGTGTGTCTTCCCCTTATTTGTTTCTGTCTTCAGTGTCTTATAATTTTGTGAGTGCAGGTCTTTCACATCCTTGTTTAAATTTATTACTATGTATTTTTTATATAATTGTAAATGGGATTATTTTCTTAGTTTCCCTTCCTGATAGTTCATTATTAGTGAATAAAACTGCAACTGATTTCTGGATATTTATTTTGTATCATACTATTTTACTGAATTAATTTGTCAGTTCCAGTAGTTTTACTGCAGAATCTTTGGTGTTCTCCATATACAGTATCATGTCATCTGCAAATATTGACAGTTTTTACTCCTTCCTTTCCAGTTTGGATGCTTTTCAGTTCTTCTTCTTGTCCAATTGCTGTGGCTAGAACTTCCGGTACTATGTTGAATAAAAGAGCTGAAAGTGGACAACCCTGTCTTGTTCCTGATCTTAAGACAAATGCTTTTAGTTTTTGCCCATTGACTATAGGGATCATTTGTAATATATGGCTTTTATCATGTTGAGCTATGTTCCCTCTATTCCTTATTTGCTGAGAGTTTTTATCACAAATAGGTGTTGGATTTTTCTCTGTATTAATTCTTAAAATTGCACATGAATCTATGGTTATATCAAAATAAAAGTTTGAACTTAAGTAAAAGTTAAGCCCTTCTTATATGTACAGTGGTATAGAGAGGCATAAATGATCAACTAGCTATGCCTCAAACTGAGATAACTGTCTCTTTCTCAAAATCTATACAGAAACAATAGAAAACCATTTAATGTTTTTGATGGATTTTATTTCCTTTTTCTTTGGAGATAGAAAAAGATTTATTTGATTTGTCATTTTCTGTTTTTTCTGTAAATAACTGTAACTAAAACTGAAATTTTTTTCTTAGTGTCATAAAACAAAACAAGCAAAGCCCAAGTTGAAATAGCACCCCAAAGAGCAGATGGTCCAAGAGTTAAGTATACTAATTTTCTGTTGTTATGTCAGTGAAGGTATAATTAACTTTTTAATAAAAATAGAGACATTATTGAGAAAGCTTCCTCACATGTATAAAGGACACATGGACAAAGACAAAGGGGCATAGGATTGAGGGTAGGAGGTGGGGATGGGTGGGGTAGGGGGGAGTGTTGGGGAGAAAATGGAAACAACTGTACTTGAACAACAATTAATTAATTAATTAATTCAAAATTAATTCAAAAACCAGAAAAAGGTTCCTGAAACACACTGCATGTAGGCAATATAAAATTAATGTACATTTTGGCAGAAACATGAAATAGTAAGAATTATCTATATGGAATTTCCCTAGTTATAACCAGACAGGTCAGTCATTAAAGATTAATGTCATGTATTTGATTGCTTTTCAAGTAGTGCCCAAAGCCACCTCTCACATTGTGAATCCAAAAAAAATAAATAAATGACACTCTAACACCTATCCTAACAAATCAGACTGCCTTCAAGCAAGGAGGCACTTCTGAAATTTTCTTGGCAGCCCATAGAAACCAGCCCCTCAAAACCAGTTTCTGTCCAAGCAATCGTTCATATGTTGGAACAAAGTGATTACTAGAGAAAAATTGAATTCATTTCTTCTCCAGGAGCCCACTCCTCTAGCCCTGGCAACCAAATTGATAAGCCATTCATAAATGGCGTAGCTGGCAATCTTCTTTCCAATCACCTAGGCTCTTCTGCATTTATCCTAAAAATGTAATCATGAGTAAATCAATCATTAGTGTCAATAGTGTCAATTTGAAGTAATATGGATCCTAAACAGAAAATTCACTGCAAACCTGTGCCCCTCACCACCTTTCTTTCTGTTCAGCTACCTCTAAGCTATACTTTGTTTGACTGACACTTTGTAAAGGCTGCAGAAGGTTCACTTATGAAAGTGAATCAAATCATAAATAACTAGGTTAAGTAGAAAATAAGTTGTTTGATCAGTTTTCCTTCTACAATCCTTCATTCATTCATCAAATATATAGTAAACACCTATAATGTAAAGCACAAAGATATAGTACAATACATAAAGGAATGGACTCCAGATTTAGGTAGAATTGAAATAAGATCCAGGCTTTTCAGATGCAAAACGTCACATCTTGTAAGGTTCCATTTATACAAAGTGTCCAGAATAGGCACATCCATAGAGACAGAAAGTAGGTTAGTGGGTTCCAGGAGTAGAAGGAGTGGAATGTGGAGTGACTACTCAATAGGTAGAGTTTATTTATGTGGTGATGAAAATATTGTGAAACTAGATAGAGGTGATGGTTGCACAACATTGTGAATAAATTAAATGGCAGTGAAGGATTTTTTTTGCTTACAATGATGGTTAATTATATGTTAAGCAAATTTTACTTTAAATATTTTTAACTTAAAACCCAGACTTCTCAACTGTGTAATTAGAATATAAATCAGGATAACATTACTTGCCTTATAGATTGACCTCTATAAGGGTTTTTTTTTTTTTAGAGTTTTTTTTTAATATATTTATTGATTATGCTATTACAGTTGTCCCATTTCCCCCCCCACTCCACTCCATCCTGCCCACCCCCTCCCTCCCACATTCCCCCCCTATAGTTCATGTCCATAGGTCATACTTATAAGTTCTTTGGCTTCTACATTTCCTATACTATTTTTACCCTCCCCCTGTCTATTTTCCACCTATCATCTATGCTACTTATTCTCTGTACCTTTCCCCCCCTCTCCCCCTCCCACTCCCCTATTGGCAACCCTCATGTTCTAGTTGTTTGCCTAGTTTGCTCTTGTTTTTGTTTTATGTGTGGTCGTTAATAACTGTGGGTTTGCTGTCATTTTTACTGTTCCTATTTTTGATCTTCTTTTTCTTAGGTAACTCCCTTTAACATTTCATATAATAAGGGCTTGATGATGATGAGCTTCTTTAACTTGACCTTATCTGAGAAGCACTTTATCTTCCCTTCCATTCTAAATGATAGCTTTGCTGGATACAGTAATCTTGGATGTAGGTCCTTGCGTTTAATCTTGGGTAATGTAATTATGATGTGCCTTGGTGTGTTCCTCCTTGGGTCCAGCTTCTTTGGGACTCTCTGAGCTTCCTGGACTTCCCGGAAGTCTATTTCCTTTGCCAGATTAGGGAAGTTCTCCTTCATTATTTGTTCAAATAAGTTTTCAATTTTTTGTTCTTCCTCTTCTCCTTCTGGCACCCCTATAATTCGGATGTTGGAACGTTTCAAGGCGTCCGGGAGGTTCCTAAGCCTCTCCTCATTTTTCCAAGTTCTTGTTTCTTCATTCTTTTCTGGTTGGATGTTTGTTTCTTCCTTCTGGTCCATACCATTGATTTGAGTCCCAGTTTCCTTCTCATCACTATTGGTTCCCTGTACATTTTCCTTTGTTTCTCTTAGCATAGGCTTCATTTTTTCATCTGTTTTTCTCTATAAGGTTTTTAACACAGTATTTGGCACTCAGTAAATGCTAGAAGGGGATAAGGGAGGAGTAAAGATATCCTGGGCACTGTGGATAACAGAAAAAGTCAGATATGAGTCCTAACTTAAAATTGCTCTTGGTCAGGATGGGGAAACAGGGAAGTAAACACTGAATTTTAATGGGGTTCAGCAACTGTAGAATAAAGGAATGAATAAAATGTTGTGGGAACATAGAGGAGGAAAAGGATATTCCCACTTGCAGAAATCGAGAAGCTTCACTGAACAAGTGAATTCTAGCATAGGTCATGAAGATAATTTAGACATTACTAGATGAAAAGGAAAGAAATCCCTGGAAGAGATAAGAGCAGACACAAAAATATAAAATCATAAATGGTTTGTGTTTTCTTTGTCCATGAGTTTTAGGAAAGTAATATACCTCAGAAGAAGCCAACTGCATTAGGGTTTCTTAGTTTTCAGACAGGGGACCCTAAAACATCCAAGGCAAGGTATGTACTCAGAAATTTCTCTTTTGCAAGCTTCTGTAAATTGAGAAATATTTAAAAATAAGTAAATATGTATTGAATAATGTGATAAAGTTTGACTGTTGGAAAGTTTTTGTTTCTCATTAATTAAAGGGAATATGTAACATACTGTCTACTGGAATCGTAGAGAAACATTTCCAATCAAGGGCCAGTAGGAAATATAACTAATCAAAGTGGAATTCTGTGTTGCTCTGCTGTGTGATTTGGTGGTTTCAATTCTCCTTCAAATGCCAAGTAAATATGCCCCTTGCTGGAACTGAAAGCTGTTGAATGATGATGCTTGAATGATGTTCTTTTCAAATAACAAAGAAGGGTGCTCCATTAGGTTGTCAAATCTAATTTTATCTGTGCTTTATCTTCACTCTGTTTTTTAAAAGTGGTAGAGTTATATCATATAGCTGCCAAGGAAAGGTGATTTTCAGGAAAAAAGAATTTCTTTTTTGAATCTGGTGCTCAGTAAGCAGGGATATATGGATTAGGGTGGTAGCGTAGTTCAATGGAAAGGTCATGGAGTTCCTGAATGACCTTGAGTAAGTCACATATATCTTTTAGGGTTCTTATAAGGATCAATTTACATACAGCAGGTAAAAGTGTTTGCTACACTTCCAGTGTTAAATCATTTAGTGTGAGTCTGCATTTTCAAAATGACTGATGACTATATGCTTCTGAATTAATGAGATATCGGTGAGCAAGCATCTTCAAAATCTAGCACATATCCTGTTCAGAAACACATTCTTTGGGGATTAAAGTTATCTATATCACCCAAGCAGCAAAGCTGAAAATCCAAATAGTTCTCCTCCACTAAAACTATTAGTTGAATCCATGATATAGAAGCTATGAGAATATGGTGGATATAGAAGAAATTGACAATGCTAGCTGCTGACTCAGTTATTTTTTCCTAGAAGGCACAGATGTTCTGTGCCACACGCCAGGTTTTTTTGCCAACTGTGCTACTCCCATGAATTTATGGGACATCAATGGGCTTAGAACTACTAAGTTCTATGAGGGTTCCACATTGAGGATGTCAAGGTTTTAACTTTTCAAATCTGGAGAATGCTGTTAACATTCTGAGACCATTCCTTGTATTTGATCAACAGTGATTTTTAAGTGCCTGCTCTGTTTATGTCATTGTGCTTGGACCACAGTATGCCCATATGAACCATTCATTCTTTCATATAAAATACTGGTAAACAATATAACTGAGTGACAAAATGGTTGATAAAGTCCGAAACAATACAGTACTATGAGGAAGAGGACCAAAGAGTTCTGCATTTACCTATTAAAGAAGAGTTCAGGGAAAGAAGAAGCATTTGAGCTAGACCTTGCAATATGGTACAATTTAGACAGGTAAAAAGGATGAAGAAGAGTGTACTACATATTTATTTATTCCAGGGATATCCATTGGGACTCACCAATCTGCACCTACTTTGACCAGGGAGTTTTCTAGATCCTATGACTATTAATTACCTATATGGGCTGAAACCTAAATGACAATTAAAGAAAGAGTGATTAAGTGAGCATATGGGATCAACAAGCAACTAACCCAGATAAGGATGCAGATGGTGAAAAAGGTCTGAGCTGCCTTCTGAGAATGGTCTCTCTCTCTCAATATACCTCTCTACCTTTTCATGAAAATAGTCAGGAGAAAGCCCTCATGATACTTGGTGATGGTAGGTGGAATTCAAGGTGGGACAAAAGTTAAGTCAGAGCCCTTGGGTTATAATTATTTTATTCCTCTCTTGGTACTCCGATAGGAAAGTGGTTAACTCCATGAGAATCTGATAAAAGTGATAAACCCTCTAAACCAGAAGAGAAGAACAAGTTTGTGCTGAAACATTTTTGAGTAGAGTTTCAAGGGAGTCAGGATCCCCTGAAGTTCAACTATACAACCCCTAATGGTCCATGGACCCTAGTTACAAGTATCTAAAAGGAAGCTAAAAAGAATCCTAGCTAAAATCATTAATTTGCTTTATGCATTTGTCATTGGGTTCATCATATTTGGAATTAGTTTCACTGCTGCCAATTGAATTGGCAGAAATTCCAGGATTAGAATATCTTTTCCCACTTACAAAGATTGTTAGTTATTTTCTCAGGCCTCAAGCACCATTGTAATTAATAATAGCTTAGATGAAAAATAAATTATAAAAAAATCCAGATGTTCTATTACAGTATAGAATTATATTAAAATAGTATTTAGCATCTCAGAAGTTACTTATATGTTCCCAAAGTTTGTTAGAATTGTGTTAATAATTAACAGAATCTTATCAATATAATTACTTCTAGAGCACATCTACAATTATAGTGAAACTTTCTCAACTCCATCACTTCTTAAATTATAGTTGATTCCTCACTTGTAAAGTGGACTTTTTCTCTTGCATGAGGTCACAAGACCACTTTGAGCCTAGTCATTGGGTCTTTTGCACCTTCAGATCCTCTGTAACACCATGCACTACATATTAGGTGCTCAAAGCTCTCTTTTGAACAAAAGAATAGTACTTTCAAAGTAAGGCTAGTTCCAAGTACTTTCATGTACTTTGTATATTGTAGGAAGCACATATTACACAATCCCCCCTTGGGTCAAGTTTGGTTTTAAGAGAAAAAGAAAAAATCCATAATAACTTTAGTTCAGCTTCTCTTAAAATATGGTCTGTGGGCCAGGATTATCAGCATCACCTAAGCATTTGTTAGAGAGGTAGAATCTTAAGCCCCAATAAGACATATATCAGAAACTCTGAGGGTGGAGTTCTACATACTGTATTATAACAAGCCTTCCAGATGATTCTGAATGCAACCTAGCATGGGGAAACCACCAATCTACATAAATTATACCACCAAGAGAAGATCTGTCCAAAATACTGATACATGATAGTAGTCTACACCTTCCAGTCCATTGAATTCATCATGTTAAGGAAGACAGTATTGATTAATGAAAGGAGAACTGGCATAGGAATCAGAGCTGAGCTAAAATGCTGCTCTGAGACTTTCTAGGTGTGTAATATCAGGGAAGCTTTGTAACATCTCTGAACCTCAGTTTTCTCATTTGTAAAATGAAGTTAGTGTGAAAGTTGATTTTAAAATTCCCTACAAGCCTAAAATTCTCTGCCTTTAATTCTAGGCAAGTATTCAGTATGTATTTGTTGAATGTCTATCACTGTTGCAAGAAATCTGGAGGATATGTAAGAAGAAAAGACAAACCTCTCAAGAACTCAAATCCAACTAGGAAAACATGTCACTTATACATAAAAGGAACAGAGTAGGCCAAAACATGAAAATATGAGCCTAATCATGACAAGGTCAGTTTAGAATTAAGGGAGACTGCTCTTTCTGTGAGGGAGATTTGAGGGACATCCAGATGATAACTTTGATGGTAACTTTCTTCCCAGTAAGCTATGTCACTATCTCCAGATAAATCTCTCTAGCCATATTTGGGTAAAAGGATTAGGCAAAATACTTTTTGAGCACTTTCTATATTCCAGGTAATGTATGTGATGCTTTGCATATATAAATTAATTTAAAAAGCTCATGACAACCCAAGAATTAGGTACTAATATCTCCATTTCATCAAGGAGGAAGCTGAGGCTAAGGGTTTCAATAACTTACATGAATGTATACATCTTGGAGATGTATTCAGGATTCAATCCCAGATCTCAGGAATTTCAAAGTCAATTCTTTTCTACCACATAGAAGTGTTTAACTAGAGAGATGAGGTTAGATAAATATGGTAGGCCAGTTATTAAGTGAGTAGATGCTGCATACAGACCAGCATCTATTAATTCATGTGAAAGCAATAAATTAGGAATGAAAATAGTGGCAATAAAGTCCTCAGAGTTCTAACAAAACTCAAGTGAGAATAGGTAATTATTCACACCTTTTCATATGAAAATTGAGTGTGCTAGCTACATTCAGCTATGAGAATTCTTTCGTGTGAATCTAAGGCAATGGAAGAAAGAAATACTTTTATTTTGTATTTATGTTTTCACAAAAAGGAATCCATTTTATGAAAGTTAAATTAATGGAATTAAGCATTCATGCTCTGAGAACTTTCAGAAATTCTGTGAAACAAATAACTATTAAATATGGTCCACTTCAATCAAAAGATCTTGGAAAGGAGATGTACAAGGTTACACAAATTTAAGATGCCTTAGGAATAAAAAGTAGCTCTTATATAAATGAAAATTTTTACATTTTAAAAGGAATGTAAACCTTTTCTACTTCCCCAAAATTCAAAGCATGCATTCAAGGTTATTCAATTGTTTGAGTAATCTAACAAGTAACTGGTTCTTCAGTACAGTTAATTACTAATGAAGTAAACTCTGGGGGCCCTTAAAAACAGCTTACCATTTTTAGTGGCTGGGTGTGACTAGGAAAGTAGAAGTTACAAGTCAACAATTTTCCACTTACCAGTCACTGCCTGCCTTGCATATCTTCCAGCAATTTGAGCTATATCTGTCTTCAAAGGTCAACTTTTAAATAATGGTTATTTCTATTTTAAAATCACCCAAAATTTAACTATTGAAAGGTATCTTTAAAATATTGGTGATTTTTTCTTTGGGATCATATTCTATATGTTTACATAGATTGTTGTTCTCTTTTATTCTGGCTTTGTACTCTATTGTGAGCATTTCTCAAAGTCATTACATCTATTCAAGACTATATATCAAATATAGCCAGTTAGAAAATAAAATAGAAAATATGTCACTAATTAAAATCATAAAATATATAAAATTTAATCTAAGATAAAGTGTTCAATCATTTATTTAAAGACATTAACCATGTGGCATAAAAGAAGCTTAGCTATATCAACTGGAATACCATTAGTCAGGGTACCAGTAAGAAACATAAGAGATAATAGACTCAGCTTTGATTTCAAAGACAATTTAATCAAAGGACTATTCAGAGTTGTGCACATGGTTAAGGGAAGCAACAATAAATGTTGAAGTACCCAGGCACTAGTATAAGTAGGAAGCCATTACCAACTCTAGACCTGAAAGGAAAAGGGACAAGAACTACTTTATTAGAGCCTGGCAAGAGATGATGCTTAGGAAGACAGGATGTAGTCATGAAGAAAGGGGGATTCAGCCACTTCCAGAAACATGAGATCAGTAAAGTTGGCAAATTATCCAGGATGGTAGCCTGTTTTTTGGAGGCTGAAAAATCCAGACTCGCAATGAAGTATTTCCCATATTGCCAATGGTCAGAATTGTGACTCAAGCTACCCACTACAACTATTTTGAGCATATGATGGCATGTTTCATTAGTCATTGCCATGGAAGGGTCAATGAGAGTGTAGCTAATGTGTTAGATATCTTCAACCAATTGCTTTCGATGTCAATACATGTATAATTTGTCAAAAATTTAGGATTCTAAATATTTATAATTGTGGATTTTCCATTACAACTTACAATACTGATTGTTCTGTAGCTGATTTTATAGAAGTAGTATGGAGTGGAAATAATGCAGGACTTGGTATACCCCTTTTTACAACGGGGATGATAATATCCACTATTCATCCCTGAGAGGTATTGTGAGAGTACAGTATGACAGCATGTGTGCTTTCTAAAGTGCTAGGCAAATGTTAACTGTGATGACCACAAATGAATATTTAAAAAGCAATCCAGCCCTGGCTGGCATAGCTCAGTGGATTGAGTGTGGATTGTGAACCAAAGGGTTGCCAATTTGATTCCTAGTCAGGGGACATCTCTGTCTCCTCTTCCCCTCTCTCTAAAAATGAATAAATAAAATCTGAACAAAAAACAAAACAAACAAAAAAAATGCAATCCATTTGTCTGTTGTCAATTGCTTATGGTATGAATGAATTCCAAAAAATGATGTTGGATGTCTACACTTGAATCACAATTTATTTTGATGGTATAAAGAAATGGCACACACACCCATATTATTATTAGAGGGACATATTGTAACAAAATCAATACTACCTTGCAACATGTTGCTAATTACTTTTCAAAGTAAGTATGTATGTAGAAAATATGTTTACATGTCCTCATTTATGACTTTTAATAAATTGCTTTAAAATATAAATAGTAAGATAAATACTAAGTGTAATGTCTTCTTAGCTATATTAGCAAAATAAAGAGAGCATCCGAGAACAATGGACATAGATGTTGCAGGCACCCTGGTTTTAGGTAAACACAATCATAAACTGCATCTCATATTGCTTAAATCTGCAACCATTCAATATAATGGCAATTGGTGAGGAAAACTGATATTCCCCCCTCCCCAATACCTATGTTTTTTAGACTTACCTAGAGTTTAAAAAGCAGTTTTGGGAGACAGGCTCACATTAACTACCTTTTTCATTTCACATTTAGGATTTCCACTTTAGATTACGCATACCTTGACAAATTATACTAATTGTGCTGCTGTCAAATGGACAATCAATAGTTGTCAACAATTCACCAAGCCAAAGCTAGCACCATGTATTTTGGTGAGGCTCAGATCAAAGTGCACAGCTTAAGAGCCTTTATTTTAACCTTCATTTTAAGTATTTGCTGTACTTAAGCTTTCCAAAATGCATAGTATCCATCTTCTGACATTGACTAAGGTGGGTAATAAAAACATTCCACAGAATAGGAAAGCTTCTCTCTGATTTGAGCACAGTCACAAGCTCAGAAAAAGCTTTTAGGTCTCACTGTGTCATTTTCTTGACTTACAATTTGAAGTTTCCCACAGCCTAACACAGATAAGCATATGTCTTGGTACAGTGCACATATAAGTCTGGCCAAAAGCTTCTTTTGATTTGTCATAGCCTTGCAATCATCCTTTTGTGCAGCTGACAAACTCTTCTCAAATATAAGTGTACCATCTTTTAATTGAGTTGGCAGTGGAGACACTCAAATTTCTTTTGTCATCTAAATCACTGTGCTTAGCTAGAACCTTTATTGCCACTTCTGAACATCTGGTCCAATTAAAGGATAGCTGTGTCTTCCCTCATTTGAATGGCAGAAGAAGGTTAATTTTAACAGGCCCCATAGGCAAAAATCTGTTCCCTCCTGGATTTGAGATAACTTTATGTTCTAAAGAGAGCCTTGATAATTGATGGAAAACTATGGATTAGGACCCATCCTTACAGCTTACATATGCATGCAGCTGCAAGTAGAATTACATATAACACCAAGATAACTGGTCAGAACCAAACAAAACAATAATGAGATATTAAATAATTTGGGCTTTGAATATACAGAGACCAAATTGAGTCACTATCAGATCATGTAATGAAAAGTAGTGAGGTAAAGAGGGAGACAGTAATATGCAGTAGAAAGGCGAATGAAAGTAGTCGATTCTCATTTTCTCTCCCATCAAAAAGTAAGATGTGAATAGCATATATCATGATATGACAGAGCACCAAGCACAAAGTTGAAGTCAGACTCTCAGAGACTGATTTTCTGTATAAATCTTGGAGGGATGTTGAGTAAACTTGGCAACTGAAGAACCCATAGAAATGTCCCAAGGCACTGACTCTTTTAGCTGCGATATTAACTGAGTATTAACTGCCATTGACTGAAACTTTGGAGTCATGGGGCCCGTATGTCAAGTTGCATCTGAATATTAAGATTTTTATATGTTATTTTTTGTCAAGTAAACATCTATTTTGATAAGTTTGTGCAAAGAATGTCAGCAAAAAAAGCTGGCAACAATTTCTGTGCCACAGTCTGGGTATTTCAGTAGTGATTAAAGAAGGAGTATATTATAGAAAATACAGTATTCCATGAAAACTGATTGCAGGGGTACATAGGAAAGAGTACAATAACCTCGGTGCTATGTATGTATATGTTGACAACTAATAACTAAGTAATGACAAAAGGATCTCCAATACAATAAATACACCCAGTACAAACACTATTTTACCTGTTCTATGTTTAAGAACTAGTAACTTTATAGGAAAATGCTTCATAATTATTTAGCAACTTAAAGCTTTCAAAATACCCCCAAATATAATTTAATTCAGTCCTCTCGAAAAACTCCTGATTTGTGCTCTGGAGAAATCATTATTATCATTCTGCAGATAAAGAAACTGAGCCTCAATCATTTTAAATAAATTACTTAAGGTCACCTAGATGGTTAATGAGGGAATGAGTCTTCAAAACCCATTGTTCCCAGTGACCAGAGGGGAGAGGGGACAGGATTATAGGGGGAAAGGGTGAAGGGTTTGCAGGAACAATTATAAAGGACAAATGGACAATAACAAGGGGAAGGTGGTAACAGGGGAGGGAGGTGGAGAGGGCTGGGGTGGTGGGAGGGGTGGGGGGAAAAGGTAGAAAACTATACTTGAACAACCATAAAAAATGTTTTTTAAAAAAGCATTGTTCCAATGAAAAGCACTTTCAAAAACAGAGAGAACACCATTGAAAGCCAAAAGTCCAATACTACTAGGGCCTCATTAAATGCAACCATGGGTACCAGCATCCATATTTATACATTCTTTAAGTCTTACCTGTTGTTCACGTCTTTCCATATTCATAGCACACTGGCTCTGTTTTCTCCTGAATTGGTTTGGTTCACTACTATGTTACAGTACCACATACATCTCTCAGAAGGGTGACCTCGATTTGAACTAGTTACCCTGGTTTTGAGAGTGACCTTGATATTTGCTTGTCAGCCACCCATAAAACTGCTATGGGTAAGAAGCAGCTATTCTCATTCCTACAAAAAATCTCCCATTAATTGATAGGGGAGGATGATTGGACAGGCAGCTTCATGTTTATTATAAACCATTCAACATTCTTTTCTTTTGGATTTTATTGACTTGATAAAAAACATCTCTTTTGGAAAAATGGGGGGTGTTATTTTTTATTATATATTCACCAATTAAAGTAAACAATGACATACAATTTTTACTGCCAAAACCCAATATATACTCTTTAAATTTTATATGTGCAACCAGTCAACAAAATTTCTCTGATATTGAAAGTACTAATCTCAGTTATGTGTTTCCACTGATTATTTTGGGACTTGTTGTGTACATCTCAAATATAAACCTCTTGACTTTAACTGCAAGGTTTTTTTGTTTTGTTTTCCTCTTTGAATCCCAGGAGATAGAATTCTGAACAAGGTTATTTAAAAACAAAATAAATTTTGGATGCAATCTGCTGACTTCTACATAGCTATGTTTTGGGGTGTGTTTCTGAGAAAGACATATTAGAAATATAGAAATGATTTCATCACCCACTTAACTGTAATGTAGGAGTTATTTTTCAGCTCAATAGATGAAGTTAAAAGTAACTTGTCAAAAACCTCCTGAAGACATTCTACGAGCAAAGGACTAAGCAGATACTGAAGGAGTAATAGGATGATGAGATTGACGGTGAATTATTTCAATCAGATTTGACACCAAACTGATATCACCCCACACAACTTATAGCCCAAGAGTTTATATGACCACAAAAGAAAGGGCTATGTTTTCAAAATAATCAGCAGCTTTAATTGTTGTAAAGCTATTTTAAGTAGAGGGTAAGCAACCTCTTTAATCCTGAGGGATATAGACAGTGTTCAATATGGCCTTTAGTAGGCAGTGTGAGGCCTAAAAAGGGAATGGAAAACCAAAACAAGAGAAAGAAAGGGAGAGGAAACCACCCAGGATGAGGTAAGAAGAGGGAATTGAAAGAAAAGGACACTTAAAGGGAAATACAGAAGAAAGAGAGCAAATCCTAGAAACCTATCTGTTCTAACTTATGTTCCCTCAACCTCCTTCAAACTTTTGCATAAATGTCATCATCTCCATGAAGTTTGTCAGCCCCACTTTATTTAAAATTGCAGTATTTGCAAATTCCTCACAATTGACGTTGTCATTCTCACCCTGCTTCATTCTCTTTTTCTTTCTATATAACTTTTCACTTTCTAACATATGGTCATTTACTCTTGCTTTGCATTTATTTACTTTCTATGATATGTATCTCCCCACTAGAATGAAGGCAAAGATTTCTGTCCATTTTGTTTATTTTTTTATCTCCAGTGTATAGAACGAGGCCTAGCATGAAGTGACTAGTCAATAAATGTGTTGAATTTATACTTTCAAAAACATTAATATATTGCTGTAACTATAAAACAGAAGAAAACTAAAGTATTTAAACACCTACAGATATTTTCATATGTACATGCTCATACATAACTATAATAGAGAAAATAATGAAGATAAAGTAGTTATGAGCTTGCACTTACACCTAGAATCTCTGAGAAAGTAATAGCTTAAAATACAGACTAGTACAGTTGCATTATACTGCATAATCAAATACCCAGAGCAATACCCTTATCAGGAACATAATTTTATTTATTTATTTTTATTGTTGTTTAGTACAGTTATCTTATCTCCACCCCCGCCCCCCCTGCATTTTTAGACATACTACACAAAACTCTAAGGAGAGTATCTTGATTTATGGTAATTGTATCCCTGGAAATTTTAGCATATATTAAATTCATGCAAAAATGCTTAGTTTTTATATGTAAAATGGAGTTAGCTTCTAGATTCAGATAACTATAACAAGATTATAAAGATGTAGTAGGATATTTGAAGTCAATATTTTCTTCTGGCTTCTGTCCACTAAAAGGCTAGTAGCAAACCCCACCATCACTGAGGGAACTAAAAAAAAAGTTCTTGGGGAGAACCAAGATGGCGGTGTAGGTGGACACACTGCGCCTCTTCCCACAACCAAAACTGACGGAAAATTGAACGGCAAGGAAGTCCGACACCAAGTAAATAAAAAATAAACATTCATCCAGACCAGTGAGAGGGGCGGAGACAGGAAGCGGGGGCAGAGAGGACTCGCGTTGCCGTGGTGGGACCGAGACTGGCGGAGTGTGGGATGAATGGGGCAGGCAGTCTGACCACTAGCAGACCCTGCGGCCCCACACTCTTGCACAGATAAACCGGGAGGAAAGGAGGGGAGCGAAGCAGTCCACGTAACCCAGGGCTCCAGCGCAGGGAAATAAAGCCTCAAACCTCTGACTGAAAATGCCCGTGGGGGTTGGGGTGGCAGCAGGAGAGACTCCCAGCCTCACAGGAGAGGTCGTTGGAGAGACCCACAGGGGCCTAGAGTGTGCGCAAGCCCACCCACTCGGGAACCAGCACCAGAGGGGCCCAGTTTGATTGTGGGTAGCAGAGGGAGTGCCTGAAAACCCGTGGAGAGTGGAGCGGGGGCCATTGATCCCTCTCGGCCCCTCCCCTACATACAGCCTCACTGCGCAGCAACCAGCATTACCCCGCCCCTGTGAACACCTAAGGCTCCACCCCTTAAAGTAACAGAGGCACCAAGACAAAAAAAAAAAATGGCCCAAATGACAGAATACTTCAAAGCTCCAGAAAAAATACAACTAAGCGAGGAAGAGATAGCCAACCTATCAGATGCACAGTTCAAAACACTGGTTATTAAGATGCTCACAGAATTGGTTGAATTTGTTCAAAAATTAGATGAAAAAATGAAACCTATGCCAAGAGAAACAAAGGAAAATGTACAGGGAACCAATAGTGATGTGAAGGAAACTGGGACTCAAATCAATGGTGTGGACCAGAAGGAAGAAAGAAACATCCAACCAGAAAAGAATGAAGAAACAAGAATTCAGAAAAATGAGGAGAGGCTTAGGAACCTCCAGGACATCTTGAAACATTCCAACATCTGAATTATAGGGGTGCCAGAAGGAGAAGAGGAAGAACAAAAAATTGAAAACTTATTTGAACAAATAATGAAGGAGAACTTCCCCAGTCTGGCAAAGGAAATGGATTTCCAGGAAGTCCAGGAAGCTCAGAGAGTCCCAAAGAAGCTGGACCCAAGGAGGAACACGCCAAGGCACATCATAATTACATTACCCAAGATTAAAGAGAAGGAGAGAATCTTAGAAGCAGCAAGACAAAAGAACACAGTTACCTACAAAGGACTTCCCATAAGACTGTCAGCTGATTTCTCCAAAGAGACCTTATAGGCAAGAAGGGGCTGGAAAGAAGTATTCCAAGTCATAAAAGGTAAGGGCCTACATCCAGGATTACGGTATCCAGCAAAGCTTTCATTTAGAATGGAAGGGAAGATAAAGTGCTTCTCAGATAAGGTCAAGTTAAAGGAGTTCATCATCACCAAGCCATTATTATATGAAATGTTAAAGGGACTTACCTAAGAAAAAGAAGATAAAAAATATGAACAGTAAAAATGACAGCAAACTCAGTTATAAACAACCACACCTAAAAACAAAACAAAAGAAAACTAAGCAAACAACTAGAACAGAAACAGAACCACAGAAATGGAGATCACATGGAGGGTTATCAATAGGGGATTGGGAGGGGGAGAGAGGGGGGAAAGGTACAGAGAATAAATAGCATAAATGATAGGTGGAAAATAGACAGGGGGAGGGTAAGAATAGTGTAGGAAATGTAGAAGCCAAAGAACTTATAAGTATGACCCATGGACATGAACTATAGGGGGGGAATGTGGGAGGGAGGGGGTGGGCAGGATGGAGTTGAGTGAAGGGGCGGAAAAGGGACAACTGTAATAGCATAATCAATAAATATATCAAAAAAAGTTCTTATATTTGTCAAAGTAATCCCTGTGGGATGTTAACCCCACCCTCACTGAGAACCACTGACCTTAACTGTTTCCAGTATAGTTTGCTCAGGGATCCTTATACACAGTCCTTTTTAAAAAATAAGTAACTATTAGTTTTGATTAGCATTATAATTATGTTTCTTTTTTCTTTTCTTTTTTTTATTGTTGTTACAGTGTAGTTGTCTCCATTTTCCCACCACCACTTTCTCCTGCCCACCCCCCATCTTCAATCCTACCCCGCTTTGGCTTTGTCCATGGGTTCTTTATACATGCTCCTTGATGATTCTTCCCCTTCTTTCTCCAGTTATTGCCCTCCCCCCTTCCCTCTGGTTACTGTCAGTTTGTTCTTTATTTCAATGTCTCTGGTTCTATTTTGCTTGCTTGTTTGTTTTGTTGATTAGGGTCCACTTATAGGTGAGATCATATGGTATTTGTCTTTTACCAGCTGGCTTGCTTCACTTAGCATAATTCTCTCCAGTTCCATCCATGCTGTCTTGAAGGGTAGGAGTATAAACAGTCCTTGACATTTCAGCAGAGGATACATAAAATTGAGCACTTTGATAGTATGACATGTATTCAAATAAACATAGTGGTACCCATGATTGAAAAAACAGTTCCTGCTTAAAAACAAGTATGTAATAAGTTAAGCAACAGCTTAATGGATGTAATCAATGTAGACAAGCAAACATAGGAATTTTGATTCCAATGTTACTTTCTTCTTCCTCTTTTTTTCGCTTTCAAATACCCCTTTTACTGATCTAAATTAATCCAAAAGATTATCTCAAATTATCCCAAGCTCTATCTCACTTATAACTTGATTATTCAAAATTAGAACCATGCTCATAAAAGCCCAGAAAAGAGTAATTTTTCTTAGGTAATCCTTATATAGCCAGCCTCATGTGTTACACTCCTTGTTTTATTTTAAATAAAGTAAGAAAAATATATACAGATATACACATAATAATTGGTTAGAAATTTGCTAAACACTTCCTTTTGCACATGGTTAAAAAGCTATGAGCTATGAACATTAGCATTGCAAATACATATACATTGTTTTCAATTTACTTCTGAGAAGAACTACTTTGTCTGATGCCTTTGGCAAGCAAGCAATACATCATTGGAAACACAGACACATGCTGTTTTAGAATTAGCATGCATTTATCTCCACCCTCTCTTCCTGTCCCTACAGAAAATTTCAGATTTGATCTGCATTATCATTACCTAATGATGATCAGCTTTCTTCCCATTCTTGAGTTGTAAAGTGCAGATTTCAGTGACACACAACATTGAGACACTAGCAATACATCTACAGTTATGAACAGCTTGCTTTTGTGGAAATATGTCAAACTGAATATATTAAAATGATGACTTTCATGTCAGCTTGTCATGGCTTACTTTTTAATGCTAAAAATATGCATTTAAATAAAATATCCCATTTGATATTTAATGTATTTTTATAGATATTATAACTTCTATACACAAGTTAAACTAAACATTCCAGTGACCTTAGAATCAAGTGTTGGGACATGGGCACTGGGGACTGAACAAGGGATCAGATGCTATATCCCAGCTTATCCAACATGCCTCAGTTTCCTCATATATAAAACAGAGATATCACTAGATGATCTCCAAGGTGTCCTGTCTGTTAGACTTTGAAATGTCTTTAATGAACAATTCTAGAAGTCAGGGCATTTCAGGAAGTCAACCTTTATATTAGTGTACTATTATGTACAAGGACAAAAGAAATGGATCCAAATATTAATAAGTATTCCTTAAGACTGAAAAATGTACAGTATTGCAATGCATTTTATTCTTAGATCAGAATATATTTGGATTTTTGTGTTCACCTTTTTTCACCCACCGCCTTGCCACTTTCTCTTTGCCTCACTCTTCAGTGGCTGTTTCCACTTCTCTACTAATCTCTGCCCCTTTCAGGTCACAACTGATTGACCTTGCTTCTATTTCAACTTTTTTTTGATGGCTTCCAACATCTCTTTTCTTAACCAATAGTAGAACAAAAGACTTGCAGACATGGTGTTTTCAGATTTCTAAACCTCTTCTCTAGTATTTAGCCAGGGCCTAAATCTTACTTTAAGAATGCTCTCCTTAGAGATTAGTTGACAGACATATTTAATGTTTTCTCAAAATGGATAGGTAATGATCACAAATTACAAAGCCCTTAAGAGATGGACAGTGAATTTGGGTATATAGAGGCCTTTATTCTCTTTCCCATTTAATTTGTTATCCTAGTGAGCAAAGATCTCTCCAAAACCTTGTTTCTCAAAGTATAGTGTTTGGACAGCAACATTGTTATGCCCTAGAAGCTTGCTGAAAATACAGAACTGCTGCCCCATCCCGGTTCTATTGAATCAAAATCTGCATTTTAGCAGTATGTCAGGTGATTTGTATGCATATTGAAGTTTAAGAAACTCTGGTATAAAGGTTGTATCTTGACCAAAGCTCCTCAATGGCTTGCTGTTATTGATAACATTCAAATCCTTAATGCAACTACCTCTCAAATTCCCCCTTTTCCACAAGGCCACCTATGACCCTAGAACAGGAACTTTATCCTCTAATTTTCATTTCTTCATCCCCCCACTCCTTACTATAGTACAGACTAAGGACACCGCTGAACACATGACAAAAGTTCAGCAATATCTTATTTGAATTAAAACCCAATGCAGGGGTGTCAAACTCATTTTCACCGGGGGCCACATCAGCCTCGTGGTTGCCTTCAAAGGGCTGGATGTAATTTTAGGACTGTATGAACGTAACTTCTCTTTAACCAGGGGCAAGGAGCTCAGTGCTACTGCTGGGTAGAAACAAGGTGCTTGGCCAGAGAAAACGAGGTGGAGGGCCGGATTTGGCCCATGGGACTCGTGTTAGCCACCTGTGCAATAGGGCATCTGTAAAGTGTTTCTCCAGGTCTAGTTGTATTATATATCTGACATGATAAATATCCTACTACTTATTTAATTGGCACCCAGTGGGATAGGCACATGTTTCTTTTTATTTCTTTCCTTCTTTTAAATCCCAATAAATGATGTGTCATGTCTTTCCTAGAGATTAAATTAATAGAATATTGATGTAAACTTTTTTATGAAGTTAATATTTCAATATTTATTTCCCAAAGTAATATTAGAACAGGCTAAGGAAATCAAGAGAAACATCAAGTTTTATTCATGAAAAAGGAGAATCTAGGCTATTCTTGCTTAATCAAATAAGGCCTCTATATATTTTCAGCTTTTTAAATCAACCAATTGATTTTACATGTTAGAATATATTTTTTGTAAGATTTTATTGTATTGCTAGAAAGTTAGGATTCTGATTTTATTCATTCAAAGATAAACATCATTAAATGGTGGTAGATAGTATAGAATGTTTCCAATTATACAGCCCTACAATTTGCCACATGACTTTCAGTGCTTACTTGTGGAAGGACTATACTTTCTTGTATCCCTGCCATCAGATTTGGTCATAAAACTTGCTCTGGCCAAACAAATGTGTGACAATGTGAGGCGTGCCACTTGAGAGCAGAAGCTTTAATTGGCATCTCAAGTTTCTGCCAGCTCTCTTGCTTTTTCCTTTGGCAAGAGAATAGCATATCTCAGACACTGCTCCTTGCATCCTTGATCCTGGAATGAAGAAACATGTGAAACAGTTCATTAGTTTGACTAGTACTGAACATGAAAATAGAGGGAGAAATAATTCCTTTTTTTTAAGTCCTTAAGATTTGAAGTTGTTGATTACCTAAGCAAAAATAGAAAAAGAAAGTAGCACAACTTATTTGTAATCATCATCAAACTTTATTAAATATTTAATGTTTGTGATAGTGGCAGATATTATAAAATTGTTACCAATACATTCATCCTCATCTTTACACCCTGGTGTAATAGCCTCACCTTAAGTGTGCAAAGTATGTGTAGCTAGTCTTTTTAAAATTTTGTATTTCATATTTTTTAATGTAATTTGGAAAATGTGACAGTCACTCACATGATTATGTTAATTTGTATAAGATTTGCTCTAGAGGTTCCCCTTGCTGTGTATAGTAAAGTATCAGCTTGGAAAAGCCCATGTAGCAAAGAATGGGGGAGAGCAACTTCTAGGAAATGCAAGCAGCCTCTAGGAGCTGAAAGTGATCTCTAGTTGTTAAGGGGTCTTCAGCTAACAGTCCATAAGAAACAAGGGCACTCAATGCCATAGATATAAGGAAATTAATTATTCCAACAACATAAAAAACTTACAAGCAGATTCTTCCTCATTTGAACCTCTAGAAAAGAATGTGACCCACCCAACACCTTCATTACAACCTTATGAGACCCTGAGCAGAAGAGCTAACCAAGCTGGACCTGGAATCTTGACCCTTATAAACTATGATACAATAAATACACATGTTTAAATCACTGATTCTGTGGCAATTTATTATACAAACATAGAAAATTAATGCACTATATACAAAAGCAGCATTTGATGGAAATTCAGAAAAGTTTAAATAGTAAAATAACAAATCACTCATAATTATGCTATGCAAAATATTTATATTTTAAACACTTAGTTATTTATTTATGTTGTTCAAGTACAGTTGTCTCCATTTTCCCACCACTACTCTCCCCCACCCATCCATCCCCACCTCCCACCCTCAATCCTACCCCCCCTTTGGCTTTGTCCATGGGTGCTTTATACATTTTCCTTGATGACCCTTCCCCTTCTTTCCCTCATTATATCCTCCCCCCTCCCCTCTGGTTACTGTCAGTTTGTTCTTTATTTCTTTGTTTTGTTTTCATTTTTTAAAAATTTTTATTGTTATTCAATTACAGTTGTATTTCAATGTCTCTGGTTATATTTTGGTTGCTTCCTTGTTTTGTTGATTAGTTTCCACTTATAGGTGAGATTATATGGTATTTGTCTTTCACCTCCTGGTGTGCTTTACTTATCATAATTCTCTCCAGTTCCATCCATGCTGTCAGTAAGGGTAGGAGCTCCTTCTTTCCTTCTGCTGTTTAGTATTCCATCATGTAAGTGTACCACAATTTTTTGATCCACTCATTTACTGATGGGCACTTAGGCTGCTTCCAGTACTTGGCTATTGTAAATTGTGCTGCTATGAACATTGGGGTGCATAGGTTCTTTTGAATTGGTGTTTCAGGATTCTTAGGGTATAATCCCAGCAGCAGAATTGCCGGGTCAAAAGGCAGTTCCATTTTTAGTTTTCTGAGGAAATTCCATACTGTTTTCCACAGTGGCCTCACCAGTCTGCATTCCCACCAATAGTGTCCTAGTGTTCTCTTTTCTCCACAACCTCTCCAATGTTTGTTGTTTGTTGATTTGTTAATGATGGCCATTCTGACTGGTGTGAAGTGGTATCTCATTGTGATTTTAATTTGCATCTCTCTGATGGCGAGTGATGCTGAGCATCCTTTCATACATCTCTGGACCCTCTGTATGTCCTCCTGGAGAAGTGTCTGTTCAGGTCCTTTGCCCATTTTTAATTGGATTGTTTGTCTTCCTGATTACAAGTTTTTTGAGGATGAGTGAGGTTATTTTCGATGGCCATTCTGACCAGATACAATTTCTCTAACTCTCTCTTATATGTACTCTATATCTATTCTAATCTGTTTTAGAAAGTGCATTTGCAGGTTTGCACCCTTTTTTTCTCACTCATAGTGATAGAATAAGCTTTCTACACCTGGGAGCTCAGTTCCTTCAGAGCAGGAACCTTGTTTTGATCACTAGGTGCATATGTATCATGTATGATACTGCCTGACACATAACAGCATCTAAATATGTACTTGTTCAATAGATAGGTGAATGAATTGATGTTTCACATTTATAATAATTCTTCATAAACTGTCTTCTAGTGGATGCATAAAATTCCATAAATCAAATGATTATTATCTACCTAATTATTCCTCTATTTTAGATTTGTAGTTGACACTGATATACATATTTTTAATTATTCTAATTATGTATACTTTCTCTTAAGACAAACATGTTTCTTCCCTCTCCCTGCTTCCCTGCCAATATTACAAAACATGAGCATGCTATGTCTAGCTAGAAAGAGGCAAACATGATGCTAAGACAGTATCCCCCACTGAAGATATGAAAAATGATTAACTGTTTCAGTTGGGCAGGACCTAAAAGGAAAGTTCACACAGCAAATGAGCACAAGAGTTCAGGTCCTCATTATTTTCTCTCTAGACTATTTCAAAACCTTCATAATGTGCATCTTGGTTCTTGAACCCAGTCTTGACCTTATTGCTAGATTAATCTTCCAATTATACAAATTGAATCATGCCTATCCCTTTCCTATAAATCAATTAATGGATTCTCATTGCCTATAAAAGTAGTGCCTAAACTCTCAAAAAGTCACACAGGGCCCTCACAAATATCACCTCATCTATACTTTCAGCATTGTTTCTCTACATTCTTCCTTATTTATTAATGACTCTCCAGTCCATCACCCCTGAATGTATAACATGTTAATGAATTCTTGTAGTCTATTCCTCTATTGTTCTTTCTTTTACATGGGCTGTTTTTGCCATCCTTTTCTTGCTATCAAAATCATACATATCCTTTAAAGCCAGGATGTAATGCCACTTAGTATGTGCCATTTTCTCTGAGTCTCCTAGTCAGAATGAATAATTTCTGCTTCTGTAATTCAATCCTGTCTTTTATACAAACTGTATGACAATCTTTTCCACTAGATAGATTTCTCCTCGAGAACAGATACTTGATTTAACAAACATAAAATATCCCTACTTTCATGAATCTTCCATTCCAGGATGGGAAGAAATACATAAACAACTAAACAAACAGCTCAGTAATATATTCTCAGAAGATAAACTATATCAAGGTAAAAGGATAATGAGTAACCAGTGCATATATGTACATGGGTATATGCACATTCATGTGCTATTTTTATAGTGTGATCAAAGTAGGCATCCTCAATAAGATGACATTTGAGCAGAAAGAAAAGGAAGAGAGGGATGAGCCATGTGAATGTCTGGAAGAAAAACATTCTTGATTTTGAGTATAGAAATGAAATCATCTGACTCATGTTTTTATGACATCATTCTGACTGTTTTGTTTAGAATAGATGGTAAGAAGGTAAAGGGCACAAGCATGGAGCCCAATTGGATAGTCATTACAGTAATCTGAAAAAGAGATGATGGTGATTAACACTATGGAGGTGGTGGTGGAAGTGGTGAGTAGTCAGTTTCTGAATATATTTTGAAGGTAGACACACTCAAAATAAGGTGCCCACTAGAATGTGAGCTCTTTGAGAGCTTTAAAATGTTCTTTTTAGTACTGCCTTATCAGCAGTAAGTAGAAAAGTACCTAGTGCTTAGTAAGTACTTGATAAATATGTTAATTGTACTAAGAGCCAAAATGATAGGCTAGTGGGTTAAATATTAATTTTATGTGAATGTTAAGAGTCAAATATAACTCCAGTTAGTGAATAGAGCAAGTAGACAAATTAAGGTGTCATGTATGGAGATGGAGGACATGGAAGTTATTGCACACCGTAGTGGAGGTTGGAAATTAAGACTACTTATCCTTGTTAAATTTGAAGTGCCTATTAGAAATTTAAATGGAGTATCAAGTAGACAGATATATGAATTGGGATTTCAGGGGAGAGGTCTGTACTGAAGATATGTACCAAGGGCTTGTCAGAAGCATGTAGATGACATTTAAAGTAATAGGATTAATTTGGGTCATGTCGGGGTTAAGTGTAAATCAAAGGAAAAGGAATCTGAGGACTAAGCCCTGTCACCCCAGTATTAAGAAGTTAGGGAGAAGAGAATCTGGCAAAGGATGCAGAAGGCACATCCAGTGAGGTAGAAAGGGAACCTTGAGAGTGGGGCGTGAGAGCCAAATAAAGTGTAACAAGGAGGAGAAAGTGAGATGAAGAATGAGAATTGAACATTGAATTCGGTACCCAGAGATTATTGGTGGCACGATAACAGCATATTTTGCAGACTAATGTTGGTGGAATCCTGGTTGAAATGATGCCAAGTAAGAAAGTAGAGAAACATAAGTCAGTGAGTATAGAAAACTGAAAGAATTTTGTTGTAAAAGGCAGTAGAGTAATGGGGATAAGTATACAAGGATTTATTTTATAGGTTTACTGTGAGGTCCCAATTTGAAAATACTTTATTAAATGTCAACTATTAATTAGCAATATATCCTTTTATTAAATGTATGGAGCAATTCTTCTCTAAGTCAATAATATTAATATTAAATATCCCACTAGTATTTAGAATCCATACTATTATCTCCAAATTAGCTCTAAGTAAGGTTACTTTGGTCCTCTACTCATCAAACTGGTGTTGCTTTCTGTAAAGATAATCTGCCTCATTAACCAGACTGAGTGTTCCTTAAGGGTAGGAACTGTTGTACTTGATTTGTGTACATTCCTGCAGCCTAGTACAACACTAGGTACAGAATAATTCTGCAATAACTATATATTGGATGAATAGTTGAATGGCAAAGTGAATATTAACATGATTATAAATGTATAAAAGAATGAGGGTTAGGTAAGTGCTTTAATATCTTTCTAAAGTTATAATATAAGCTTGTTTTCTGTGCTGGTTGAAGATGCCTTTTGACATCTTAGACAGCCTGCCAATACAACCAAGATATGCTTGCAGGGCTTCTCTTTGTAATAATCTCAGATGCACATGCAATCAATACTGCCACCCAAAATCAATGAATCCTGCCACAACAAAAATTACTCTGCTCTTTCCTTGTATAACACAAGGCAAGTTCAAATAACCTTTAAGGAAGTATGCTATTACATTAAGAAATAATGTCAAACTTCTCCCCAAACCATTATACACTTGCTACTGCCATTACCACTTACTTGCCTCTCTTCAAGAAGGTAAAAACTAGGAAATATGGAGCAGTAAGAATATTGCTTATGATTATGATAATATTGCTATTGTGACTTCTGCTATTCCCTACATCTCTTACATACAACAAATGGAATCTATTCACTGAATCTGAAAGAAATGGAGCCCAATAAACAACAGTAACATGCACTTCATGAGAAAGGGAACTTGGTAAGTAAATAACTATCAGGAATAATTTGAGATATTTTATTTCTTCTATGTTAAATGACTGATACCAACAAGAAAATCCTCAATCTCTCTCTTGACTCATAGCTGTATGACGAATAGCTATTTCATCTGCTATAAATGCCTATACATTAATCTAAATTAATTTAGATTATACCGCTAAGCAAATTCCATATTCTATCTGAAAGTGCAAGGAAAAGAGCTAGTTCCTTTCAATCCAAGAGAGAAAAACTGATCATTGTACTGTATGTGTCATTTTCAGAAAGACTCTACACTCTAATAATCTGTCCCTTGTTTCTTGATCGAGCCTCAGTTATCTACCCTGCTGGACAAAAACAGCAGCAGAAAATCCATATTTTCTCAAGTTCAGGAAATGCTTTCTGTGAACATGACAGTAGATATCACTTTACAATTTTCTTTTGTTTATGCTCCTTTTCAAATGTCTTTGTATCTCCTGAGTGTGCCAGCGGGGGAAGGGCAGTGGAGGCTATTGCAGAAACGAATAGAAATGAACTCCATTAGCTCCGAGAAGGACAGGAAGAGGGGAGTGTAAAACAGTATATATGAAACAAAATTTATTGTGAGTTGAAAATTGGTGAAACTGAGTTATTGCATGGAGGTTCGCTATACCAATTTCTTTACAGTGTTATATCTTTGAAATTCTTCATAGTATAAAAGACACTTCAAAACACAAATGACCCACATACATCAATATTTATAGTGTCTCCTACCTTTCTCTGGGCACTGATGAAAAGATAAATAAGCAAATATACCAGTCTGAAAAGAGCTAATAATTTAGTGGATTTAATTAACACAATAAGTTTTAAAATACTTATTGATCACTTATTATGTATCAGGACTATGTTATTTTTTTTTTCAATACTCCACCTTTTTATTGCATTTAGCAGTATATTCTTCCTTTGTCTTTCAAAACACATAGAAGATTTTTTTGTCATATAGATTTTTTTTTTTAATTTTTTTTATTGTTATGCAATTACAGTTGTATGCCTTTTCTCCCCATCCCTCTACCCCACCCCAGGTGAACCCACCTCCCTCCCCCCTCTCCACCCTCCCCCTTGGTTTTGTCCATGTGTCCTTTATAGTAGTTCCTGTAATACCCTCTTCCCACTATCCCCGCCCCCACCCCCCACCCCCGCCCTGGCTATTGTTAGATTGTTCTTAACTTCAATGTCTCTGGTTATATTTTGTTTGCTTTTTTCTTCTATTGCTTATGTTCCAGTTAAAGGTGAGATCGGATTATACCCTAAGAACACTGAAACACCAATCCAAAAGAATCTGTGCACCCCAATGTTCATAGGACTATGTTATTTTATTTGAACTTCACTATGACTGTTATTCCAATAACAGAGAGGCTCAAAGAAGTTAACTGGCTTGAATAATGCCATATAATTTGAAAGTGGCTGAGCATAGATTCAAGCCTAGGTCTGATAAACTCCTAATTACATCTTCTCAAACACTGGGATATATACTAAATCCAGTTACTGCATCACTAGAAGAAATGTTTGTCCAGGAAACATGTCTTTGTGTAACAAAGGGCACTACTGGTTTTCCAATAAAAAGGCACAAAAAGTAAGGTTGTGGATAAACAGAGAAAGCATCCCATTTCCCTAATAGCCTTACAGACATGAAGCTGAAGCCTGACATGTAGATAAGGCATTGTCTGTAGGATGCAATAGAAGCAAATGATCTCTAATTCAGCTATTTGTATGTGTCATCTGCCTCAAATAAGTATATCAAGCCTTCACATCTAAAATACAAAAGATGAAATTTATTAATAATACCATTATTAATCGTAATATTTTTCCAATGCTTTTATTTTGTAAGGTTGAAAACACATCTTGGCACATTTTAATCTATAGTTATTTTCTGAAAGCATCTCATTTGTGGGCAGTGTATCTCCTTGATTCAGACAGTCTGTCTGATTTTGAACTTGAAGTGAATGGTAAAAGATAATTCACTTGCAGAGAATGTTCTGTTAAAACTAATTCCAAGCATAATTTTAGCAAAGCAATAAAATCATATGAGCCTTTTTCAGGCTCAAGTACAATTAGAGGCACTATTTAAAAAGGCTTTACTTCTTCTTTGTAAATTATGGGATCCATTTTTTTTAAATCAACAAACAAAGCTATGCCATTGTTATTTGCTCAAAATGTAGTAATGTAACTAGAAACAGTACTTTGGTTAAATGTTTCCTAATCATCCTGTTTTGTGAAAATAAAAAAAAAGAGAAAGAATACACACTCACACTCACCAACTACAGTTATTTACTATGTTGCAAAAAAAGATATTTTGGTATAATTTAAAGATAAAACACCTATTTTTTAAAAACTATTTGAAGGATAAGAATAAGATTACTGAAGGAGAAAAGGGAAAGGACTTTAATCAAGGATTTTAACCCAGGACACATACAACTATGTATACAGAAGGGAAAATTTAAGTTAAAAATATGGCCTCATACTTCCCTTGAACTAAGTACAATCCTGGCTTGAATACAAACTTGATGTTTGGCCCAAGATAACTATTTATCAATGAAAAGGCAGACATGTAATTTATCTCTCTAAAGTGGAAATAATTTAGGACATATTGAAATTTTTGTGTTGGTAAAGAGTCACTATATATTCAATATTACAAAGCTTAAGTGAATAATTCAATAAACAGTTTACAACTTTGTACATCCAGTGATATTTTGAAAAACACAGTTCTCTGAAAAACAAAGCCATGTTATGTAACATTGCTGACTTCCACAACAAAAATATTCCCACAAATGGCCTACTTTAAGCTACTGACTTGACATTGAAAGTGGAATTGGAAAAAAAATGCATATAGCTGACTTTCTAGAGCTAGTAAGAGCCAGTAGCAGTACACCCTTATATACACCCCTATAACCAAATGCCAATTAATTTATAAAATATTTGCATCACCTTAGAATGTTCCCTAATACCCTATTCTAGCCAATTCCTACCTCCCCATAAGTAGTCCTTATTCTGATTTCTATAACCATAGTGTTCCCTGTTCTTGAAGTCCATAAAAATACATTCACACAATATGCGTGCTATTGTCTACTTCTATACTCAACAAGATATTGTCAATATTTATCCATGTCATTATACATACCAGTAGTTAACTCTTCTTATATTGCTGAATATTATTTTATTATATGACCATACAACAATTTGTTTCTCCATTTCCTGCTGGTGGACATTTCTTTTTTTGTTTGTTTGTTTGTTTTTGAATACTGTGAATAAAGGTGCTCTAAGTCATACTGGTAAAAGTATCTATGTGGACTGATATGTTCATTTCTCTAGGAGAGATACTATGAGATGGAATTCCAGGATCATGTATAAAGTACATGTTGAACTTTATAAGAAAATGCCAGTTTCCCTAAGTGACTATAAGAATCTACATTCCCCCCAGCAATGTATGAAAGATGTGGAAGCTTCACATCCTTGCCAGCATTCAGAGTTGTCAGTCTTTTTAATTTTAGCCATTTCAGTGGGTGTAAAGTGGTATCTCATTATGTTTTGAATTTGCATTCCATGATGACTAATGGTGTTCAGCAACTTTTCATGAACTTATTGCCAATTTATATATCTTTTTTTGGTGAAGTGCAATTTGAAGGATATATATATATATATATATACACACACACACACACACACAGTGTTGTCTAGTTTTACTTATTTAATTGGAAAATACTTTAATATTGTAGTTATGAAAACTTTATTAGGTATATATATATAAATATCTTCTCCCACTCTATGGATTATCTTTTTATTTTCTTAATAATGAGCTTTGATAAAGAGAATTCCTTAATTTAAAGAAGTTTATTTTATTATTAACTTTTTATGGAAAGCGTGTGTCCTAAGAAGTCTTTGTAAAACTTGTGAAGATGCTTTCCTACATAGTTTTACATAAACTGTAGTTTTAGTTTTATAATTAAGTCCATGATTAACCTCAAATTAATTTTTTCTAGGGTGATAAAGTTTAAAGTTTTCCCCTCCCACCATATAACTATCTAGTTTTTCTAATAATGTCATTTGTTTAAAATGCTTTACTATTCTAATTAATTTGCCTGAGAAATTTTGACAAAATCAATTCATCATATGTATGAGTATATTTCTGTACTGTGTTTTGTTCCTTTAATCTTGTTTTTATATCCTCAGGACAATCTCATACTGTATTAATTAATATATCTTTATGGTAAGTATTGAAATCAGAAACTGTAAATTTTCAAAATTTCTTCCTTTGAAAAAAAGGTTCTCATTACTCTGGACCTATTGTATTTCCATATAAATTTTAAAATCAGTTTTCTAATTTGAACCTCAAATCTTGCTGAGATTTTTATTAAGATGATGAGATATCGATTTTTCAATTTAAAAATAACTAGCATCTTACAACATTGAATCTTTCAAATTTTAGACAGGGTTTGTCTCTCCTTTTATTTAATTCTTTTTCTCAAAAATGTTTTGTAGTTTTGAAGACAGAGGTCTCAGATACCTTTTATTAAGTTTGGCCTTAAGTACTTATTTAAAAATTTGATGTTATCATAAGTGCTAGTTGTTGTACTATGTTTCTCAATTGTCTTCTTTTAGGATAAAAATATGTGAATATATTATGCAGATGTAATATATTCATTATTTAGTTTTAATTTTTTGTAGATTTCTTGAGGTTTTCTATGCAATCAATGCATCTGTGAGTAAAAGCGATTTTACTTTTTCCTTTTCAATCTGTACTCATTAAAATTCTGATTCTTGCTATATTGCATTGGCTACCCTATTTAATACGATGTTGAACAAAAGTTGTGAGAGCAGACATTTTTGTCTTGTCCTTGATTTGGGGGAAAACATTAAATATTAGTCATTAAGTATGAATTTAGTGCTAGAATTTTCTAACTGCCTTTTATCAGAAAAAAAAAAACAGGTTCCCTTATAGTCATAGTTTGCTGAGAATTATATCACAAACTGTTGAATTTTTTCAAATGCTATTTTCTCCATCTTTTGAATTAACAATATGGTTTTTTTCTTTGTTTTGTTAATGCAGGGGGTTAAAATGATTGCTCTTCCTATATTGAACCAAAATTGTATTTTTAGAACAAATTCCTCTCAAACATAAAAATTATTATTGTTAATTTGATAGTATTTTTTAAAGTTTTTTTACATTTATGTTCATGAGAGATATTTGTCTATAATTTTCTTTTCTTGACATGTCTATTAAAATTGTATATAAGGATTATATTGTCCTCATAAAACAGGTAAAGATATATTATCTATTCCATCTTTAGAAATATTTTATGTAAGACTACTATTATTTTGCATTCTGTTTCATAGTATTCACCATTTAAAAAAATCTGGACCTGGAATTGTTTTTTTCTTCTTTTGTTTCTGAGATGTTTAATAATGAATTCAATCTCTGTACTAAATACAGTGTTATTTGATTTTTTCTTTCATCTTGAGTCATTTCTGATAAGTTGCATTTCCCAAGGACTATGTTCATTTCATGTAAATCACTAAGTTTATAGGTATTAAGTTGTCCATAATATCTACTTCCTTTTATGAGTGTAAAATTGACAGTGATCTTCCTTCCTTCATTCCTGATATTTGTAATTTGTGTTTTCTCTCTACCATTGTTGGTCAATGCTGTTAGGGGATTAATTATTTTATTAATTTTTATACTGGTTAAAAGCTTAGGCTTTTTAAAAATATATTTTATTGATTATGCTATTACAGTTGTCACATTTTTTTCTCCCCTTTATTTCCCTCCACCCTGTACCACACCCCCCACCATCATTCCCCAACCTTAGTTCATGTCCATGGGTCATACATATAAGTTCTTTGGCTTCTCCATTTCCCATACTATTCTTAACCTCCTCCTGTCTATTTTGTACCTGCCAATTATGTTTCTTATTCCCTGTACCTTTCTACCCATTCTCAAGCTTTATTTATTTATTTATTTATTTTTAACTTTCTAAAATTGTTGTTCAAATACAGTTGTCTCCATTTTCACCTCACCCATCCCCACCTCCCACCCTGAATCCTACCCCTCTTTGGCTTTGTCCATGTGTCCTTTATACATGTTCCTTGATGGTCCTTCCCCTGTTTTCTCCCATTATCCCCCTCCCCTCTATCCCCCTCTCCCCCCCCTCCTTTGGTTATGGTCAGTTTGTTCTTTATTTCAATGTCTCTGGTTATATTTTGCTTGCTTCTTTGTTTTGTTATTTGTGATAAGAATTCAGCTGACATTCATGCTATTGTTCCCTTGTATGTAATTTGCCACTTTTCCCTGCTACTTTGAAAATTTTCTACTTATCATTCATGCCACATAGTTTAACAATGATGTACCTAAGTGTAGTTTTCTTTGTATTTATTCAGCTTGTATTCACTGAGTTTCTTACATATGTAGTTTTGTTTTTTCAACCAAAATAAGAAACTGTTAGCCATTACTTTTTCCCACACATTTTGTTCTGACATACTCTCTCTCTCCTCTCCTTTGGGATTCAGTGAAGAGAAGAGAGACATGTCTATTATCTTACAAATATCAGAAGACTATTATCTCACAAAATCACTGCGGATGTCTTTTGAAAAATTTTTCTCTGTTCTTCAGATTTTAAAATTATTATTGATTTCTCTTCCTTTCCACTGACCCTTTCTTCTGCCATCTTCATTCTGCTATTAAGCCTATGCATTGGTTTATTTTTATTTCAGATAGTCTATTTTCCCATTTATTCTTTTTTATTGTTTTCATTTTCCTGCTGAGATTCCCCATGCATTTTCTCATATGCCCATTTTTCTTTAAGCACTTGAACAAATTTATAATAGGTGTTTTCAAGTTCCCATCTTCTAATTCAATCTTATAAGCTACCTCAGGAAAAGTTTCAATTTACTGTTCACCCTCCTCACCATAATGGGGTACATTTTCTTGCCTTGTTGAATGCCTTATTACTCTCCATGTTTTTATTGCAATAAAATTTACAGAACACAAAATCCACCATTTTAACCATTTTAAAGAGTACAACTTAGTGGCATTTAATACATTCACAATGTTGGCATCTTCTAGCTTTAAGTTGGAAACTGTGCATTAGGTCCCCCTTGTATTTTAAATCTTTCTGTCCTCCCCTTTTACCACCCATCAGAGAAGATCCTCTGCTTTTAAGGACCAAAGCTTAGATCAGGCCCAATTAGGTAATAACCTTATTTGAAAGTCAACATGCCATATATCATAACATGATCACATCAGTGATACCTCATCATATTCATAACTTATAAGGTTAGGGTAAAGTATCTTCAGAGGGCCATTTTAGAAACCCTATCACAGCATTTATTGATAATGTATTGTGTACTTGACACCTTAAGTGTTAATCTCTAATTCATGACAATCCTAAGGACATGTATTACAATTCCTACTTAATATGTGAAGAAAATAAGGTATAGAGATTAAAAGTACTGGTATTTATTTACCATCTGTTAGAGCTGTGTTTTGATTCTGGTCTGGCTGACTCTAAAGCTAATGCCATTAATTATCATAATGTATTCTTTCCCCAACATTTAGGCACTAACATGTTAGAAACCAATTCTAGGTAATTACATGGTAACATTTTGTAGAGGACAAAAGTCTTCAAAGATCACCAAAGTTAATATTTTATTAAGCAAAAAAAAATTATAAAAAATGTAAACAATTCAATATAATGCTTATTTTGCTAACTTCAAGTGCACTTGGTTGTTATTAACTTAGATAATATTTCAATTCATTTAACATAGTAATAAAGTCTTAGAATTAATATCAATTTTCTTTAAAAGGAGTTTATTTATAATACTATACTAGAAAGCAGACTGGGAAGAGATGAGAGGGGTATTTTTTGCAGGGAGAGGTGGATTCTTGGCTTGTGGTTATGGGAAGTAAGAATCACCTTGAATACAAATACTCTACACACTTGACTACTTTCCATTGAATGTAATGTATAGATTAATGTTGTGACATTCTTAAATCAAGTTGTATATAGTTTAATTTATATTTTAAAAGGACTTAATTTTTCAAAATGTGGATTAATTAGCATATAAATTAAGCTGTCTTTATAATTGGTTGTTTCCATTTATACTCATATTTATGGTAACTGAGAATACTAGAGAAAAATAAAGGAAACCTAAATGACTTATCAGGGGATAAAATAAAATCACCTATGAGGATTAGAACTGAACAATTCTGAAAAGCACAATTCTTTTAAGAAGTAGGCATTGCTTGGAAAAATATGGGAAATAGCAAAAGTGAATGTAGCAGTACTTCCACTTTCAGTTTTGACATGTAATGTGCTTAAAAGGAATCACTCCTGTCCTTACAATGAGAAAAATCTGGACAAACTTAAAGATCAATGACTTTCAGAGAAAATCAGAGAATTGAAGTCTCAAGATGATATGTCACTGCAAAATCTAGAAAGACAGCAATATCCCCAGCAAGAGATAAAACCCAAGAATTACTTGCCTGGAGTAAAAGCCGCTAAAAACTATAAGGTGTAGGAACATTTAGGTGACAATTTTCAAGAATTTCTGTAAACTGAGTGTGGAATGAAAATGAGAAATTCCTGGGGGCTACAATCTTGGAGGATGCCCTCATGCTTACATGGGCTTTTACAACTGAAACTTCACCAAGTTCTCATGATGAAGATCTGAGAAAGATTGCTTCTTGGCCCTGGCTTGGAAAGAGGAAGAATAATCCTTGTAAATATGTCCATAGTCTTTTCCATAACTTACCAAGGGAAACTAATTTGTCATGTCCTCATCCTAGAGGGAGAAGATTATTCCTCCCATTACAGCCTCTTCCAATCTTATTGCTTCACCTAAGAGAGAAAAGAAACATAGTCAAGTGAAGTCAAGGTTTTAAGGAAATACAGTGGGAATGTTGTATGTAGAGAATGATAAAGAAAACTGGAGGAGAAAAAAAAACCATCTGTACTCCTGGAGAAATACTAGTGAATGTCACAGCACAGAAACACAGATCAGCTAACAGGCTCGGATATAATCAGAAGAGTTGGGAATGCCTCTCTCCTCCACACCTTGCCATCTCATCACTGAGACCCCAGTATAATAGCGATGGATTGCAGCTAATAGAGCTGCAAGACACAGATTCTCTCTCAGGAGGAGTAGTTAGGGAAGCCCAAAGTCAAGAGGGAACATTTTTTAAAAAGTATATGAGAGGATATTGAAGTCCCTGCCATGCATATTTATAGCAATCATTGAACATAGGCTAACTCCCAGCTGGATAAATATAAATTTCACACTAAAGACCTATTTACTTCAGTCCTTATTACCCAAGTATATCATGTTTGATATTAACTAAAAATTGCAATGCACACAAAAAGAAAAAACATAAAAACACAGTCTATAAAAACAAAGAAATTAGAGCCAGATATGGTACAGATTTCGTTTTTATTGGATGAGGAATTTTAAATAACTACTATTAATACATTAAGGCCTCTAATGGAAAAAGAAAACAACATGCAAGAACAGGTGGGTACAGCAAACAGAGAAATGGACATTTTAAGATAAAATTAAAAGAAAATGTTAGAAACCAAAAACCCAGAAACAAGAATAAGAACTGCCTCTGATGGGCTCATCAGTAGCCATGGCATGACCAAGGAAGGAATCAGTGAGTTCAAAGATAAGTCAACAAAAACTTCTAAAAGTAAAAGGTGCAAAAGAATTCTCATGGCAACATTATGCTGTGAGAAACTTAAATGTATATTAAGTGATAATTAAACACATGTGATATCATCATCAAATAAAACATAGCATAACAAGTTGAAAAAATAAAAGTAAAATGCAAAGGAGAAAAAAAGAATAAAACTTAACAGCTCACTTAAGAAAGATGCAAAATATGAATATATGTAATACCAAAAGGAGAATAAAGAGAGGTTAGGAGTAAAAAAGCATTTGAAGAAAAACTGGATTAATTACAGTCACCAAATCACAGATTCAGGACACTCATAGAACATACATCAAGAAAAAATACAAAACAAACAAGCAAATAAATTATAAAAACTACCACTAATAATGTCATATTTAACTTGCAGAGAACCAAAGGCAAAGAAAAGGTCTTAAAAGAAATTGTACTACTGTGAACAAGTGTGTTACATCCAAAAATCATAGAAAGCCTCATGTACAAAAATTTATTCACACTATTACTATCTACACTAATAGTCAAGAAGGAAAGACAAATGGGAAAATCAGACATTTAATCAAATTTGGAAAACATTTTATATAAGTACTTGATAAAATTGGAATAGATGGATACATTGCTAGAGGAATAACAATTTTTTTAAAACTATAATAATGCAAATCAGAACCCTCCATTGTTCTGTAAAACTAATACCAGAATAATGATTCTCATACCACTTCACACTGGTCAGAATGGCCATCATGACCAACTCAACAAACAAAAAGTGCTGGCAAGGTTGTGGAGAAAAGGGAACCCTAGTGCACTGTTGGTGGGAATGCAGACTGCTGCAGCCACTGTGGAAAACAGTATGGAATTTCCTCACAAAACTAAAAATAGAACTGCTTTTTGACCTGGGAACTCCATTGCTGGGACTATACCTTAAGAATCCTGAAACACCAATTCAAAGAACCTATGCACCCCAATGTTCATAGCAGCACAATTTACAATAGCCAAGTGCTGGAAGTAATCTAAGTGCCCATCAGCGAATGAGTAGATCAAAAACCTGTGGTACATGTATACAATGGAATACTACGCAGCAGAAATAAGGTGCTCCTATCCTTCTCAACAGCATAGATGGAGCTGGAGAGCATTATGCTAAGTGAAATAAGCCAGGTGGCGAAAGACAAATACCATATGATCTCACTTATAAGTGGAACCTAATCAACAAAACAAACAAGCAAGCAAAATATAACCAGAGACATTGAAATTAAGAACAAACTGACAGTAACCAGAGGGAAGGTAGGAGGGGATAATGTGGGGGGAAAGGTTGTCAGGGAAGATGTATAAAGGACACATGGACAAAGCCAATGGGGATAGGATCAAGGATGGGAGGTGGGTATGTCTGAGGTGGGGAGGAGTGGTAGGGAGAAAATGGAGACAACTGTACTTGAACAACAATAAAAAAAAGATTACAAAAAAAAAAAACCTTGCTGTTCCTTGATGACATGTGTAAAGAACCCATGGACAAAGACAAAGGAGGAAAGAGGAGGGAGTAGGATTGAATGTGGGAGGTGGGGGAAGTTTTCCTTCATTATTTGTTCAAATAAGTTTTCAATTTTTTGCTTTTCCTCTTCCCCTTCTGGCACACTTATGATTTATCATTGGAGCATTTACAGTTGTCCCAGAGATTCCTAAGCCTCTCCTCATTTTTTTGAATTCTTATTTCTTCATTCTTTTCTGGTTGGATGCTTATTTCTTCCTTTTGTTCCAAATCATTGATTTGAGTCCCAGTATCCTTCCCTTCACTGTTGGTTCCCTGTATATTTTCCTTTATTTCACTTTGTATAGCTTTCCTTTCTTCCTTTATTTTGTGACCAAGCTCAATCATTTCTGTGAGCATCCTGGTTACCAGTGTTTTGAACTCTGTATCAGATAGGTTGTCTGTCTCCTGGTTGCTTAGCTCTTTTTCTGGGGTTTTGATCTGTTCTTTCATTTGGACTATTTCTTTGTCTTGGCACACCTGCTATGTTGTAAGGGGCAGAGCCTTATGTATTCAACAAGGGGGACAACCCTCTTTGCTGCGTTGTGGTATAGTCATTCTGGATGAATGTTTCTTTACTCCTTGGTTGTCAAGAGTTCCAGGCAGTTCTACTTTCTGGCAGTTCTGTTTGTTTATTGTTTTTAAACTGGTTGTTATCCTCCTTTTGGTTGTGTGAGGAAGCAAAGCATTTCTACCTATACCTCCATGTTGGCTTGAACTCAAGTTTGAATTCTTATAAGGTTATTATGAGGATTAAGTAAACTAATCAAGTGAAGCACTTAGAATAGTGTCTTGCATGTGACATATTCCTGGCAAATAATTATTATTAATAATAATTATTATTAAAGCCTGGATCACCACTGTGATTTAACATTATTCTGAAAAGAACCAGACAATACAATTATATAATGAGATGAAATAAAAAGTTAACTATTAGGAGTGATCAGGCAATGTCCTCATTAGCAATACTGAATATTGTGTGGTGTTACAGCTGAAAGTAATCAAAATAATCAACAGAAAAATAATTAGAAATAATCAACGGAAAACTAATTTAGTAGGTGTTTAAAGTTAACACACATAATCAGATCCCCTACCTACAAACAATAATCAGGAAATATGATATAACATACTATTAGAATAAGAGCTAGAAGACAAAAAAAATGAATAACTTTATAAGAAATGTATAGGACCTTTTCAGAGAAAACTTTGAAACTCTACTGAGGGACATAAACCATACTTAAATAATTAGAAAGACAAATCTTTTTTTTAAATTTTTTATTGTTATTCAATTACAGTTGTGTGCCTTTTCTCCCCATCCCTCCACCCCACCCCAGCCAAACCCCCCTCACCCCCCCACTTCTACCCTCCCCCTTGATTTTGTCCATGTGTCCTTTATAGTAGTTCCTGTAATCCCCTCTCCCCACTGTCCCCTCCCCACTCCCCCCTGCCCATTGTTACATTGTTCTTAACTTCAATGTCTCTGGTTATATTTTGTTTCCTTTTTTTTTCTATTTATTATGTTCCAGTTAAAGGTGAGTATATCTTTTTGGTATTCCATTTATTCATGCATACACACACATACACCATGCATTCAGAGTCTGATTGGGCTTACCATGCTATAGATGTTGGTCAGAAATATATTTATCACTTAACCTTTAAAAGTTCCAATAACTACTGGGCCATAATTATGTTCTGGGTTCCTAGAAACTAGAATTTGCTTTATGCTAATGTCCATGCATACATGTAATTTCTGAGAGTACATAGGAACTCAGAGGTAAGCCCATAGAAAAATATTTTCTTCCATCATTTAAGAAAATTAAAGAATCATATCTGAACAGATCAAACTCTCCCTAAAACTATTATAGTCTCCAAAAGTGCTTATTGTATAAGCAAGTTAACAACTGAATTTAATAACAACATTTTTACAATGATTAATGGGTAAATTATGGCACTCTGAAAACTAATTAAAAGGTTAGTATTGAACCACCTCCTTAGTGTAAGCTTATGAGAACCATACATTTTTAAAGAGATGTAAGAACACATACAGCTGTAGCCCTAAATTTTATTTGATGATAATGAAGATAATGACATCAAGAGCAAAATAGTAACAATGAAGATTATTATTTTTATTTCTATTTTTTAAGATTTTATTTATTTATTTATAGAGAGAGGAGAAGGGAGAAAGGGAGAGAGAGAAACATCAATGTGTAGTTGCCTCTCACATGCCCCCAACTGGGGACCTGGCCCACAACCCAGGCATGTGTCCTGACTGTGAATTGAACTGGTGACCCATTGGTTTGCAGACTGTCACTCAATCCACTGAGCCACACCAGCAAAGGATGAAGATTATTATTTGTAAAAGAATTCCTCATGTTTTTTCTTCAAGACCAACTATCAAGTGAACTAGAAGTTTTAGCAAAGAAGCATGGCATGCTGGTTAATCTAAAGGATGGCATATGCTTTGTATTAAGTCTATCAGAGATGAGTTCATAGATCTGGTTTTATCATTTAATAGTTGCCTGACCCTGTGGAAGTTACTTAACCTTTCTAAGACACAAAATTATTGTTTTTGAAATTAAGGTAATACGAATTTATACATCCCAGGATTGTCACACTTAAATTAGATGATTTTATAATGTACCTAACAATGGCCTCTGGAAAAAAATGTTGCAAATATAGACAGATGATGTGAAATAACATAACATAATTTAAGATTATGTGGAATCAACAGCTTATCATTGGATTTGTACTTCCACTTAAATTTTTATGAAAAGATGAAACTAAAAGTTACTTTATCTCAAGTTTTGAAGATATTTATAATCTGCTGATGTGTTTTCCAGAGTCTTGAAATGTCTCCTTGAAACATTTCAAGGCACATGCTCTAGTTTTAGATATATGTAATGTTGAAAAACATATAAAGTTAAATAAGAGAAAAAAGACTCGCTGATATTGTTTTCTAAAATTATGAAGCATGATCAACTTGTAAAGAAAGTATTTGTATAATTGTAATAATTTGCATAAATTAATAACCCCAAGTTAAATAAACTTGCCACTACATGTTTTAAAGTCATAATAACCAAAATAATATGAAATAAGCATTGCTAGAAATAATTCAGAAAGTTACTAATATTCTTTCTGCAATGCAATTCTTCAAGATTTAGAGATTCCCTTGACATTCACTATCATAAACACATGTGGGAAATGAAATAGAAAATGGATGAGGAGACATTGAGTAGAAAATATTTATTAAATTAATAAGAAATGCAACCAAATCAAGGGGTAATACTAAAAATGCCAGACTTTATGGAGTGATATAATAAAAATGGTGACATAGAAGACCCCAGTCTCCTTTCCCTCACCAAGATCAACAATTAGCTATCCATGAACAAAAACAGCTACTTCCTTCGCCTATTTAACTTGTATCAATCAATGTTAAGGTCTTAACTTAAATTTTCTTTCCCTCAGGAAGCCTTTCCCTCAGGTCAGATGATCTGAATTCTGTGTGCAACAGGGCTGTGGGCATATATATACTTGTCTCATTGAATAGGAGAGATCCCTGAAGAAGACCAGATTGCAAGACATGACAATGGGATACTTGCCATTAAGCCCACTTCAACACACTTTGGAAGAGGACTGGAAAGTGGTCTACACTGAACTGAAAGACACTGACTCTTCTATCCTTCCCCTTCTGTGTGATATTATTACTTTATGGAAGCAGGAAGAGACAGTGAAAATAATTGAAGTAGCAATCTGTCATAGTTGTTCATAGCTTTAACCAACTTACGAAGGCAACTAAAATAGCAAGTTCTGATGGCTGCCAGCCCAAAATTTCTTCAATTCGTTAATGACAACAAACAGGATAAGTAGGGCTACTTGGATTCAATGACACTTGATTTATTTATACAAAACTTTCTGTGACCATGGCATTAGGACGATAAGTCCAAATATATACTCTCCCTAAGATGCTCTATATAAGTTCTTGTGGAAGAGTAGTGTCATGTGAATGACCAGGGCTTCTTTTTAACATTCAGCTTCTAAATCAGTTAGTTCTATACTGGAACCAAAGTTCTATATTTTTAACAGTTCTTAGATGAGGCTAGTTCACGGTCACACTCTGAGAGACAAGAATCTAGAGCACCCTGGCTCAGTGTATCACTTTTATTTACCACCCAAGACTTTCTAGATATGATTTCAAGTTTTGTACTCTCTTCTAATTCTCTTAAAATCTATCCTAATTTTCTCTGAAAGCTAGAACTTACAAAAGCACATATAATTCTGTTCAGGATTATTAATGACCTCATTTATACTTTTCTAATTACAATATCATTATAATGAAGAGGGGTTTCCAAATATAGGGAGTATGGGGGAAAAGTTATTATTTTGGTCTTCTGCTATATTCATTATAATTTTAGTGCTTGATTTACCTCATTCTTTGGATCACAAAAATGTAAGCAGTATTTGTTCTTCCCTCACCCTTCATCTTACCAGTATTTTTATTTGTCTAACTGATAAAGGCAAAGTCTCCTAAATCCACCAACTTAACACATTCTATGTGAGTTAGTGGAACACAAAATATTTCTGCATATGTATAATTACATAATTATATCTTGCCATCATCTTTAACCCAATGCATTCTATGTACTTATTATGTTAACTAATACAGTTAATTCCTCCATTATAACATCTTTTGCTTTCATAGGAAGGGGAAATAGTCCATAGGAAGTATGAAAGGGTCCATACTTGAATCAGTCCTAAAGCAGTACAATTCAGAATAATAATATGTCTTTGAAAGAAGAGATTATTTCCATTTATCTATCCCTGCATAAAAAAACTACCCTATAAAAGAAGTATTCAATGTCATGAAAGGCAAGGACCTACATCCAAGATTACTCTGTCCAGCAAAACTATCATTTAAAATGGAAGGGCAGATAACATGCTTCCCAGATAAGGTCAATTAAAGGAGTTCATCATCACCAAACCCTTATTATATGAAATGTTAAAGGGACTTATCTAATATATAGAAGATCAAAAACTGTGAACAGTAAAATGACAACATACTCACAAGTAACAACTGAACCTAAAAAACAAATAAAAAGCTAAGCAAACAAGTAGAACAGGAACAGAATCACAGAGATGGACATCACATGGAGGGTTATCAGTGATGAAGGGGAAGAAGGAGAATGGGGGAAAAAGTATAGGGAATAAGAAGCATAAATGGTAGGCACAAAATAGAAAGGGGGAGGTTAAGAATAGTATAGGAAATTGAGAAGTCAAAGAACTTATATGTACAACCCATGGACATGAACTAAGTGGGGGGGGGGAATGCTGGAAGTTGGGAGATGGTGTAGGGAGGAGGGGAATAAACTGGAGGAAAAAAATTAGGACAATTGTAATAGCATAGTCAATAAAATATACTTAAAAAACAAAAATAAAACAAAAAAACTGCCCTGTGAATCAATGGCATAAAACAAAATTAATCATTATCTCCAATATTTCTATGGTTTGATAGGCTCAGTTGAGTGGTTCTCACTGGGGTGTCCCATAAGCTTGCTTCTTCATTCTTATGTTTGATTCAAGGGCTGGAATACTTGGAACCGGTGAAAGCTGGTTGGGAATCGCTTTCTCCATGATGTCAATCCATAAGACTAACATGGGCTTCCTTACAACATCGATGCCTTAGACAAATCAGATTTCTTACATGGCTGTTGACTGCTCCCAGATAGAGAGTTACAAAAAGCCAAGGTAGAACCTGCGTGGTTATGTATGACTTAACCTCAGAAGTTAAATAGCACCATTTCTGCCATATTCTATTGCAGGGGTGTCAAGCTCACTTTCACCGAGGGCTACATCAGCATCACAGTTGCCTTCAAAGGGCCGAATGTAATTTTGGGACTTTATAAATGTAACTACTCCTTAACTAGGAGCTAGGAACTCAGCACTGCCACTGGGTAGAAACAAGGTGCCAGCCGGATAAAACAAGGTGGAGGGCTGGATTCAGCCCACAGACCTTGTGTTTGCCACCTGTGTTCTATTGTTTAGAACAACCACAGGCTAACCCAAATTCAAAAAGGTGGAGAGATAGATTAAATTTCTTGATGGAGAAGATTTTATGTATACAGTAGGAAGGAATTAATAGCACAAGAACAATTTGGCAGAAATGAATGAAGTATGCGGTTATTGTCTGAATAAATTTCTTTAGGAGCTCCTACATGTATGTCAAAGTTGGGATGAGGAAAGTGTTACTACTGGAAGGATTAACAAAAGAATGGGGTATGATAAAAGAAATTTACTTCCATAATGTCCAGAAAGAGGGATGGACATGTAAGATAGGATGTAGACAGGTATAAATTTCTAGGACTATCAGAAGTCACAAGTGTGTCAGCATCACCATAGATTAGGTGAAATCGGATCCATGATAGTAGATACTACCTTTTACTGATAACAAGACCAAGCACCAGAAGTAAAATGAATTGTCCAAGTTTATAGTGAGTGATAGGTAGCTGAAATTGATCTCAGACCTTTTTTAAATTCTTTTTAGTCCAGTGATTGTTAAACTATATAATTCCTTTCTTCAACTGAGATGTTGTCATCCTTAAGCAACAAAAACAAAAAAAAGGGATCTATTAAATCATAGGTTCTTGGCATTATTATTTATATATCTCTGCTTTGTTTCATATTTTTAAAATGAATGTCCCTTCTGATAATTGTTTCCAGTATTCTAAGCTTATTATTTCTGGCTTTACCATATACAAACTTGCTAATGTGGTATCAAAAACCATATTTTGTGTTTTATCTTTGAAAATACTTTAATAGGAAAACTGGCTTATATAAAAGAAGACTTACAGATGTTGAGATTGTATTTACCATAATTGTTTAATTCTAAGAAAGCATTTCATAGAATATGTATATGCTGATTAAAAAAAAATACATAAAACAACAATGAATTTACTCAATACAAGCCAATAATGGCACAACACTGCAAGATTGCTCTTGAAAAATATAAAAGAAGAAATGAATACATAAATACATCTCCTTGCTGTTGCTACTACTTGTAATCCCTTATTTAACAGTGATTAACAATTTTCAAAGTTGTTCTCAAATGTATTTGATCCTCAGAACAATTGTGGGAAATACAATCTCTTTTGCTGTAGCTCATTAAATTGATCTGAAAGTCCTGGGAATTTAGGTGTGAGGGACAAGTAAAATGTAGCAGCATGAGTAACAGTATCTCCAATATGCACTCAGATTATCTCTAGGTTTTCACCCTCATGTCTGAAGTATTTTGTACTTTTTGTTCTTATATTTCAATTATCCATATCAACGTCAGGACATCCACATTTTAAGAACCCACTTCTCTGGGTTATTAACATTGGCCCATCCCTCTTGACCTCTGAACTTGGTTGAACACTTTGCTTGGTGTCATGATAGTTCTGAGTGAAGTAATACAAAATAATATTAAATGTAAACTGTGATTGAAAAATACAAATTTAAAAATCCTTCCACCAATATATATATTCTTGAGGAATCCATACTAGCTAGATTACTCCATCAGCTTAAACAACATAGGAAGAGACTACTTTAGGTAAATATTGTTGCCATTTTACAAATTTGAAGAAAAGATGCAATAAGATTAAGAAAAGTTTCAATGGTGCACAGCTCCTGTGTGCTACAACTGGGATTTGATTCCTAGTCTATCATTCTTTCTGTTTCTCTAAGAAACCTCACTTAATGATGTCCAACAAAGGAAATTATAGATGTCATATATGGAGGAATTTGTTACTATAGAAACTAAAGAAGCTATAGGAGGATAACCCAAGGAAGTCAGAAGGGGTATAGAGCTGGAACCAAGACAGAGAGAGGTTAACGAACGTAGAAACCTGGGCCCTAGAGAGATGATCAGAAATCCAGTCTTATTCAGGGACACTCAGCTAACCTGTGCTGGAGTAACAGTCTCAGCCCCATTTTCCCTGTTTCCAAAGTTTGTGTTCCACACAAGGTGGGAAGTAATCTTACCTCAGTTAAATGGGACTGGGTCCTGAGTGGAACAGCAAAATCCAGTGGAAAAAAATTTAGTTCTAGTCTACATGCAGACCAATAAATGTAAGTAGTAATTTCAATTGATCCTTTGTTGAGTGTTATATTAGATTGTAGTAGATGGCCATGTGACATCTCAGTACTATTTTCATTCCTTTTCATGCTCTTTCGTATACCTTTGGGCCTGGAACCTTAGAAACCACATTTCCTACATTCTCTTGCCAGAGGGTTCTAATTTAGAATATACTAATGGGAAGACTTTGTGCAAGATTTAGAAGACTGAAAGAGAGAAAAAACATTACTCTTTTCCAACAGAGATAGAGACATAGAGAAATGGAAAATGTGAAGTTTTTAGTGATTTCAGAAAAATTTCTTTTACTGGACAAAAGGGGTCTGTTTGCCTGTGTACATCAAAGACCAATAAGACAGGAACAGGAGTTAGCAGCCAAGAAAATAAGGGTTTATTAAGGACATGATGCCATGCCTGGAGTCACAGATAGCTCATGCTCAAAGACCTGCTCTCCAGTAGTTCCAAAGGATAGATTACATAGGGAAAAATCATTCTTCACGGTGACTAATACATTCAGGGTTGTGGTCTCAATTGACTGGCTGCTGCTAGGGGATAACTGATCATTGTATCTGTTCCTAATGTCAGCCATGGAGTTATTCTGTCCAACTTTGCAAGGATTTGTTCTATAAGATTGTTCTGCTTTCTTAGGTCTGGAGCTAAAACATGATTGAGGCCAAGATACTATGTTTAGTTTGATTGAAATCTCTGTCTCAATAGCCAATAGACCCAGGATTTTGTTTCTAAGACAACTGGATGATGACCAGAACCTGATTGTCCTGAAGGCTCCATGATTAAGCAGGGGAGAGGGACGTGGGTGAGTCAAGGAGCTGGGTGACTCCAGTTTGAGTCAAAGGAAAAAAAAAACCCATATTAAAGAAAATAAGGTTTTTGTGTGATTACAGTACATTCCAATTACTCACTTTGGTATTGCATCATTGAGATCATTAGATGCAGAAAACAGACTGATGGGTGCCAGAGGGGAGGGAGGTTAAAACATGACCCAAACTGGGTAAAAAAACATGAAGGGACTGAGAAGTACAGATTGGTAGTTAGAAAATAGTCCTGGGGATGTAAAGTACAGGAGAGGGAATAACTTTGTATGGTGGCAGGTGGGTACTGTAAATATCAAGTGAAACATTTTATAAATTATATAATTGTCTAACCGTTATGCCATATACATGAATCTAATACAAAATAATATTGAATGTAAACTGTAATTGAAAAAAATTATTAAAGTTGTTTACACTTTCCTTGAATCATCATCCCATTAGTCCTATGACATTGGCATTATTATTTCTGTTTGACAGATGAGTAAGTTGAAGCTCAGAGAGTTTATTTGATTTCCTCAAGGTCACTCAACAAATAGATTCTTGAGCCTGGATTCAAATATGGAAATTATACTCTTTAGTATTATATAAAACTGCCTGTCAGGCCTAATGGTATGGATGCCATTGGCATGGGACAGACTAAGGTATCTCTGTAGAGATCCTACATTATGCTAATTGTTCTCAGGGAGCAGAAGAGCAGAGTGCCTTAATTACCTGAGGAACAATTACATATTTACATTTTGAAAATTCACTTTTCTATTCAACAAAGGCATCCCAGAATCTCCCCCTGAGAGGGGGAGTGGTTAAAGATTAGATATTTTGAATAAGCTTTAATTTAAATGTTCTTCAGACAGTTTTGATATAAAACTCTGGTTGAAAACCAGGAGTATATATATATATAGGCCTACCAAGTAGTTAGTTTATACTAGACAGAATAACTCACCAGCACTCCCATCTCAGGTATGATGACAATTCAACAAACCCTGTTCAATTCTGATTTCAGGCAAGTTTAAGTCTTTAGGTAGAAAGAATCAGTGACTTGATCTGAATAAGTGTGATAGTGAGAGATTCTTTCACAGAAAGCTTTCAATAAATGTTGTTGGCACCTTACTCCTGGAAGAGCGTTTGAGAAGATATGTCTTTGTCTCCTTCCCAGTAAATGGCAATATGGTCTGTGCAGTAACTGTCATTACAGGATTACAATTCAGCAAAATGAGTGTGGAGATTCAAGTTACATTTTATTCACTTGAAAATAAGGTCTAGAACTTTAATCAAATACTTCTCAGACACTTTCCAGAGATCTAAGCTCAATGTGTCAAGTAAATCTCCAAATAGAGATACTGCTTGCATAACCGGAGTCTGTGCTAGACAAAAGCATTTACCTTTGTAGCCTATTTTCATTTTGAATACCTATTAGCAACCTGCTTTGTATCCACAAACCTCTTTCTCCCTTTCATATAGCAGTTGTTAGGGAACATTCAGAAATTAGAAAATAATCACTTTTTGGATTCCTAGTTCTGTTTTTATGTATATTGCCTAAGACATTGACATTGCCTCTTATCTTTAGAACCTTTTTGTTGATTCTTTTATTTGACAAATATCTTATCAAATACTTATTTAGCTTATAGTATTTGTTAGGAACAGTGTTAAGATTTGAGGATATAAAAGTTAACCAGATATATCTGTCCCTCAAGAAGTTTTCTGTACTGTATACATTCAGAGGGGGTTAGGAATGAGGAAGACCTGAAATTCACATGATTTGAATTAAAAAAAAAACATTAGTTCAAATCTGATCAGGGAATCTATATTTAACCTTCCTAACCATATAATTTGATTTCAAAGGCACTAATTCAAATATTTATAGAATGTTTACTATGTGCATAGCATTGCACTAGATGCTGGCATTTAAAAAATGGATTAGTAGCCTTGGCTGGTGTGACTCAGTGGATTGAGCACCAGTCTGTGAACCGAAAGGTGGCCAGCTCAATTCCCAGTCAAGGCACACCCTGGGTTTTGGGCCAGGTCTCCAGTTGGGGCTGTGCAAGAGGCAACAGATCAATGTTTCTCTCTTTCTCCTTCCCTTCCCCTCTCTCTAAAAATAAATAAATAAAATTTTTAAAAAGAAAATCCCCTTGTTAAAAAATAAAATAAAGTAAAATTTTAAATGCACTGTAAAAATAAACCCTTGCCCTCAAAGAATTCAGTCTCGGGTGAGAAACAGTTGGATAAAATAAATATGGGGCAATATACACTCTGATATATAATGTACCCCACTCTATGAGAGAGGTTAGATACAACATTTGATTTGGGCCCGGAGGATGAGAAGAGTTTGCCAGACTGAGGAAGAAGGAAGACCCTATGCAAATTTACTGAAGTAGGCTCCAGAATGTTTCCTTCCACTTAAGACTGTGAATCTCAACTTGTTGCATAGTACAATCATCCGAGGCTCTAACACAGACAAAAATAGCATGGGAATTTGGAGAGCTACCATAATTGAACTTGACTTAATGATGGCAGCATGATTTTATTCTTAATGACAAACAAATCATTCCTGTTGCTGTTTTTCCCCACCCTCTGACCTTGAGTGTGAGTGATCTATATTATCACTAGAGCAATTTTCCAAAAGTTCTTTATTTTGATCATAAACATTTTCCTGATCAGCCCTGGAATCAAGACTGTTCAGGACCACTCTCTTCACGGCTTTCCTAATGAATTTATTATAAAAGTCCCTACCACATTTTCCTATGGTGACATTTATAGATTTCACCTATAAATCAGACATTTGCCATATCCTTATTTAGGAATAACTCTGTTCTTTTCTTCCTCCCTGACAGGGAATTTACACAGTCTTTCTTATCCACTTGTTCTTGTGGTGTATCGAGAAAACGGGAGATCCTTGCACTCAAAGAACTTGGGAAACTTGGCTTAATGTTCCCCCTGCTGCTAATTGCCTATATTCCCAATATGATTTTCAAATGTGGCAGAAAAGCACTACACTTAAACTAATACAGGTCTGGGTTCAAAGATCAGCCATATTCACTGCGTAACTGTGCAACTTTAAATAAATAAGTACCTTAAAATCTTTGAGTTTCAGTTTATAACTTTTTATGAAAGAATTTATAATATCTACTACATAGAGTTATTGTGAGGGTTGAAATGAGCTAACATGGCTTACAGTGTCCTGTTGTTAATTGTATTTGATCCCAAATCCATTTTGGTAACTAATGATTACTTTAGCTTTCTTTCCAGAAAAATATCATTCTCAGTAGCTAAACTTATCTAGTTACACTTATAATAGGAGGTTGGCAATCTTTTTCTGTAGGGCATATTAGTATATATTTTCAGCTTTGTCTCTGTCACAACTTTTTACCTCATATTGTAGCAAGAAAACAGCTATAGGCAATACATAAGTGAATGGATGTGATTACGTTCCCATAAGACATTATTTACAAGAAAAAAAAAATGTCTGCAGAGCCAGATTTGGCCTATGGTCATAGTTTCCTGACCCATGTCTTAGAAGACAAGAGGCAGTACTGCATGGAGAAAGAAAACAGACACACTTTTTATAGTCATGGATTTAAATCCCAGCTCTATTGCTAGTTACCTCCACAATCTTCTTCAGTTTATTTAACCCATCCCTGTGCCACAGTTTTATCATCTGTAGAATATAGACAATGATAGTGCCCACCTCACAACACTTTTAATAAAATTTAAAAAGATAACGTTCATTCAAAAACATGGTTCAAAGAGTTACTAATATATGATAGCTTTTATGTACTTATTTTGTAGGCGTATGTTTTTGCTGTATTTATCAGTTCCTCCTCTCCATTTTCCTTCCATTTTCTTTTCCTGATTCATTCATCCTACTGGCTATGATCCCCTGCAATTTTTCTATCCATAATATCAATGGTGCCCACTTGGCTCCCCATCCTACTACCTGCATGCAAGCTTAACCTTTTTTTCCTAGAAATTATAATACCAGAGAGAGATAGTATGTAAATTGTTGTAGTATATTTATATATGAGAGAATAGTTGAACATATCACTTACATTCACCGAACACAAAACCTTTTACTTAAAAATACTTTACTTAAACTTGTAACTATAGTCTACTTGACTCAAGAAAAATAGAGACTAATAATGCTTGGAATAAGTCACTGTCAATTACTATAAAGTTCAGCTATTTAACCTAGGTTTTGTTGGATGAACTAGTCACATAAACATTACTTTAAGAGCCAGATTATGAATTGAGAATAAAGCTAATTAGTATGCTGGCCAAGCATGAATACAAAATAATTCTATCAATTTATGCTTGTGTCCACAAACACTCAGTCAGCTAAGGAAATGAGGATAGGAAGCCTGATTTTTATTGTCTATATTTACCAGGTACTTTACTAGGATCATTGTACTATATACGTTATCTAAATTAATCCTCACAGTTACATTCTCTTACTAAGATTTTATAGGTGAGAAAACTGGTACTCAGAGTTTAAAGTTGATTATTTAATATCACATAGCAAGTAAGTGGTGTAACTTTAATAATAAACCCAGGCATGTACCGTTATATACCATGTGCCTTCTCATTTTCATTAACTCGATCATTTCATGAAAAGATCAAAATGAATAAATACCCTGGTCAATCAAAACAATTGAATCAGTCTGAATACGATGCACAGTCTTCTCTGAAAAATAATTAATGACTGTTGTTTTACACAAACTGGATTTTGTACTATATAAAATGCCTTTTGTTTTTCTTCTTTTTTTTATTGTTGTTCAAGTAGTGTTGTCTCCATTTTCCCACCATCACTTTTCCCTGCCATCTTTCTTTTTCTTTAAATTGTTAGGCTTTATTAGACTTGGAAATTATACCCCCTGATTTTGGAAAGTAGCTCCTTGAAGGACTTTTGTTACTTTAATGAGAAAATGTGGACACTTGAAAGAAAGTCACTTATTTCCTGTGGTTTTGTTGCTCATTTTCATCAGCTCTCTTGAAACTCTAGTGACACTTTCTACCTGCTTTATCTTCTTTCCCTAGCCTTCCCAAAAGGAGACTAATTATGAATAAGTGTTTAATTTGTATGAATAATGTGTAAAGTAAAAAGGTGACAATATGTTATGTTAAACCTGCTTCAATGTGGAAACCACAGGGAGGGAGAAAAACTGAAAAGATCCCAAATTATCTTAATTTTGAATAATTTAAAAAAGCATTCCTCCTGCAAATGTCAGAAAGATTATCATGCTCATCTTTCCCATGTAGGTCCCCAAGACATGCTAATATGCTGTCTTTGGAGAAAGCAAGGGGACAGGTGTAATCCCAGTTAAAGATTTATATTCAGACATACCTGTGCTCATAATTATATGTTGAAAGCCTTTTTCATGCTGCCTAATTAATCAGTATCAGTCTGAACCATGTACTCATAGGCTTTTCTTCTGTTTTTATTTCCCCTTTGTATCTAGTCAAGTGGGTCCACTCATTTTATTTATGCCTGCTTATCTGCTAACTAATTAGCAGTCACCTAAGTGTGACTCAGTGATCGATTAGTGTTATTGAGCATTACAAACCTCCACTTGCTAAATGTACTCATAGGATTACAGATACATAATAATTAATTGTCTCTCTGTGTTTCCATTTTACTAGACAAACTAAAGCATACCTGCCTTACATTTGTTGAAAATTATTAGTAACTGATTTTAGTGAAAGTTAGTGAGGTCATTGAATAATAGTTCAAGAAAAACATAATATATTAAAGAATGATACAACATTTGGAACTATAGTATAATTTTCTTCTAAGCATATTTTTCACTGTAATAAAAAATGTTTGTTTTGTCTGTTATACCACCTATGTGAATAATAAATTATTTAATCATGTCAATGAGAGGAGATACTTTTGAAGAGAAACCATATGGTGCCACCATCACAGACAAACATGAAAGGCTTTGTTTACTATCCCTGAAAAGATTATTACTTCAGTGATAGCCTTTAGAAACCACAAGATGCATTGTTTTAATGTTAAAGGAAGCAAACAAACAAAATAAAGACAAATGTTGTACTTGAGTGATAAACTTCAGGGCTCAGTTCTGCTTGGCTTCTTTATTTAGAGATTTTGAAACAAGTGGCTCAAAAGAAACCATTGAAAAATATGTTGTATTTTTTAATTGTATGCTTACAATTTAACAAAAGCCTGTTATTCTACACCTTATACACAAAAGTGAGATCATACCAACTGGTCAAGCAGCTGTGAGTAAGTCTACATGTAATATGTGTAGAGTATATTTATTTAAATAAAACCACCTTGTTCTCAGGGATGGAATGTAACTTCAAAAGCTGTTTTAATGTACTGAAATTTTCAGAATAACGATCAAGTGGGATGAGGTGACAGCAAAAGCAAACATTCACCTAGAGAATCTAAACCTAGTGCTGCTGTTTGCTATATGTGGTTTCTAACTCTCAATAAACAATAGTTTAATGGAATAAAAGAGAAGTGATTGCATAAACATCAGTGTAAATAAGATATTTGGGATCAGACTTAATCCTTAACTAATTATTTATTTCCTCCAAAGTTTCAGGCACTATGCTAGGTGTTGCAATACAGAGAAGTTCTTATTTTCAAAAATCTGTGACTCTATTGAAATAAGGCAGACATGTAAACATACTATAAAATGCAATGTAGCATGTGCTATATTTGAGACTTTGAGGGACCACTAATGAATACAAAAGGGTCATGTTCCCCTTCTTGATCAAACTCATCTCAATGCACGCCTACCTTCAGAATGCACATATTATCCCTGGTCAAGAAGTTTTCAGTTCTTAAATTATAGGCTTACAACCAGTTTTGGATGTACATATGTGTCTAGTACTTTGTTGTGTTGCCTTGTTTTTTGTGTTGTTGTAGTTTACCAAAAGTAGTATTGTTATCCACCTTATTCTTTATACATGGTTTTCAAGATATTCTACCCTTGACAAACAAATATAACCACTAAGGTTGTTCAAAATATTATTTAGAATAATACACATAAGTGCCTAGAGGCAATGTGTTATACTGTAAAGCCTAAGGGCATTAGAGTAAAACAAGCTCTGGTCTGAATTCCAATTCTGCCACTGTCTTGCACTGTGATATTGTACAATTACTTTTATCACAGTCTTATGCACCTTATTCTTTCCATCTGTAAAATCATTACAACAGTACCTGGGATTACTGATAACACTAAGTGAGTCAATGCATGTGAAGTATCTGGGGGTGGGGGGAAGTTCACTCCAATATTTTCTGGACTTCTAGAAAATCTCCAGTAAGATTCCAACATTTCTTCTGCTTGTGTATCTGAGATCCTCCTACTTCACTTTGCCATATTCAGGCAGTTAGATCTACTTTCTCTTTCTCCCAATATTTTCACTAAACTGAATTCTGTACCACCACTCCCAGTCAAGGCTCTGCCCAAACTCTAACATATTCCCAAACAGTAACATATTCCACATATGGTAGAGCCTCTAATCATAAATGTTCATGGCTGGTTTATCCCAACAGAATGTGGGTAATCCAAGCTCAAAAAGTCTTTTTATATTAAGCTGAAATCTTTCCAATGCCACCTGGCTCCCTTACATTATGTTTCTGGTTCTGTTGAGGTTATAACCATACATTTCATATCTAATTAGCAACTATCTATTACATGGTAAAACACATGGTATCTCAAAATGTTCTTTTTTAAAAATTTTTGTTGTTATTCAATTACAGTTGTCTGCATTTTCCCCCATCCCTCCACCCCACCCCAGCCAAACCCACCTCCCTCCCCCACCTCCACCCTCCCCCTTGATTTTGTCCATGTGTCCTTTATAGTAGTTCCTGTAGACCCCTCTCCCCACTGTCCCCTCCCCACTCCCCTCTGGCTACTGTTAGATTGTTCTTAACTTCAATGTCTCTGGTTATATTTTGCTTGCTTGTTTCTTTTATTAATTATGTTCCAGTTAAAGGTGAGATCATACGGTATTTGTCCCTCACCACCTGGCTTATTTCACTCAGCATAATGCTCTCCAGTTCCATCCATGCTGTTGCAAAGGGTATAAGCTCCTTCTTTCTCTCTTAAAGTTATTGCAACTCAGCTGTATAGGTGGGTCCTCTATAATGTCTACGGACAGACTGCTAGTAGGTTTTCCCATGCTGACAGTGTGTTACACTTGAGTGAGAAAATAATTTAGGTGTTTTTTAATGTTTTGAGAAATCACATACAGCTTACACTACACGTGATACAATGATAGAATACATGAAGATAGTTTTAAATGTTGCTGTCATTTTGAGTTATATTTAAATACAGAATCTGGCTCCAGATATTACCTTGGAGGGAAAAATAAATTCTCATTTCAAGTTGGGACACATTATCCTTGAACTTAGTTTTTCATCCAAGTAATGATCCCTATGTTTCTTTTTTTTTTTTTCTTTTTTTAAAAATATATTTATTGATTATGCTATTACAGTTGTCCCATTTCCCCCCCCACTCCACTCCATCCTGCCCACCCCCCTCCCTCCCACATTCCCCCCCATAGTTCATGTCCATGGGTCATACTTATAAGTTCTTTGGCTTCTACATTTCCTACACTATTTTTACCCTCCCCCTGTCTATTTTCCACCTATCATCTATGCTACTTATTCTCTGTACCTTTACCCCCCTCTCCCCCTCCCACTCCCTTATTGACAACCCTCATGTTCTAGTTGTTTGCCTAGTTTGCTCTCATTTTTGTTTTAGGTGTGGTCGTTAATAACTGTGAGTTTGCTGTCATTTTTACTGTTCCTATTTTTGATCTTCTTTTTCTTATGTAACTCCCTTTAACATTTCATATAATAAGGGCTTGGTGATGATGAGCTTCTTTAACTTGACCTTATCTGAGAAGCACTTTATCTTCCCTTCCGTTCTAAATGATAGCTTTGCTGGATACAGTAATCTTGGATGTAGGTCCTTGCGTTTAATCTTGGGTAATGTAATGATGATGTGCCTTGGTGTGTTCCTCCTTGGGTCCAGCTTCTTTGGGACTCTCTGAGCTTCCTGGACTTCCTGGAAGTCTATTTCCTTTGCCAGATCGGGGAAGTTCTCCATTATTTGTTCAAATAAGTTTTCAATTTTTTGTTCTTCCTCTTCTCCTTCTGGCACCCGTATAATTCGGATGTTGGAACGTTTCAAGGTGTCCTGGAGATTCCTAAGCCTCTCCTCATTTTTCCAAGTTCTTGTTTCTTCATTCTTTTCTGGTTGGATGTTTGTTTCTTCCTTCTGGTCCACACCATTGATTTGAGTCCCAGTTTCCTTCTCATCACTATTGGTTCCCTGTACATTTTCCTTTGTTTCTCTTAGCATAGGCTTCATTTTTTCATCTGGTTTTCGAACAGATTCAACCAAGTCTGTGAGCATATTGATAACCAGTGCTTTGAACTGTGCATCCGATAGGTTGGCTATCTCTTCCTCGCTTAGTTGTATTTTTTCTGGAGCTTTGAAGTGTTCTGTCATTTGGGCCATTTTTTTTTTTGTTTGTCTTGGCGCGTCTGTTACTTTAAGGGGCGGAGCCTTAGGTGTTCACCAGGGCGGGGTAATGCTGGTCGCTGCGCTGTGACGCTGTACGTGGGGGAGGGGCCGAGTGGGAGCAATGGCGCCCGCCTCACTCTCCTCCGGATTTCAATCTTTCACTCCGATACCCACAATCAAACTGGGCCCCTCTGGTGCTGGTTCCCGAGTAAGTGGGCCTGTGCACATCCTAGGCCCCTGTGGGTCTCTCCAACGACCTCTCCTGTGAGGCTGGGAGTCTCTCCTGCCGCCCCAACCCCCAGGGGCGCTTTCAATCAGAGGTTTGAGGCTTTATTTCCCCGAGCTGGAGCCCTGGGTTGCGCGGTCTGCTTCTCTGCCCGCCGTTCGTCCGGTTTATCTGTGGGCGAATGTGGTGCTGCGGGGTGCTACCCGCTGCTCTGCCTGCCCCACTCTCCGCCACTCTGAGTCCGGCCCTCTGGGTTTATCTGCGCAGATGTGGGGCCGCAGGGTCTGCTAGTGCTCGGAATGCCTACGCCATTTGTCCCACACTCCGCCAATCTCAGTCCCGCCACAGCCACGCGAGTCCTCTCCACCCCGGTGCCCGTCTCCGCCCCTCCTACCAGTCTGGATGAATGATTATTTTCTGTTTCCTTAGTGTCGGTCCCCCTTGCTGTTCGATTTTCTGTCAGTTCTGGTTGTGCGAGGAGGCGCAGTGTGTCTACCTACGCCGCCATCTTGGTTCCCCTCCCTATGTTTCTTTTTTAGATCATATTAGTCATCAAGTTATTTATGATCTGGGTAAGATGCTAAAATGGTTTAAGCACATCAGAGAAACATCCATTGTGAATTGGTGGTCCTACTTAAAATGGCATGCATTGTTTCACCTTTTTTCACTTTGAGAGATAACATTAGATGGTTAACTTATTTTTTGAAATATTTGATAAATTTACTTAGAGAACTCAATACATGTCTTGGTGTGGTAATCCCAGAAGAGAAACTAACTCAGAACTTTTATCTCCAGGACTAAATTTAGCAGTAAGAATGATACAATATCATCCTCAAAGGGCATTGTGAAGGAAGCATAACAATAGAAACATAAATCCCAGTTATCTTTCATAAATTTTATAGATTAATATTATAGATCTTGATATGTCTCAACAAGGCTAGATAATAAGCATCTAGATAATAGGAATTACACATAATCACTTTTTCTCCCTTCTCGATCAGTTCACATTAATGGGGGGGGTCTGAAAAATAGTAAGTGTTAATGAAATTCTTCCTGCTTTGTATTAGCATCTTACATTTATAGTGGGAAATGTCATTATCAGAAGTGCAGTCTTCCAGAGAGACAGTCTGGTGTTCATATCCTTCTCCTTTGATACATAGTCTCTAGAAGATAATAGTAAACTCAGAAAAAATCAAACATATTTGGACATAGAATTGCCTCTCACTCACCTGTGTAGGGAAGAAAATGGTGAGGTGTGTGTGTGTGTAAGTAGGAGGGTGCAGTTGATAGTGAAAGGACACACAGCACATAATCTCATGAACATGAACATCTTATGTCTCCTGTAGAATTAAGATCCATTTAACTCAAGCTTTGACAAAAATTAGTTTATACATGATAGCTACTAATCTGAAAATTAACTATTGGATAAATAATTACCCATTGAATTATTGCACACATTTAGTAACTTCACAGATATACCTGTGTATGTGTGGGTGGGATTGAACAATTTATCTTGCTCTATCCAGCCAGCAAATGATTAGAACCTCCAAATAAAAACGTGGTCATCGTCAGGCTAAAACAGAAAACATTTTAAAAGCAAAAAAGGCACATTGTTCCTTTATTCTCAGCCCGGAGTACTACAAATTTACACTGAAAGTGATAAAACTTACCCTTGTTAACATAAAAGGATCAGTAAAGAGGGCACTGATATTTAAAATAAATCATGCCAATTCAGACTATTATTTTCCTTTTACTTTGCATTACTACTATGAGGGACACATGGACAAAAGTAGGGGAGAGAATGGAAACAAGGGGGGAAGGTGGGTTTGACTGGGGTGGTGGGGAGGGGCTGGGGAAAATGCAGACAACTGTAATTGAACAACAATAAAATAATTATTAAAAAGTGAAATAACAAAACAAAAAATGGAATAAAACTTTTGTTCCTGATTCACAAAAAAAAGAGCATTTGCTCATTTATTATTTTTTTTGAAAAGTATGCTATTTACAGCATGTCCATGAGGTTGACCGAGGACATCATTGATAGCCTTCAAGGAACAGACACCCCAGTGAGAGAGCTAAGAAAGGATTTTAAAACTATAATGCACAATATGAAAAAAACTAAATGGAGATACAGGATCTGTTTTCTGAAAATTTACAGAACCTATAACTTCTACTTTGAGAGGCTTAGGAAAGGGCCATGGTAGAAGGTGATTTTGAGGACAGCTCAGGTATATACATATCGACCCTAGACCCAGACATTCCAGATAGCAGTTACTGTTACGAGGTTTGGTTGAATGGGTTAAAGGTAACTTTAAGTTGGAAGCACATTGCATAAAAGTTCTTGAAGTTCAGGCTAAGTAAGTTAGAGTTACAAACATTTAATATATTTAATGTCATAATAAATATAATTTAGATACCATAGATATACTCCAAGTTATTTTCCCTGTAGCTAGAGGGATCTTTGGAAACAAAGTCCTGAACATGTAACTCTTGCTTATTTTTTCCATAGGATTTTTGGGAAAAAGTCCCAAAATCTTAACATGCCTACAAGGTTCTTTGTGACCTGTGCCTTACTTCCCCTCTCAGCTTCAGTCTATGAAACTTTCAACCTGATTTCTGTCCTTCTCCCAGACGACAGTTCTTGTCAGTGCTAGAAATACAAGTATATGTGCTTTGTTGTTTCCCACATCTTTATATGCCCTTTCTTTATATACTCTTTCTTTCTGCTTGAAATATTCTTTCCATTCAACTTTGACTAACTTATTCTTACTCCTACTTCAAAGCTTAGCTAAAATATCACTTTCTTGATACTTCTGACGAGGTCCAATACAAATCCTGTCACCTACTCCCTTAACAGGTGTCCTTCATAATACTTAACACAATTTGTAATCATTAAATGATGCCATGAATAATAATTAATATTTGCTGAGCAGTCATTATGTGCCAGGCACTATACTAACTGCTTAATGAATGTTGTTTGAGCAAATGCATAAATGAAGGATAAATTAATCAATGGAGTTAGCCAAGAAACATAAATGAAAAACTCTGATTTCATCAAGTTTTAAGTTCACAATTCCATTTAATCCCCCAATTAAAATAATATCTATTCTTATGCCTCCTGGAAGTTCTGGCTTATCCTTGAAATAAATGGGATGTTTTTGAAATCTAAGGTGTTTCATAAATTATTTTACATATTAACCAGAACAAACCTCATACCATAAAATATTTGAGTAATAATATTTACAACTTACTGAGCAATTAACATGTTCCAGGAACTGTTTATATATATCTCATATATGTAAATATATTAAATATCTATGTATCCCTATATAAATGTATGTGTGTATGTGTACTAATATAATCCTCACAATGCCACAATGAGGCTGATTAGGGTCACAATGTGTTACAAAGAAGAAACTAAAATCTGGCAAGTTAAATAGTATGTCCAATTCTCCATATAATGGAACTTAAAATTGGAAACTGGAGAGGATGGCCTTTATATTCCTTAGTCCCAAACCTCACCATGGTGGTTTCCTACTCAGAATTTTTCTCTGAGCCTCCACACCCCTGCTCAATTGCTACATATTTTGGAGACTATTTTGCCTCCTCTGAAGAGCAGTGCTCTTAGATAACATGTCTCCTGTTACCAACGGGGTTGTCAGAAAAAATATAAAAGGCACCCAGTTAAACTTGAATTTCAGTTAAACAGCAAATAATTCTGGAACATCAATAGGTTCCAATATCACAGAGAAGACACACTAAAAATGTGTACAGTTTTTATACAAAATTTCAATTTACCTGAGTATCCTGTAATTTTATTTGCTAAATCTGACAACTCTACTAAACAAAATCCAGTCTCACAAATTCCTAAAATTTAGGGTTAAGGAGACAGTTTCCTTTTCCTCTGTCACAGGCCTAACTCTCAACTCCACATTTGCTCTACTAGTGAGCTGTGGGTAACTATTTTTGTCTTGTTTCTGCTTTGCTAGTCCCTTCTAACTGGACCTTCTATCTCATTGTACATAGCACAGCACATTTCTTTTTCTCTCAATATCAGCTCATTTTAGTACCACACATATGTATGCTGCCTCATCGCTTCCATGCTATGCCTTCCTCTATCTTTCCTCAGCCCATTTCAATCCCTCACCTCTCAAAAATCTATAACTTATGAGGATCAAAAGAAAGCTGGCCAGTGTCTCAGTTCAGCTGGGTTCCCTATTTAGAGAACAAGCTTCTTAATTTCCATTACTTTTTTCCCTACCTCAATTCTGAACACATGGCTCTTTAAGTAGTTAATACTCAATAAATATTTGATTTCCAACTTTTATATATTTGCTCAAAATCTTTTTTGTGTGGATATATTTAGGCAGCACATTTCTCCCATACAGCAACTTAGCAGGTTACTCAGTGTAGTAATTATCTGGAACTTTCTCAAAGAGAAAGAACAACCAAGCCACATCTTATTTTCTAGAGCCTGGTGAATCCTAAAATGTCAAGAACATGTAGCTTGCATAGATCTGCAGACCATCAGAAATAGAGAGATCCCCAGAGTTGTCCTAATGCCACCCCTTAGTAAATTCAGACAAAACATGACTGAGGCTTATAAAGGAAAAATAACTCTACTGAAGTCAGAGAGAATCCTTGATTAATAATATACAGTCACGAAGTTGTGTCATAGGAAAAACTGCAGTGATAGAATCACTGTTTGAATCTAAGCTCTAACACTTAATAGCTGTGTCATACTCGAGATGTCATTTATCCTTCTGGCACCTTAACTGATTTCTGAAACGGAGATAGCATTGAGCCATCTACATCACAGAATTGTTTGAAGGAGCAAATGAAACAATGTAGATGACAGCCTTCTGCCAAATGTGAAGTGTTAGGTGAATGCAAGGAAGTATAATTTGTAACCATTCTTACTGTAGCAAGGATTAGAGCTGGCAAATTCGAGGAAGCCATTTTCTTCTGCTTTAATACAGAGCCAGTGACATAGCCCTTTGCTGAAGCCCTTTCTTTCAGATATGGGTTCTCCTAAATAAATATTTAACACAAGCTACTCTGATCATCACTAGTCATTAAGAAGATTAAAGGTTGTTTTTTTCTTTCCTAATAATAATGTATTAGACTTAGTGGTCTGACCAAATTCCAGTCTCAGTAATTGTCTTCCTCCTACTATTCCTTAATGAGGTTCAAAAGGTTAATTAGTTGTTTGAAAAGTACTCAAGTACTTAATGGAAGTAATCTAGCAAGACAATATGTAAATGTAAACCTTTTGTGAATAACTAGATAGTTGATATAAAGAGCTAAGAAACTGACATTTTCTGTTAATATTCCATTAAATTAATATAAGCTGATTTAAAAATAAAAACAAAACACAAAGATTCCTTTATCATAAACAATGATACACCAAGCAAAGATTGAGAAGCAATTTTTATGTAGGCTTAAGACTGTAAGCACAAACAATAAATAATTTTAAAGAAATAATAAAATAGGATGGGGAGAAAATGCAGACAATTGTAACTGAATAACAATAAAAAAAGAAATAATAAAATATATCATATTATCCTTGGAATTGAAATAAATTTATAGTTAGGTAAGGCAATTACTTGTATTGATTTAAAATGCAAATGATATTAAGACCTTGATATATCCCCAAAGAAAAGAATGTGTTCTGTTTGTACAACTATATATTGCCATAATCTGCTGGAATCTATTTCTTACAGACACTAACTTGAGTCATTTAGCAAAAAGTAACTTGTGTTATCCATGCTCATAATTATATTCTCATATGTATATACATTGAGAAGCAGTATATGTTTCTTCATTTTTTGGTTCTTTGTGTGTGTGTTTGGTTTTAGTTTGGTAATTTTTCAGACACATTTGCAAAAGGCACAAGTTGAAGAATGCAGTAGCAGAAATTACATGAAATTAGGTGATTGGTACATGAATTTTCCAGCATATCATAGTAGTTTTCTGCAAGGACAGAAGTACTTGATTGTAACATAACTTGAAAATTTGAATTGTCTTTGCATCATACACGCACATGTGCATTCACAATACACATGCATAAACATACCTATATGCATTCATGTTTGTGTGTGTGTATGTGCTTAGTTTTTTAATTCATGGTAATGAATGTTATCTGTTATGGTTTTATAATTTTCCTGCCTTTCATTCATGTTTTCTGGCAATAATGACTGGGTAATGTTATTTGATGTGAGAAAGAAAGGTAGCTAATTAAATGAGACAGAAATTAATGCCCATCCTATGTGTTTCCATAGAGGATTGAGGCAAATTTCACAAAAATAAATCTATAACAAAATGGGGAACAAAACACAGAAAATCAGAAAATAAAAATGTGCTGGCCACAAGTGCAGTTGTTTCCTGACAGCCATGCAGGAAAGGAGATACTGTCAGATCCTGTTAGAGCAACGAATATTCTAGAAGAATGTTAGCATTGCTTCTTCCTTCTAACAGGATCTTTTGGATCCGACAGTATCGCCTTTCCTGCACGGCTGTAAGAAAACAATTGAACTTGTGGTCAGCACATTTTTATTTCCAGAAATAAAAATGTTCTTAGCACTAAATTCAAAGATGTTATAAGAGACACTGAAGAATATAAAATAAATTATCTTCAACAGTGATGATATAGTGAGGGAAAAGAGAGTTAGAATCCACAGAATCGTTACTCCCAACTTCCATTAGTAAACACACAGGGAATAAAAACACTTGTGGGTCTGACAAGGAACTGGCTAAATAATGTAACTTTCTGATAATTTCCCACGTTTCAAGTACAGGACTTTAGCAATAAAGTGCAATAGAAACAGAATGCATGCCTCTTAAAATAATTCTCTTAATATTTTATTGTATCATAAAATTGAAATTACATGGCATTCTTAAGAAAACTATGCAAACTCTAGGCAAAATATATACTACATATGGAACCACCTCAGTCATTTAAAAGCTCCTAAATGAGGTATGTCTGTCTTTATCTAGTGAAATCACTTTCAGAAGAAAAAAAAAAACTCACAAACTGGCACAAGCTGGCATTTTCCCAGTACCCAAAGGAACAATCAGCCCACTTAGAACAGGTGTCCATTAAGACAGTGGCTCACAGCCAAACTTCTTGAAAGAGTTGTCAATTTTTACTGTCTTCCCTTTCTCATCTTCCACTCCTCTCTACTACTCACTTCTCTTTTCAGTGCAAATTGACTCAGTTCCTCAGTACACCACCAGAACTGTTCTTCATAAGAGCACTATTCTTCAGAAGAGCACTGTTCTTCAGAAGAACTGTTTTTCGTAAGAGCACTGGTGATCTTTGTTTTGCTAAATTCAGTGGGAACTTTTTCAATTTTACCATCCTTTCCTCATTCATTCAACAAATAATGGTTGATTGACAACCATATGTCAGGCACTCCTTAGGTAGAAAGACAGATATCAATTAAATCATATAATTTCAGTAATAACAAATTAAATGAAGAAAAAGTACAGGGTACTATGGAAGCATATAACAAAAAGCTTTACTAAATCATGGTTTACTCAATCACTTTCAGCAGCATTTGACCTCTAAGACACTATACTTCCCTGGTTTTCCTCCTTCCTTACACTGACTGCTCTTTCTGTTTGACTTTTAAATATTTACTAAGGACAGTCATAGTTTACACAGGACAGTTCTGGTTTATGCTTGCTGTCCTGGCATAATTATTAATAGCGTCCCTTTAACTCTCTAAACAGTCTGGGTTTGGACCATAAATGATATGGTCACCCTTTTTCGAGGTGACCTCATTCTGTGTTGAAGCATTAAATAGCACATATATATGCTGATGACTGTGAAATCTTTAACTTGGCACTTTTTTTTTTCTGAGCTACTGACCTGTATGTTGAACTGCCTGCTCAGTAACTCCAGTTTAATCTCTCCCTGAGATCTCAAGCTCAGCATGGCCAAAACAGAATTTAATATGCTGGCCCCACCATCAATCTAGTTGTGGAAGCCATAAACCTGGCATTCAACCTTGAATCCTTCCTCTCTCACAGATCCTTATTGTCAAACAACCATCAAAAGCTTCATACTACATTCTAAATAAGCCTTAAGTCATACTGTCCAAGTCTAGCCAACCAATGTTTCTAGCCAGAATTGCTGCAACTGTCTCCTAATTGTGCTCCCAAGATTCATTTCCCCAAACACATTAATTCCTCTTCCAACAGCAGTGAGAATAATGTTTCTACATCTCATTGAATCACTATCTGGTCAAAAATTCTTTAGTAACTTCTCATTGAATTTAGGGTAAAGAAAAAGGTCTTCATTATATCCCTACCTTTATTTCTAGTCTCATTCTGTGTCATTTCCACCTTTGTTTACTAAATTCCAGACACACCACATCGCACATGTTGTTTTTTCTGTCTAGGGCACTCTGCCTGCATTCCGATGTAAGTAAACTCTTCTCGAAAAATGTCATATCTTTATCATTCACATCTATTAACTTTTCATATTAATCGTTGCCAGTAATTAAATAATTGTATCTTTAAGTAATTGGGAACTTATTTTTTTAAGTCTGTCTTCTTTCAGAGTATAAACTCAATGCAGACATTGATTTTTGTACTAATTGTTTTTTTTTAATTTTTATTGTTATTCAATTACAGTTGTATGCCTTTAAAGCTTTTATCCCCAGCACCTAGCATAGAGCCTAGCACATTGCATATCCACAATAAGTATTTCCTACTACAAGAAAGAAATAAAGGAAAGAAGAGACAGTGATTAGATGTAAAGTAGTGTCTTTAAATGTTTCCTCGTGACCTGAGAAGAACTTCAGATTCCCGTTACTTTGCACTATAATCATCAGAATGTATTTTATGTTAAAGATTGAAGAAGTTGGTCGGGACTTTAACTACTGCTTGGAGGACAGCTCCCTGCCCATCAGGGATATTTTTTGTGCACTTTACATAAGTAAGAGATTCCTGTTATGTTAAGCCACTGTTATTTTTTTCCTCTCTCTTCAGCAGCTTGAGTTGACTTAAACAACCCTTGGTTAACACCTGAAGCAAATTTTGGTTTCAATCGAACAAATGAGATTATCAGTGATTATAGAACCATACCAATAATTTTCATAGTTTTGAATTAATGTTGAATTGGCTATGATGATGAGAGTGGTTAGAAAAACAACAGCAACCAACAATGCACCTTGATAGCATGAAGGGTATCTGCTGACACTTTTGTAAATATCACTATATCTTCTAATTTTGCAGGCAAAGTACATTATTATCTGTTTCCTTGCTGATCTGGGGCCCTGTTACCTAGAGAGTAACTTTCATACTCTATCAGCTCATATCTCAACAAATTTAAGTTATTTGTTTGTAATCAGTAGAGAAAGTGGTTGAATGGGGGAAAGTTCCAGAAGAAATATGAGAAGGATATGCAGGTCAGTAAAGCATTCAGTCGATGCCTGGACCCATGAACTGAATGCTTTAATATCCTAGTATTAGGAGAATCAGATGTTTATGGTATATATTTTCATGATAAAATTGCTGATGACTTGGGCAAGAGCTGATGGAAACAGTGGATACAAATTTGAAAGGAAACTGAGAAACTAAGTACAAGTATAGCTGCTTCAGGTTGCAGGTAACAAATTATAACAGTGTTTCCCCACCTCTGCATGGAATTCGTTACTTTTTATCTTAAGGGAATTTTAAAAATATTTTATTGTTCGTGCTATTACGGTTGTCCTACTTTTTCCCCCTTCATGGAATTTAGATATGCGTTGACACTCTCAGGACGGGAAGCATCAGCACACAGCATGCTTAACATAATCATTTTTTTCTCACAATTGGTCATAGTTTATGTAAGATTTCTGCAAGTGGACCCGTATGTAGCAGGTATGGACAAGTGGGAATCAGAGCAAGAGAGAAATAACCAGGTATATTTCATAGCTACCTAATGGTTAAAGATAACAGACTGGTTTGTTACATAAGGCAATCATTCAGGGATTCCAAGAGAGGGGCTATAGAAGTTACATAGCAGTTTAACCAATGATATCCATATTTTGGTTTGTGAAAGTGTATGCTTACTTAATAGTGAGTAGTGGTAAAATTCAGTATACTTGAATTAGTTTACCACCACCACTAGGAAATTAACTAAAGTATAATTTTTTAAAAAATTAAGCAGCTCATGCAATTCCATAATTCCGTGAAAGTGAATGAAAATCACCGTACCACATTTAGAGAAATATGTTGGGGAAATTGGGTACTTTACTATTTCTACGGCAATTTTATAAATGAGTTGAGTAATGTACCAAACCATTCAGTGGCTTTCATGAGGCCACTCAGCTAGGATTAAAAATGAGTCTGTTTTATTTATACCACACTTCACACTGGAGCTCCCTGATCATGTAATTAAAAGGAAACTAATTTTCCTCTAAACTCTCATAATGATGTCCCACACTTTTATTTGTGCATTTTCACTCTCCCAAACTTTGCACTTATAATTTTATTACTATTATTAGTGTAAAGGGTTTATCCTTCCTCCTAAAATGTGAATCCTTGAAGACAGAGATAGTATCAGATTACTTTCTGTGTCTTAATTTCTAAATACCATGTAGCCCCTGTATAAGTTCAGTAGATGTTTACTGAGAGAATATTTGGCTCTTTATCAAAGAAATTAGGTGTTTGAAATAGTAGCCTGTTTCCAAACTCTCTTTCTGAACATGATAAAAATTGAATGAGTGTAACATCAAAGCATCCTGATATATTGACAACATTGGTCAGTAGATAAGAGCAAGAATCCAGGTGTACCAAGTGACGGCACAAATGACAGAAGCCAGCAGGGCTAGAGTGGAATGGATAGTCATCAGTACAATAATCAGCATCCAAGATTGCATAGTGATTTTAACTCAAACGAATGCTGATATTTGAGTAGATGTTAGCTGCTATATGTCAAACAACCAGAGTAGAATTGTATTATGGTGTTTGCGATTGGTTTTAGGTGATCTATCTGTTATAGAATGAGACCCAAGACAGTGATTACAATTACAGAGAACAGGGGCTAGCCCTGGCATTACAAATTGACTTCATTTGATCTTTTAACTAAAATTGATTACTAGGCAATACCAATACCCCAGAACCAATTTGAAAAATAATAATTATCCCTGATTGGTGTGGCTCAGTGGATTGAGCACTGGCCTGCAAACCAAAGGGTCACTGATTCGATTCCCAGTCAAGGCATATGCCTGGGTTGCAGGCCAGGCCCCCATTGGGGGTCACATGAGAGGCAACCACACATTGATGTTTCTCTCCCTCTCTTTCTCCTTCCTTTCCCCACTCTAAAAATAAATAAAAAATATTTTAAAATTTTAAAAACATATTTGGGCTCAAAGAAAGGAAAAGCTTATTCCTGATTATTAAAGTGTGCCATGGGTATGCATCATGAGAAATAAACATGGGCAATATTCAGACAGTACTGACAGGCACAGAGTTAAAAGAGAGAAAGCTGCTGCTTAATTAACATATCAGAGTCAAAACTTGGGATAGTAAAATTAATTTTTAAAAAACTTTGATTTTGAAGTTTGTCCTCCAGTTATCCTGACTGCCATGTCCAGCATATTTGTATGAAGTGGATGGGATATAGCCAATCCATTGTAAGAATCATTGCCAGAAGCCCAGTGGAACTGAGGAATTTGGAGACAAATACAATCTGTAAAGTTTAGTTAAATATTAATTTTCTTAATGGCAGATCTAAATTGTTTAAATAAATGAAAGATCCACTTACTCTTTCCTGGAGAGCTCAAAGAGTGTGTTCTTGGCACAGCTTGATATCTTGTCAGTGATTTGGGATTGTCTAGAGCAGGGGAGTCAAACTCATTTGCACCGGGGGCCACATCAGCCTCATGGTTGCCTTCAAAGGGCTGAATGTCATTTCAACTCCTTAACTGTTAAGGAGTAGTTACATTTGTACAGTCCTAAAATTATATTCGGCCCCTTGAAGGCAACTGTGAGGCTCATGTGGCCCTTGGTGAAAATGAGTTTGATGTCCCTGCTCCAGAGACTGTTTTTTCATTTCTCCCCAGCATCTCTTCATTAGTGTCCCAAGTGATGAAACCTCAGTGCTATATGAGTCTTGAACTAAGTACAAAGCACTTTCATAGGCTGTGCCAACGATGGGAAGGAGTTATCATGAAGTTCTGTGCATAATTCTTGGACTACTCTGAACAGGTTCAAAACACTTGAGGCAAAATAAAGATATTATTCAAAAGCAGAATGGTCAAAGCCACCTTCTGCTGTTTGCATACAAAATGTAGCTGCAACAAGAACAACTCTGGTCTGCATTGGCAATCTTTAGAAGTAGAGGCATCTTTAATTTTTTTTTTGTGCTGCACTGCATTTAAATATACTACAGGTAAATCAGGAAATTCTGGCATACTCTTAATCAGTAATATAAAATAGAGAAAGAACAACAGAGATCTTGCCAAGTTAAATTGTCTATCACTAAGCATTCAAGAGCAAGAACCAAGAACATATAAGACATCCAATGTGCTGTTCCCGAACTACAACAGAAATGAAACACTGAGACTGTGTGGCTGTCATTATTAGTTCCAACTTGATTTAACTGTCTCAAGACATTAAAATATATGTACTGTGTTTTCCATTTTATAAATGAGGGATCTGAGGCTGAAACAGTTATTTAACGAACATGAAATCAATCTGGAAACCAGGATTTGAATGAAGGCATTTGTTTCTTATGATCATGATTTCCTTGTTCTCTCAGACTTGTACCTGCCATTAAGTCAAATGTTGGCAGCATAGACCCTAGAATTTAGAGAATATTGGGTTTTGTCTAGTGGCAGATAATGCTGGAAAGTAGCTTCAATTTCATCCTATAATTGAATACTGAAGTAGATTTTGGTAAGCAATCAGGTGTTTGGCAGTGGTGGTGTTAGAAAGAAGGAAAGAGTGGGGAGTGATTTAATCCCCATGCTAAAAATCTCAGGGGACAGACACCAAATAGAAAGAGGAAGGTAAGATGCTATAATGGAATGGTTGTATTGAAGCAGCAATCATTTGATGCAGAATTTTTATAACTAAAAATAGACAAAAATGGACATATGGTAAATAAAATGTAGAACAACAACAGTCAGAATGTGATGAAAATCATGTGAAGCAAGAGTGAAGAAATGGCAAAATGACTTGGAGTCTTGATTCTGTGTGCTGAAGACAATAATTGAATTTTTAAACTAAATAAGGAAGGTGCAAAGCTCTAGTTAGAGTTATTGTGAAGATATCCAAATAACAACATAAAGTAGAGAATTACCAAGCATGAAAACATTGGGATCACTGCCACCCTCACTCCCCGCCCTTCCCTATTTTCCTATTGACATGATCAATGGAACATAAAAAAAATGAACAACTTCCATTAACACTAAAAAAATGTATGAGTGATATGTACATATTGAAAACTTTAGAGAATCCCCACTAGAAATAATGAGGATCAGATCAAAATTATGGAAAGCACAAAGGGCTACTGAGTTATTATTTTTCCTGAGAAAGAGTAAGATAGCTTCTGTGCTAGTGGGAGATATTCAAACTCCACTGTAACATGTGCAGTTCCAGAAGGCAAGGAGACTCTGTGAGACTCTGAAAGTACAACATACTTGAATGCTTATTTACTTGTATAGATCTGAAATATTTGAACCATATTCATATTACTGAATGTCTTATGATTTGATCAAAGCAAGCAATCCCAAGGGTGGCTGGGTCAGGCAAAGTTGGATCACTGTGAAGGGTTGCTGAAGAGAGTGCTTGAAAATTCTATAACTAAGTCAAGTTTCCAGTCCTATATGAAGGCCATGGAAAGCAGTGTATTTATCATTTTATTTAACAAATATTTACTGTGAACCTACCATATGTCAGGTATAGTCCTAGGCACTACCAATACCTCAATAAAGATGACAGACAATATCCCTGCTTTCATGGACTCTACTTCCATTGGAGAGAGATACACAATAAACAAACAGAAGATATCAAGTAGTATAAGAGCTATAAAGGAAACTAAATCAGTGTAAGAACATCTCAGTATACCAGGGTGAAAAATAATGAATTTCTATTTTATAGCGAGTAAAAAGGAAGATTTCTCTAATATTCTCTCATGTAAGTAGAGATTAGAATGAAGTGAAGAAGGGAGCTATGAAAATTTCTGGGGATGATTAGTCCAGTCACAGGGAATAGTGACAGAAAAAGAAAAGAGTCAGGAGCATACCTGGTATGTTTAAGGAATAACAACGGAGACAGTGTGGCTGAAAAAGTGTGAAAAGGACAAAATGTCATAGGGGATGAGCTTAGAGATAGAGAGGATCAGATTATATAGGACCTTAATAAGTCATTATAAGGACTGGCTTTTCCTCTGAGTGAGATGGGAAACAACTGGAGGAATATAAGCAGGAGAGTAGTGTAATCATACATTTCAAACTTTCTGAAGTTATGCTTCCTGAAGAAATAACTTGAATACCTTTCCCAAAAAAGGGGTAAAAAGGAATAATTCATGTGCTAACAAATGAAGAAATTGTCTTTGTAAGGAACTGGGTATCAAGCATGAAATCAAATTAAATATATGAGACTGAATATACATATTTTTTCTAAATATAATTATAAATCTGATGATATTATAGCCTTGGAAGAAATGCTCTCTGTAGACAAAAGTGATAATCACAGAGTAAATAAGAGATTGGGAAAATGGAGGAAGGGGGTTGAGTAAAAGTGATTAACTGCTTTTCCACAATGAACAATAAAAAACATTTTGTTTTGTTTTGTTTTGCTTTGTGGTAAGTTCAATACAAATTTAAGAATGCTTTGAAATGATTTGATATAACCAGTTCTGGAATTAAGAGCAGACCGTCTGTCTTTTAAATCATATAGAAAATAATAGCAAACAAAAATATCTTATAGAAACTCTTAGTGTGGATAAAACAATAAGAAACAACTAAAAACACAGAGGGCTTTATAAGAAGATGGGAGAAGTAAAATCCAATATATTATTAGTGATGATAAATTAAAATTCATTATATTTCTTATTAAAAGAAAAATACTTTCAGGTTCTCAGCTGTTTTATCCTGTGATGAGTTATTTACAATTGATGTAGTGACAATAAGATATAGAAAAGCCACACATTCACACACATACACACACACACACATACTGGACAGGTATATATCAGGCAATCAAAACAAACAAGCAAGCAAAATATAACCAGAGGCATTAAAATTAAGAACAATCTGACAGTAACCAGACGGGAGGTGGGAGGAGATAATGCGGGGGGAGAAGGGAAGGGTTTTCAAGAACAACTATAAAGGACACATGGACAAATCCAAAGGGAGGTAGAAGCAGGGGAAGGAGGTGGGGGTGGCTGGGGTGGCGGGGAGTGCTGGGGGATAAATGCAGACAAGTGTACTTGAACAACAATAAAATAATTTTTTCAAAAGAGAAAAAAGAGAAAAATTCAACCCCTTGATAAAATGCTAAAAAAAGTGTTTAAAATAAACCTGAAATCAATTTTCTATTGTAAAGAGAATTTTAAGAATAAACAACTTGAATTTTTGAAAAAAAAAACAAGCAAAATAAACATGAAATCAGGCACAGTACCAATTGGAATACAAACAATAATTTACATCAATAAAATATCTATAATGAAAAATGGACAATTATGTCCATATGAGCTATCATATAACATGAAAGTATACAAAAGCCAGAAGTTTTGTAAATTGAATTATAAAAGAAACACAGGAAGGAAGGAAGGAAGGAAGGAAGGAAGGAAGGAAGGAAGGAAGGAAGGAAGGAAGGAAGGAAGGAAAGAAGGAAGGAAGGAAGGAAGGAAGGAAGGAAAGAAGAAAAAGAAAGACAGACAGACAGACAGAAAGAAAGAAAGAAAGAAAGAAAGAAAGAAAGAAAGAAAGAAAGAAAGAAAGAAAGAAAGAAAGAAAAAGAGAGAAAGAGAGAGAGAAAAAAAAGAAAGAAAAGAAAATTACTAAACACCAATGAAGTGTAGTGCAGATTGTACATACCACTATCAGAATATGACAGATCATGAAAATATTATGAATGAATAAGTATAGGTCATCAAGATGGTTTCATAGATTGTTCATGAGTTCAGTTCCTCTCACAAGACTAACTAGCAACTATACAAAGACAATCACACCTTTTTAAAAAGATTTTATTACTTATTTTTAGAGAGGGGAAGGGAGGGAGAAAGAGTGGGAGAGAAACATCAAAGTGTGATTGCCTCTCCCATACCCCCTACTGGGGACCTGGCCCAAATCCCAGGCATGTGCCCTAGACTCAAAATCAAACCTGCTCAGGTTGGCACTCAATCCACTGAGACACACCAGCCAGGGCACAAAACACCTTTTGAAAACCTCAGAACTCAGGGGTGAGACTGAAGTATGTCTGTGGGCCACAAAAACTGAGAAGGACTGCATTAGAAGGAGAAGAGGAGCAGATGTTCTCTGACAACAGCAACCCTCCCTTAGGTCAATGAATACAGCACCGAGGACCCTCTGGGCTTCTGGTTACTCCAAAGGGAAAAAGAGAATTGAGGGTAAATATCCAGCTACCTCAGCACTGTGGGGCCCTTCACAGGATGCCCACTAGTGTCTCACCTCACTGGGATTACTACAACAACTTGTGGGGCTCACACACTGGGGATCAGATAGATGAAGAAAGGAGGCAGAACTTACAGCAACTGGCCTCAGATCTTGGCAGACCATGTTCCTGGAATTAAATACAACCAGTGCCTAAGAAGGTATCCCAAACAATGGCTCTACCCATCTGCAAAGTTAAGCTGGCCCCATCTGGCCACAGATCTCAGTTTGCAGTTTTGCCTGATGTGGGTCCACAGCCAAAGGACTTTGGTGGCTATTGAGCTCATTCTATGGCCTCACCTGAGCAGGCAAGCAAATCTGCAGTTCCACTCAATTGCTGAGCATAGTTTCCAGCAACTGAACCAACTGGAAAGCTTGGCCACAAATGTCTGGCAGCTATGAAGCCCATCCTACAAACCCACTTGCTAGAGGAGCCAATACTGCAGCCCTGCCCAACTGTTGAGCATAGTATCTGTCCCTGCATAATCAGGGAGCCTAAACAGTGATCTTGAGCAACTTCAGAGTGAAGCCAGAAGCCTTGCCAGGGCAATGAGCTCAGTCAGCAGCACCCCCAAATGCAGAGTATTGTGTCCAGTCCCATTCAACTACAGAGTACAGCTGGATGCCCCATTGAAACAGAGCCAGGCCAGTGACCATGCCGATGGATATATCTGCACACTCAAAACTATAAGATAATGAAGAAGGTGCAAATAAATGGAAAGATACCCCATGTTCATGTCTCAGAAAATTACCATTGTCAAAATGGTCGTGTAATCCTAAGCTTTTTATACATTCAATGCACTCTCTATCAAAATTCAAATAACATATTTTACAGAAATGGGAAATGTGTATAGAACCACAAAGATTTCCATATAACCAAAATAAGCTTGAAAAAAAAAGTACAAAGCTGAACATGACAGACATCCTGATTTCAAACTATACTACAAAGCTATAATAATCAAAACTATAAGATACAAGCATTAAAACAGACATATATAACCATGGAGCAAAACTGAGAAGCCAGAAATAAACACAGGAATATAGAGGCAACTCATAATTGAAAAAGGAACCAATAATCTTCAATGGGAAAAGGATAGTGTCTCCAATAAATAATGTTGGAAAAATGAATATTCACCTGCAAATGAATGAAATTACACCCCTATCTTACACCACTCACCAAATATTAATTCAAAAGAAATTAATGACTTCATTGTAAGACCCGAGTCTATAGGCCTACTAGAAGAAAATTTTAAGGGTAAACTCCTAGACAATAATAGTATTCACAAAATTTTGGATTCTACACCAAGATCAAAGACAACAAAAGCAAAAATGAACAAGTGGGATTATTTTAAACTAAAAACTTTCAGCACAGCAAAGGAAATCAGCAACACAATGAAAAGGCAATCAATGTAATGGGAAAAAATATTTGTAAACCATATATTCAATAAGCAGTTAACATAAAAAATGGGCAAAGGATCTGAATAGATATTTTCTCAAAGAAGACATACAAATGGTCAACAGGTACTTGAAAAGGTGTTCCACATCACTTTTTGTCAGGAAATGCAAATCAAAATCACAATGAGAAACCACCCTCACAACTGTTAGGATGTCCTTTATGGATGTCGTTTTCAAAAAGGAAAGAGATAAATGCTGGTGAGGATGTAGAAGAAATGAAATCATTGTATACTGTTGGTGGTAATGTAAACTGCTATACCACTATTGTAAAAAATATGGAATTTCCTCAGGAAATTAAAAATAGAAGTATCATATGATCCAGCAATCTTACTTCTGGGTGTATTTTCAAAAGACATAAAAATCGTTACCTTAAAGAGAGATCTCTATACTCCCTGTTCATTGAAGCATTTTTTGGATATATTTATTGATTATGCTATTACAGTTGTCCCATTTCCACCCCTTCATTCAACTCCATCTTGCCCACCCCCTCCCTCCCACATTCCCCCCTATAGTTCATGTCCATGGGTCATGCTTAAAAGTTCTTTGGCTTCTACATTTCCTGCACTATTCTTACCCTCCCCCTGTCTATTCTCCACCTATCATTTATGCTATTTATTCTCTGTACCTTTCCCCCGTCTCTCCCACTCCCAATCCCCTATTTATAACCCTCCATGTGATCTCCATTTCTGTGGTTCTGTTTCTGTTCTAGTTGTTTGCTTAGTTTTCTTTTGTTTTGGTTTTAGGTGTGTTGTTAATAACTGTGATTTTGCTGTCATTTTTACTGTTCATATTTATCTTCTTTTTCTTAGATAAGTCCCTTTAACATTTCATATAATAATGGCTTGGTGATGATGAACTCCTTTAACTTGACCTTATCTGAGAAGCACTTTATCTGCCCTTTCATTCTAAATGATAGCTTTGCTGGATACAGTAATCTTGGATGTAGGCCCTTGCCTTTCATGACTTGGAATACTTCTTGCCAGCCCCTTCTTGCCTGTAAGGTCTCTTTGGAGAAATCAGCTGACAGTCTTATGGGAACCCCTTTGTAGGTAACTGTGTCCTTTTCTCTTGCTGCTTCTAAGATTCTCTCCTTCTGTTTCATCTTGGGGAATGTAATTATAATGTGCCTTGGTGTGTTCCTCCTTGGGTCCAGCTTCTTTGGGACTCTCTGAGCTTCCTGGACTTCCTGGAAGTCTATTTCCTTTGCCAGATGAGGGAAGTTCTCCTTCATTATTTGTTCAAATAAGTTTTCAATTTTTTGTTCTTCCTCTTCTCCTTCTGGCACCCCTATAATTCGGATGTTGGAACGTTTCAAGATGTCCTGGAGGTTCCTAAGCCTCTCCTCATTTTTCCGAATTCTTGTTTCTTCATTCTTTTCTGGTTGGATGTTTCTTTCTTCCTTCTGGTCCACACCATTGATTTGAGTCCCAGTTTCCTTCGCATCACTATTGGTTCCCTGTACATTTTCCTTTGTTTCTCTTGCCATACCCTTCGTTTTTTCATCTAGTTTTCGAACAAATTCAACCGATTCTGTGAGCATCTTAATAACCAGTGTTTTTGAACTGTGCATACGTTAGGTTGGCTATCTCTTCCTGGCTTAGTTGTATTTTTTCTGGACCTTTGAAGTGTTCTGTCATTTCGGCCATTTTTTTTTGTCTTGTCGCATCTGGTACTTTAAGGGGTGGAGCCTTAGGGGTTCACCAGGGTGGGGTAATGCTGGTGGCTGTGCTGTGACTCTGTACGTGTGGGAGGGGCCAAGAGGGAGCAGTGGCGCCCACTCCACTCTCCACCGGATTTCAGCCACTCCCTCTGCTACCCACAATCAAATTGGGCCCCTCTGGTGCTGGTTTCCGACTGGCTGGGCTTGTGCATTCCCTAGGCCCCTGTGGGTCTCTCCAACGACGTCTCCTGTGAGGCTGGGAGTCTCTCCTGCTGCCGCCCCACCCCCCACGGGTGTTTTCAATCAGAGGTTTGAGGCTTTATTTCCCGGCGCTGGAGCCCTGGGTTACGCAGTCTGCTTTGCTCCCCGCCGTTCATCCCGGTTTATCTGTGCCCAAATGTGGGGCCACAGGGTGCTACCCTCCGCTCTGCCTGCCCCGCTCTCCGCCACTCAGAGTCCGGCCCTCTCGGTTTATCTGTGCGGGAATGTGAGGCCACAGAGTCCGCTAGTGGTCAGACTGCCTGCCCCGTTCGTCCCACACTCCGCCAGTCTCGGTCCCACCACGGCCACGCGAGTCCTCTCCGCCCCGGTGCCCGTCTCCACCCCTCCTACCAGTCTGGATGTATGTTTATTTTTTATCTACTTGGTGTCGGACTTCCTTGCCGTTCGATTTTCTGTCAGTTCTGGTTGTGCCAGGAGGCGCAGTGTGTCTACCTACGCTGACATCTTGGTTCTCGGTGAAGCATTTTTTAAACTGTTTTATTGTTGTTCAAGTACAGTAGTCTGCATTTACCTATCACCATGCCGCCCCACCCCAGCCATCCCCACCACCCTCCACTGATTCCACCTACCTTGGTTTTGTCCATGAGTCTTTTATAGTTAGTGGTTCCTGGAAACTCTTACCCCTTTTCCCCCCATTATCTTCTCCCACCTCTCCTCTGGTTACTGTCAGATTGTTCTTAATTTCAATGTCTCTGGTTTATTTTGCTTGCTTGTTTGTCTTGTTGATTATGTTCCACTTAAAGGTGATATCATATGGTATTTGTCTTTCACTGCCTGTCTTATTTCACTTAGCATAATGCTCTCTAGTACCATTCATGCAGTTGAGAATGGTAGGAGCTCCTTCTTTCTTTCTGCTGTGTAGTATTCCATCATGTAAATGTACCACAGTTTTTTGATCCACTCATTTACTGATGGGTGCTTAGGTTGCTTCCAGCACTTGGCTATTGTAAATTGTGCTGCTATGAACATTGGGGTGCATAGGTTCTTATGAATTGGTGTTTCAGGGTTCTTAGGATATAATGCCAACAGTGGAATTGCCATGTCAAAAAGGCAGTTCTATTTTTAGTTTTCTGAGGAAATTCCATACTGTTTTCTACAGTGGCTGCACCAGTCTGCTTTTCTACCTACAGTGCACTAGGGTTCCCTTTTCTCTACATCCTCTCCAACACTTGTTGTTTGCTGATTTGTTTATGATGGCCATTCTGACTGGTGTGAAGTGGTATCTCATTGTGGTTTTAATTTGCATCTCTCTGATGGCTAGTGATGCTGAGCATCTTTTCATATGTCTATTGGCCCTCTGTATGTCTTCCTTGGAGAAGTGTCTGTTCACATTGCAGCATTTTTCACAATAGCTAGATTTGGAAACCATCTAAGTTTCCACTGACAAATGAATAGATAAAGAAAATATTAATGAGGGGAAAATGTGGACAACTGTAACTGAACAACAATAGAAAAGAAACAGAAAATGTAATTATGTAGATGATGATAGATAAATGGATAGATAGGTGATAGATAGAATGAAATATTACTCAGCCTTACAAAAGAAAAACTTCTGCCATTTACAACAAATGAATGAAAATTGAGAGTATTATACTAAGTGAAATAGGCCAGGCAAAGACAAATGGTGCATGTCATCACTTATATGTGGAATCTTAAAAAGGTCAAACTCAGAAAAGAAGAGTAGTACAATGGTGATTGCCAAGAAATGAAATTGTAGAAGAGAAGGGACTGGGGGACAGAAGAGGCTGGTAAAGGGTATAAACTTTCAGCTATAAAATGAATGTGGTCTAAAGATCTAATATATAACATGATGACTATAGTTGATAATACTGTATTGTATAACTGAAAATTGAAAAGAGAGTAAATATCAAAATATCATGTTTTTCATCAAAAAAAGATAAATATGTGAGGTGATTGTTGTGTTGCCTCAGATCACTTACCTCAGTGGTAGTAATTCTTTCACAATGCATACATATATCAAATCATCATGTTGTAAACTTTGAACATATTGAATTTTATTTGTCAATTATATCTCAATAAAGCTATAAAATTTTCATGTGAACTTTAAAACAAAACATAATACTTTACAAAAATATCGAGTAATAGACAAATGAAAGGAGACAGTAAGAAATACCGTAAAGTTTTAGTTTATATAAGAATTAAGTATATAGTAAAAATATTAAGTATGTAATAAAAATTATTCAAAATCAAAAGAAAAGGGTGGAGTTTTTAACATGTTATAGAACCAATTAACTACTTTAAGAATCATTATATATTATACATAAATATGTTTATATATTAATATATAATGTCAATTTGATAAATAGATCATACATCCACATAAATTCCAAATTTATTAAAACATGTAAAATATCAAACCATAAATTAAAAGACCGAAGTAAAAGAGTAGATTAATGATTATATGGTCTCAAGTTGGAAAAAAATACATTTCTAAATATACAAGCAAAAACCAAAAGAAAACACAAAAATCATCAATAATTTGAGCTACATAAAACCCCAAATATCAATGCGTATGTCTTATTCTTAAGAGTATTAGCTATTATTAATTCTTAGTTGAACACATCAGGTAGAAACAATTAAAGACAAATAATAAACTTGAAAAATGTTTAAAACATATATTACCAGAAGTTCTGATCTAATAATATAAAGAATTGTTATAACTCAATAAGAATATAGAGGTAGGCCAATAGAAAAGTGATTTGAAGATATAAGCAGATAATTCAAAGTAGAAGAAAAATATAGCTTTGGCCCTGGCTGGTGTGGCTTAGTGGATTGATCACCAGCCTGTGAGCCAAAGGGTCACTGGTTCAATTCCCAGTCAGGGAACATGTCTGGGTTACAGGCCAGGTTCCCAGTTGGGGGCACGTTAGAGGCAACCACACATTGATGTTTCTCTTCCTCTCTTTCTCCTTCCCTTCCACTCTCTCTAAAATTAAATAAATAAAATCTTTTTTTAAAAAAAGGAAAATACAGCTTCATTTGCTGCAAAACACAAGTAAAGAGGGAAGAATCCACTAATAGCTCAGCTGTTACAATGCAATATTGGTTGCCTATATACCTAATCTTGTTTTCTTGCTTCCTTTCTTTATCTTTTTCTATCTGAGTTCCTCTTAATATGTGATCTCCTAATGGAGCACTTGTCCTCCAGCACTATTGTATCGAGTTTTTTTTTTTTGCATTATGTTTTCTTGCATTTTATTACAGAAAATTTAGTGTGGACAAGTGAGCTCAGTCTGCCAACTTCATATAATTCATTCTCTTTCAATATTTTATGATGCTTTCAATAATACATGCTTGAGCTTTCAAATTTACTACAGGTCTGCTCATAATTCCTCCTAAAAGAAACTGCCCAGTACATAAGCCCTCAAGACAAAGCCACTGGTGGACATCAATTTTACCCAGTTACCCATCATTTCCTGGGCGCAGCCCATTAAATCATAGATAGATGCTTAACACAATAGCTGCCAATCCATAGGCTGGGTGATGAATTAAGTCACATCATGGTATGAAAAGATAAGGTAGTGCAGAATTTTTTGCTCTAGAATTTAAATTTAAATACATTTTAAAGGAAAAAAAAAGATAATTGAAGCAGCTACTGTTGAAAGCCACAGTTTAAAGCACACGAGTTAACATTAAGACCGAGGAGGCTGGAATAGGCCTGTTGCAAGTTGAAATTGTCACTGAAGTTGTCTAGTATCAGTAGATACTAGAATAGAGGATAAACCCAGAGAGAAACAGGAAACCCATGAATAAGAGTTATAAATTCTTATAGAGACTTCAGCCCTTGCTAGCTTTTGTATTCCTGTCCTAGTCCACAATGAACCACCATATTTTTGTAATAAATTGAATGAACGCATTAGTTTTGTATTATTGGGCAACATATTGCCACAAACTTAGCAATTCAAAGATATACATAGAATTTGATAGTTTATGTTGGTCAGGAGTATGAGCCTAGCTTCAATACACCCTCTTCTCTGGTTCTCCAAAGGATGCAGTAGAAGCATTGGCCAAGCCACATTCCATTCTGGAGCTGGGCATTGTCTTTTCATTCAGGTTGTTGAATGATTCAGTTCCTTGCAGCTATAGAATGATATTCTTGTTTTCTTGCTGGTTATAGGCCAGGGAAATTCTCAGGTCCTAGAAATCTCACATTTCCCTACCATAGGCAACTCACAACATAGATATTTGATTTTTCAAGACCAGCAAAAGAAGGTCTTGCTTCAGTCTACTAAGAGAGAGACTTATAAAATGGGAGATATTCTATCATGTTAGCCGTATTTTATGTTAGTAGCAAGTCACAGGTCCTGTCTGCACTCAGGGGGAGGGTATTACTCAAGGGCATGATTCATTGAGGTTCAACCTAGGGTGTGTCCAGCCCAGTGAGTCTCTGCTACATGCAATTGTAAGTGGCTATGGAACATGTTACCTCAAACACTGTGAATAAAGCAGAGCCTTAATAAGTAGATATAATGGCACTAATACATGCACTATTCTATTATTTATTTTCTATGAGCATCTACCCATCTTTAACAGAATATAAGACATCATTTTTTCATAAACATAATTTACTTTGTAGTGGAATGCTAGTTTGTAATAACTATAGCTCTAAACCTCAAAAGGTTTGGTTAATCTAACTGAACAGGTATACGTTCTGTATAATTATTATTCATCAATTTTGTTATTTTGTATTAGGCTTCAGATACTGCATTGCAACTTAATAAACTAAATTTATGTTCATAGAGTCACCAATGTATAATGTCACATGTATCCCTGACCTGATTTTATTAAACATATAAAATAGAGGGGGAATGCTTGAGAGATTAAATGATTTCAGAACGTAAGATACAAACAAGCAGCTGTTATGCAGAAACATTTTGCTGGTTTTTATAAATGAAACATTTAGTTTTACTAATTTAGACTAAATAAAAACTGTGGTAACTAATTGCAAAAGCCTTGATTCTACTTTCAGGAAAGCAACAACTATTCTATAGAGAATGAATATGAAGCCTAAATCGTGTAAAATAGCTATTTTAAGATACTTCTTAAAAAGGCAGGGGTTTCATTATATTTGAAAGTTTGACTTAAATGCAACCTCTAAGTCTGAAGCTATTAATATAATATACCTCTTATATAAAGTTACAATACTATTGGTGAAAGGAGAAACATGACATAGATATCAAATTAATGGAAACTACTTATGTATATATTTATTTATAGATAAGAAATCCATAAAGGAAAGTGTATACCAAATAAACACAGATAACATTTCCTTAAAATGTGTCTCTTTCTGCAAGTAAATACTTTGTGAAACTTTAAATGTAAACATTTCCCACATCCACTATCCTAAAAATTGGCTACCTCTCTGAAAAAATTAAAACAAAATTGGTTTGATATACTTTCTTTTTTTTAATTTTAATTTTTATTGTTATTCAATTACAGTTGTGTGCCTTTTCTCCCCATCATGATACACTTTCAATCTAATACACACCCTGTCTGTTTATACATCCTGAAGGAGGAAAATAAACAAGGAAGAATACAGTCCCTGCTCTTAAGTAGTTTACAATCAAGTTAAGAACTCAAGCCATCGACAAAGAAAATGGAATTATTGATGCAAAGATGAAACAGTGACTTAAAGTTGAAGCTATAAGAGAATTGACAAGGTAGTTCATGACTGATGTTTAAATGAGTCACGGAAAATGACTGCAGGATTTTAGATGAGGGGAAAGTCATTGGGAGGAATGGTAGTTTATTGAATAGAACACCAGTCTCATGCTTAGAAAGTTTTCTATTTCTAGTTCTGTTACCAGTTGTTTATGTCACCTACAAAAGTCCACTTTATTTCCTTGCTTGCAATTGCTTCATTTATAAAATGAAAGCTATGGCTATTATAGATAGTATATAAGGTCAGCATTAATTTTAGGTCTGTGCTGTTATCGTGGCTATGAAAAGCTTAATAAAGGAAGATGATGAGTAGGTAGTTAAGCTGCATCTTGTTGAATGTGATTTAACCACAGAGGAGGCATCATGAGGATTTTTCTTGGGAAAGGTAAAAGCCTAAGCCAAGGTGTAGAGATATTTATGACAAAGTGTAATTAATTAGAAATTATCACTATAGAATCAGCATTTTCCCTGGTTTTCCTAATTGTGAAGACATGTTTAGGTCATTTTTTTCACCATAATAACACAGTTTGTGAGATACCTAGGCTTCATTCTCCCAGTAACAATCAATGTTATAACGTTGGAAAGTGACCCTGAATAAACTTCCAGCCATTTCACTTTAAATATAGTCTAGATTCCTTAAAGTAAGACCCACAAAAGTATCCCAATAATTCTGTCTTCACAATAAATCTTAGGTCATATCTATTCATTTGCAATTTTCTTATTTATAAGCTACAACAAGGAAAGAAAAATGCAAAACTTAGATCGATCAAAATCTTTTCTCTATTCAAAAGAGGTGCCGGATCCTAGTCTTTATTAAATTTCTTGTCACTTGATGAATTAAACATAATTATAATGAACTCACTTGGGATTTTATTATAAACTGTGGAGATTTTTCTATTTATATAGATTCATATTAACTCTTACATGTAAATGTGTAACCTTTCTCTACAAGACTAAAGTCATAGTCCTGTGAGGATTTTACAGAATAGTTATTTGAAAGGGTCTTGAAGACTGCACAAAGAACATCATTAAATTTGACAACAGCATTCAAAAGCAGGTAAGTGGCTCCAATTATGATTCATAGGTTGGCAGTTCCAGACCCAGACCCATCATAAAGGTCTCAAGGGACTGCCAAATTGTCTCGACTTTTATTTTCCTTGTGCTGCTATTGGTCAAGCGAAAGCTCATATTCACTTCTCACTTACTAGAAGCGTGTTCTTAGCCATTAAATGGACAAAATGGCCAATGAAGACTATGGGAAGTGCTTGGCTCTGTCATTTTACCAAATAACTTTTTAACCTTAGGCCTCAGGTAATACAAAAAAAATAAATTAAATATGTTTCTGAATGGCTGGAATGGATACATGAACAAAGAGTTGATATCAATTATTTATTGTGACATGATATTTAGGAGAGACTTGTTTTATTTCTTTGTTCATTCATTAATTAATGAATTCATTTTAATTTTGGCTTATCACTTCAAATGCTTGTATAGTATATCCATCAGACAATCTGTGAAAACAAGTCATAAAAAATAAAAAATATATAATAAAAAATAAAAATAAATAAAAAATTAAAAGATTAAAAACAATTCATAATTTTTTCAGAAAGCTTATACAATGCATTTTATTATTTATCTAGCTATCTATTTATTTATTTATTTATTTATTTATTTATTTTAGAGAGAGAGAAAGGGAGGGAATAAAACATGGATGTAAGAGAGAAACATCAATCTGTTTTGTCAGTTGCCTCTCCTAAGTGCTCTGATCAGGGACCAAACCCATAATTTAGGTATGTGCCCTGACCAGGAATTGAACAGGTGACCTTTCACTTTGTGGGATGACATCCTACCATCTAAGGCACATTGGTCAGGGTGCATTTTATTTTTCTTAAAAATATTTTAAATGAACCTAGGCTCATTAAATATTTACCTTTCTTCACTCTCTGAATTTGAAGTTAAAGATTTATTCTGTCCATTTATTCATGCCACAATAACATATCAAGCCTTATGCTAGGCAGTATGAAGAATACAAAGGGTGTAAGGTCATATTGCCTTCCTCAGAAAGTTCAGTGGACTATGGGAAGCAAGCCAATCTTTTAAACATGTAATCATAGAGTATGATAAAAAATATAAGAAAATATGTACAAATTGCTATAACAACCCAAAGAATAGAGTGTTTTTATATTGGTAGAGAAGGTAACCAAAGCCTTATCTCCCTATATCAGTCCCAGGAGCACAATTCATATTGTATTTTATGTGTTATAGAGAATACAAAGTGAAAATATTTGAAGGAAATACATAGAATGTCCTTCAGGAAGAGGTGGCATATATGTTGGTCCTTGAAAGGACAGTAAAAACTTGTCACCCAGAGAAATAGAGAAAGGGCATTCTAGGCAAGGAAAATGGTATGCATAAAGACTTGGATGTGTGAAAGAACATAGCACATCTGTTGAATTGCAATTCAGGTGTTGGAGATATCCCCAGAGATGAGAATGATGATGTTCCAGGAAGAAGAAATAGCACAAAAGCAATCTGATGAAAGAGAACATAGCACATCAGAAAGTGGCAAGAAATTTGTGTGATTCTAAAGTTATTAGTGTGAGATTTGATATACCAGTCTCTCATCTTCAAAGGTTTAATGAGAGGAGAAAGGGTCTTGTGTGTTGTTGTAAGAATTTGTTTTTTTAAAATGTATTTGTTGGCAAAAAGGGAATTACTCAAGGAATTTTTAGGAAGGAAAATGATTTGGTCACTTTTGTGTATTAAATCACTCTATTCCTTGTGTGGAGAATGAATAGGTGGAAAAAAGAAGAAAAATGGCTGTGGGACTGTGTGGAAAATAGGGGTATAGATGAATATTATATTCAAATAAACCTGCACCAAAATCTCAGCTTTTCCACACTGTGTGACCTTATGTAAACAATTTATTCTGAAACTGTTTCAATCATGTATAAAATAGAACATATATTAATAATTATCTTGCATGGCTAATGTAATAATTAATTAAAATAACACTTATTAGCATCAAGAATGAAGGAAAATGGATGGATTGGATGGGTAGGTATCAATAAATACATATATATATGTATATATATAAAATGAATTCAATAATGTTTGATAACAACATTAAGAAATGTCTGTGAGGTAATTATAGAACAGTATGGAAAATATGTTGAGGTAATTATAGAACAGTATGGAAAATATGTTAATGTAAGTATATATATTACTCTAAAATATTGTAGAGATTGACAATTATATTAACTTTTGGTCAATTTATGTTAATTATTGATTATATTTTAATAATATGTAAGCAATTGCTCTTACACAATTTTTAAGGTATATGTCCACAAAATGTTACTATCCTAGGGATAAATTAGAGTATTTATCTATCATCCCTCTGGCTCTTTGGTTACCTTTGGCCTGGATTTTACCTGTGAGGTTTCAGAAATTTTACAGTCCTGTGCTGGAATCCATGATCTTCAAAGCATGTAGTGTAGTAGTAAGCAGCTCCTGTGCCATTTGAGAATCTGTCAGAGAGAATGCGTGGAACAATCCTTTGCAGTCTGCAGATACCCCTGGTTATACATACTGCTGGCCTCATTTTTAACTTGCCACACCCCCAGCATGGGGAAATAAAGATCCAAAGTTATAGAGCTAAGTTCCTCATCACCAAGCCCAGAGTTAAACTTTGATCTGACAGAATACAATGTTAGTTTGGGCTTTATTCATTGAAGATATAACCTTTCTTCAAACTAGTTTGAATATCCATGGGCAGTGCAGAAGGGAAAGGGAATTTATTTATGCAGTGGTTACCTGAATATTTCTTATAAGGCCAAAACCTGAATATATATTTCATGGTAAAATGTTATCACGGAACACTTTATAGAATATATTGAAAATAACTCTATAGAAGAGAATAAAATATATTTATTTATATTCTGCTGCCTAATTCCCTACATTTTTATTTGTCTTGTCTCCTTACTCTCCCAGTTGACAGGCTACAAGTTGTGAAGATAAGTTATTCAAAACATCTTTTTATTATTTTTTGCATTTTTTTATTGTTGTCCGGTATCTATACCACTTTACATCAATGATCTTCTTTCTACTCCACTACAAAACCACCTCTTCATCTGTAAAACAAAGTATATCTCACATTGACATTTATCTGAACCTTCTGAGCAGAGCTTGTGTTGCTTTTCTCCTGTATCCTTTATGACCAATGCATGAAAACCTATGCTAACATCAATGTTTTACCCTAAATGAATTTGAGGATACTAATGAACCTAACAAGGGCGAATTTGCATGAGCCGGTTATCTGAGAAGATAATCCACAAATGAATGTATAATGGGTAAACATTGGCTGAGAAGGTTAATGAAGTCACTCTCAAGATAAATAAGGGAGAGAGAAAAAAATGCAAGGAAAAGAGAATGTTATTCCAATGGCCAACACTGAAGCATCTGTACTTTTTATTATTTTCAGTTTAATCCCACACCATGTCTTTTCACACCTTTTACACACTTGGCCACTTGTTTATTCTCTATGCTTTACTCACAGTGCTCAGCACAATACCTATTAGGTATCTAATAAATAATATGTTAAAGAGAAGAAAGTATATATCTCTTTCTTTAAGTGAGTTATTCTGATATACTCTAAAATTGCACTCCTAATACTATAAATACTACTTCTTGGGTCAGTCACATAGACCAGCATATCTTTGATTTTGCCCTGAGTGAGACAATAAGGGACATTTTAGAAAGGCCCAGGACTTCTATTAACTTGTTTAGATACATTGAAACTCCTCATATTGTTGGATATGACCCCCTCCTGGGTCAAATTTCTCAAAGCTGTGCTTCCTGCTGTGTAAAAAAAAAAAAACTTCGATATGAGTTTATTTTATTGATGCTGACACAACTTGCTTTAATGTTCTTGCCACTGCCAGTTTCAAAGCTTAATCAACACATATCATTTCTTGCTTTTTTAAAAAACCACCAGTGCCATTACTATGGCTATGGGAAAAAATATACTGAAATATGCAAAAACTGACTCTTCAGTGAGTGACCACTATGTTAACCGATATAAAGGAGATCTTGGATTTCACAAAGTATAATTAACAGCTTGAATCAAATCAAAATAGAGGCCATAAACAAATCACCTTCAATCCTAATTATTTTAGTATGAGCTAATAAAAATAGCTTCTGTTAATACTTGCTCTAATTTAAAAGAGAAACAAATAAAACCAAACATAAAAGACCCACGTCTACAAGGTAGGAAGCATTTCATAACTGGAAATACCCAGCTATTTGGTATCATCAGACAAAACTTCTGTTATACTGGTTATCCATAAATCTTATGTATACATACTTGGCATAGTACAGAAACAGATAAAACATATCCATTTCCATGGAAAAGCAAAACTGTAAAACATTAGAATAGTAATGAACTTTATGTCAGTTATCCTTAAGTGTATTTGAACACCATTGTCACTTGCAGAAACAGTTGGGTGATTTTAAGTAGTAGCAGCCTATCAACCCTAGAAGCCAGGATGACTAGCATTCTCTAGCTGCAATGTTTAATATAAGTTAGCCCTGGTGTGAGAAAAAAACACAATCAAGATTTGGACACTTTGACGAGCCATTAGAAACTAATTATACTGGGGGGAGAACCAAGATGGTGGCGTAGGTAGACACACTGCGCCTCCTCGCACAACCAGAACTGACAGAGAATCGAACAGCAAGGGGGACCAACACCAAGGAAACAGAAAATAATCATTCATCCAGACTGGTAGGAGGGGCGGAGACGGCACTGGGGTGGAGAGGACTCGCGTGGCTGTGGCGGGACTGAGACTGGCGGAGTGTGGGACAAATGGCGCAGGCAGTCCGAGCACTAGCAGACCCTGCGGTCCCACATTTGCACAGATAAACCCAGAGGGCCGGACTCAGAGTGGCGGAGAGTGGGGCAGGCAGAGTGGCGGGTAGCACATTGCGGCACCACATTCGCCCACAGATAAACCGGACGAACGGCGGGCAGAGAAGCAGACCGCTGCGCAACCCAGGGCTCCAGCTCGGGGAAATAAAGCCTCAAACCTCTGATTGAAAGCGCCCCTGGGGGTTGGGGTGGCAGGAGAGACTCCCAGCCTCACAGGAGAGGTTGTTGGAGAGACCCACAGGGGCCTAGAGTGTGCACAGGCCCACTTACTCGGGAACCAGCACCAGAGGGGCCCAGTTTGATTGTGGGTATCGGAGTGAAAGATTGAAATCCGGAGGAGAGTGAGGCGGGCGCCATTGCTCCCACTCGGCCCCTCCCCCACGTACAGCATCACAGCGCAGCGACCAGCATTACCCCGCCCCGGTGAACACCTAAGGCTCCGCCCCTTAAAGTAACAGACGCGCCAAGACAAACAAACAAAAAAAATGGCCCAAATGACAGAACACTTCAAAGCTCCAGAAAAAATACAACTAAGCGACGAAGAGATAGCCAACCTATCGGATGCACAGTTCAAAGCACTGGTTATCAATATGCTCACAGACTTGGTTGAATCTGTTCGAAAAACAGATGAAAAAATGAAGCCTATGCTAAGAGAAACAAAGGAAAATGTACAGGGAACCAATAGTGATGAGAAGGAAACTGGGACTCAAATCAATGGTATGGACCAGAAGGAAGAAACAAACATTCAACCAGAAAAGAATGAAGAAACAAGAACTTGGAAAAATGAGGAGAGGCTTAGGAACCTCCAGGCACCCAACATAGGAGCACCCAAATACATAAAGAAAATCTTGGAGGATTTCAAGAAAGATATTGACAGCAACACAATTATAGTAGGGGATTTTAACACCCCACTATCAAAAATGGACAGGTCTTCCAAACAAAAGATCAACAAAGATATTGTGTCACTTAACAATACCTTAGAGGAAATGGACTTAACTGATATATACAGAGCTTTTCATCCCAAAGAAGCAAAATACACGTTCTTTTCAAGTGTCCATGGAACTTTTTCAAAGATAGACCACATGATAGGACACAAAGCAAGCCTCAACAAATTCAAGAAAATTGAAATCATATCAAGCATCTTCTCTGACCACAAGGGTCTGAAACTAGAAACCAACGCCAAGGGTAAAAACCCAAAACACTCAAAAGCATGGAGACTGAATAGCATGCTATTAAACAATGAATGGGTCAAGAACGAGATTAGGGAAGAAATCAAAAACTTCCTGGAAACAAATGAAAACGAACTCACAACAACCCAAAATCTATGGGACACAGCAAAGGCAGTCCTGAGAGGGAAGTTCATAGCAATACAGGCCTACCTTAAGAAGTTAGAAACAGTTCAAACAAACAACCTAACCCTACGCCTACAAGAACTGGAGGAACAACAACAAAGACAGCCCAGAGCAAGCAGAAGGAAGGAAATAACCAAGATCAGAGCAGAACTAAATGACATAGAGACTAAAAGCACAATTGTAAGGATCAATGAATCCAGGAGCTGGTTCTTTGAAAAGATAAACAAAATCGACAAGCCTTTAAGTAGGCTCATCAAGAAGAAAAGAGAGAGGATCCAAATAAACAGAATTGGAAATGAAATTGGAGAGATTACAACTGATACCACAGAAATACAGAGGATCGTAAGAAATTACTATGAAGAACTGTATGCTAAGAAATTTGAAAACCTAGATGAAATGGACACATTTCTTCCAAAACTGACTGAAGAAGAAGCAGAAAAACTGAACAGACCAATATCAGCAAAGGAAATTGAAGCAGTCATCAAGAAACTCCCATCACACAAAAGCCCTGGACCAGATGGTTTCACAGGAGATTTCTACAAAGCATTTAAGGAAGAACTAACCCCTATCCTTCACAGACTATTCGAAAAAATCCAAACTGAGGGAAGACTCCCAAACTCTTTTTATGAAGCCAACATCATCCTAATCCCAAAACCAGATAAAGACACAACGAAGAAAGAAAACTTCAGGCCAATATCGCTGATGAACATAGACGCTAAAATTCTCAACAAAATATTAGCAAACCGCATCCAGCAATATATTAAAAAGATCATCCACCATGACCAAGTGGGATTCATCCCAGGGATGCAAGGATGGTACAATATTCGCAAATCAATAAACATAATACATCACATCAACAACAGCAAAGACAAAAATCACATGATCATATCAATAGATGCGGAAAAAGCATTCGATAAGATACAGCACCCATTTCTGATAAAAACACTCAGCAAAGTGGGAATAAAGGGAGCAGTCCTCAACATAATTAAGGCCATATATGAGAGACCTACAGCCAACATCACACTCAATGGACAAAAACTTAGAGCTTTCCCACTAAGATCAGGAACTAGACAAGGATGCCCTCTCTCACCACTCCTATTCAACATAGTATTGGAAGTCCTAGCCACAGCAATCAGACAAGAAAAAGCAATAAAAGGCATCCAAATTGGAAAGGAGGAAATGAAACTGTCACTGTTTGCAGACGACATGATAGTGTACATGGAAAACCCTATAGACTCCACTCAAAAACTACTCGACCTAATAAATGAATTTGGCAAAACAGCTGGATACAGAGTCAATACCCAGAAATCAAAGGCATTCCTGTACACCAGCAACGAAACTGCAGAAACAGAAATCAGGAAAAAAATCCCATTCGATATAGCAACAAGAAAAATAAAGTACCTAGGAATAAACCTAACCAAGGAGGTAAAAGACCTGTACTCACAAAACTACACAACACTGAAGAAAGAAATTAAGGAAGATACAAACAAATGGAAGCATGTACCATGTTCATGGATTGGAAGAATCAACATTATCAAAATGGCCATACTACCCAAAGCAATTTATAGATTCAATGCAATCCCTATTAGAGTACCCATGACATATTTCACAGATATAGAACAAACATTGCAGAAATTCATATGGAACCATAAACGACCTCGAATAGCTGCAGCAATTTTGAGAAAGAAAAACAAAGCAGGAGGGATCACAATACCTGATATCAAACTGTATTACAAGGCCACTGTAATCAAAACAGCCTGGTACTGGCATAAAAACAGGCACATAGACCAATGGAACAGAATAGAGAGCCCAGAAATAAACTCAAGTCTATACGATCAATTAATATTTGACAAAGGAGGCAGGAGCATAAAATGCAGCAAAAACAGCCTCTTCAACAGATGGTGTTGGGAGATCTGGACAGCTACGTGCAAAAAAATGAAACTCGATCACCAACTTACGCCATACACGAAAATAAACTCAAGATGGATAAAAGACTTAAATATAAGCCGTAACACCATAAAAGTCCTTGAGGAAAACATTGGCAGGAAAATCTCAGACATTCCACGCAGCAACATCCTCACAGACACATCCCCTAAAGCAAGGGACATAAAGGAAAGAATAAACAAATGGGACCTCATCAAAATAAAAAGCTTCTGCATGGCTAAAGAAAACAGCACCAAATTACAAAGAGTACCAACAGTATGGGAAAACATATTTGCCAACGATACCTCAGACAAGGGCCTGATCTCCAAAATATATAAAGAACTCACTCGACTCCACTCCAGGAAGACAAACAACCCAATTAAAAAATGGGCAAAGGACTTGAACAGACACTTCTCCAAGGAAGACATACAGAGGGCCCAGAGACATATGAAAAGATGCTCAGCATCACTAGCCATCAGAGAGATGCAAATTAAAACCACAATGAGGTATCATCTCACACCAGTCAGAATGGCCAACATAAACAAATCCACAAACAAATGTTGGAGAGGATGTGGAGAAAAGGGAACCCTTGTGCACTGTTGGTGGGAATGCAGACTGGTGAGGCCACTGTGGAAAACAATATGGAATTTCCTCAGAAAACTAAAAATGGAACTGCCCTTTGACCCAGTAATTCCGCTGCTGGGATTATACCCTAAGAACACTGAAACACCAATCCAAAAGAATCTGTGCACCCCAATGTTCATAGCAGCACAATTTACAATAGCCAAGTACTGGAAGCAACCGAAATGCCCATCAGCAAACGAGTGGATCCAAAAACTATGGTATATTTACACAATGGAATTCTACGCAGCAGAGAGAAAGAAGGAGCTTATACCCTTTGCAACAGCATGGATGAAACTGGAGAGCATTATGCTAAGTGAAATAAGCCAGGAAGTGAGGGACAAGTACCATATGATCTCACCTTTAACTGGAACATAAGCAATAGAAGAAAAAAGCAAACAAAATATAACCAGAAACATTGAAGTTAAGAACAATCTAACAATAGCCAGGGCGGGGGTGGGGGGTGGGGGCGGGGATAGTGGGAAGAGGGTATTACAGGAACTACTATAAAGGACACATGGACAAAACCAAGGGGGAGGGTGGAGAGGGGGGAGGGAGGTGGGTTCACCTGGGGTGGGGTAGAGGGATGGGGAGAAAAGGCATACAACTGTAATTGCATAACAATAAATAAATAAAGAAAGAAAGAAAGAAAGAAAGAAAGAAAGAAACTAATTATACTGTCTAAATAGGTAAGACATGATTTCCTGTATACAAAGGTGACAAAAGCAGTGATTGCCAATAGAATTGCTATGTGGAAAACAGATCATGATGTCAGCTTTCAAAGTATCTTGGAAATTATCTGAAGATATGTCCATACCGGAAAGATACAGTGAGTATCTCTTTTGTAACACTGCATAACAGTCACTTGGGATGGTTTTAAAAGAATGCTACTTAATTTTTTTATACTTTGGTAAAGGAAAGAGATTCACTGTTAAGGATTAAGACTTGAAAATGAGTATAAATTAAAATGCCTTTTGAATTTCTGTTTCTTTTTTTTATGTTTTGCAAAATTTTCTACTGATGTTGAAGTACAGTTGTCTCCACTTCTCCCCCACCATCCAACCTTCAAAAACATTTTTAAATCATAACTTAACAATCAAAATTTCATCTGCTACACACTATATAAGCATTTCAGACAGACTAAATGATGCTTGCACACTAAGAAATGACCGTGCAGACCATTTCAAAGGAAAGCAATGTCTTAAAAATTGTCCACATTTACTGCCTGGCACTTTCTAGATCCTCACTGTAAAGATGCATTACTATGTGACTAGACAATAATTTTTATGATCTGGTATCATTCTTCATACAATAGATCATCTGTACTGTAAATGTTGAATGTGTGAAGAAACTTAAAATTCATACCAGAGGCTATTGCCTCATGCCATTGGGAATTTGTGGGAGTCATTTACTTAGGCCCTGAAGCCTGACTAATACCACTTGTACAGCTCGTATCTCATGGAAAGGCTCTTACACTGGGCATTGGTAATGCAGTTACCACTGTGAAAAGCCTACACATTACTGTTCTTTCTCATCCAATGAAGTTAATCAAAGAGAACTGCACAATAGAAACAAAAAAAAAAGTGTTGATCAGTTGCAAGCACATTTTTTATCTTTTTCTTGGGGTTATTACTCAGTATGAACAGTGCCCAAAGAAGATAAGCCAATTCCCACAAACATCAAAACATTCTTTTTAAAACAAACTTTTAAATTCTTTTTTCTCTTTTGATGTCTCAGATCCTAAATACCTGCTGGAGGTGAAGATGGGGATGCTATTTTGACTCACAGAAGTATAAAATATCACAAATGGAAATTCTATTAGCAATTGCACATGCTAATGTTTGTTTTTGGGGGGGATGGAGGGCTAGGGTGAAATGCTTGCTATATCAGAATATACACTACCTAAGAACTGAAAATTCTAAAATTCCATCATCACATTGAATATATAAATAATAGAGAACTTAAACAAACCCAGAAGCATTCCACACTTGGTAAGTTCTAAACAATAAAATGTGAAAGAGGATACCTACTGCTTTTTAAAAAATAACTTATTTGTAAATAAATCATGTCGATGAATCACATTACAATAACTATCAAATAAAACACCTTAAACTATTGCACATGTACTTCTGAACCAGTGTAGATGATGCTTCAAATACACATTCAGGGTCATATAATATTAATGTTAGATCCGATGGAAATAGCATTTGGCAAAAGCCATTGCACAGTCTGAGAAAGTTGAAGCATGATGTGGACAGATTGAAGTCATCTGAAGGCATTTTTGTTTCTGTAAATACACAGCAAAAACACAAGTATGTATTCATTAACTTATTTCACTCAGAAATAATGCAACTATCTCAACATATACAATCTTTCACTATTCTTTTTCACTACTCAATATTCTAGCTAAATTGATTTACTCATGTTCCCCCTTACAAAATCCACCATGTTCCTCTACACAGTATTGCCTTCTCCTCATTCTTTAACAATCCAAAAAATATTTATTAAATACTTATGTACTAAGCACTTATTAACATGTTTGGGACACAGTATAAAGAAAAGACACAAATTGTTAGCCTTATCCGACTCATTCTAGTTAGAGACAGAGAGACAATAAAAACAAAAATCTTAAAACTGGAAATTCTATTTATTTTCGTTACCTCATTGTATTTTGTTTTACCTCTAGAAACAGTTCACAGTATTCTCTGCCTGTATAGCTGCCTGAAGACTCCATACAGCCACTGGACAGGTCTTCAGTTCTTATCTGCTACAATGTTGCAGAAACCTCTTTATTGTCTCTCAATGGTAGTAAAAATAAAAATATCATTACATAATATATAAGCTATGGCTCAAATACATATAGTTCAAAGTGCTTTCCATAGATTAATCTAATATCCAGTGTGATCTTATGTGGTAGATAGAAAAATTATTATTTCCAGTTTCAGATGAGGAAACTGGGCAGACACATTTAGTAACTGTACAAGATCACTCAACAAGAAAGTGGCAAACCCCATAATCTTAACCACACATGATGTGCTGCCTCTGATAGCATGCTGGTAAATGTTTAAAAACTGGCTTTTTGGGCAGGTTAGCAATATGGTTGATTTGTAGCATTTGTTGATTTCCATCATGCTTTTTAAATTACCAATATGATGTTAAACAGCTCACAAAATTCCTGAAAATATAGCAATTAGCTCTCACAAGAATGAGCAGATCCAAGTATAGTTATGTCTACCTCCCAAAAATAAATATCTTGAGGAACATACCTTCCTTAGGCAAAATCAAACCTTTCAATCTTCCAAGGCCCAATATGAAGAAAGTTTCCTAAAGGACACTTAATCTAGACATGCTTAATTTTGTCCACATTGATGACAATCTTTAGAAATTTTAGCTTAATTACATTATGAAAGAGCATTTTGTGTTGTTTTCAAATGCAAATACTGATTGATCTCAAAAAAAATATCTGCCTCCAGAAACAGTAAGTCTCTTTAATAAATGCTGTTGGGAAAACTAAACAGCCACATGCAAACAAATGAAACTAAACCCTTATCTTACATCACATACAAAAGTCAACTCAAAATGGACTATATAATTGAATGTAAGACTTGAACCATATGATTTCTAGAGGAAAACATGGTGACTAAGCTCCTTGAAATGAGTCTTGGAATATTGTTTGGATTTGAAACCAAAGGAAATGAAACAAAAAAGAAAAATAAAATAGTGGGACTACATCAAACTAAAAAGCTTCTGCACAGCAAAGGAAATCTGTAAATAATGAAAGGGCAACCCAGGAAATAGAAAAAAATTGCAATTCATACATCTGATGAAGGGTTAATAGCCAAAAACATAGATAAAACTCATATAACTCAATAGCAAAAAGCCAACGTGATTTAAAAATGGACAGAGGAACTTAATACACATTTATTCCAAAGAAGACATACAAATGACCGACAGATTGATCAAAAACTGCTAAACAACACTAATCACCAGGAAAATGCAAATCAAAACCACAATGAGGTACCAGTTCATACCAGTTAGAATGGCTATCATCAAAAAGACAAGAGATTACGAGGATTGGCAAGGATGTAGAGAAAAGGGAACCATGTGTACTCTGTGGGAATGTAAATTGGCTCATTCACTATGGAAAACATCATGTAGTTTCCTCAAAATATTAAAAATAAATCTACCATATGATATAGCAATCCCACTTCTGGATATATATCTAAAGGAAATGAAAACAGAAATTCAAAGGGATATCTGCTCTCCAAGGCATACAATTTGGCCATGAGAGAGAAGAAAATCTTGCTGTTTGAGAAAACATGGATGGACCTTAAGGGCATTATGCTAAGGAAAATAAGTCAGACAAAGACAAATACTGTATGATATCACTTGTATGTGGAATTTTAAAAAAATGAACTTATGCAAACACGTTAGAATGGCCAGAGGGGGTGGGAAAAATGAAGAGAGATTGATCAGAGTACAAACTTCCAATTATAAGGTGAATAGGTTCCTGGAATCTAATGTAAAACATGGTGATTATAGCTAATAATACTGTATTATATACTTCAATTTTGCTAAGAGAGATCTTAAATGTTTTCACCACAAATAAATGGTAATTATGTAATGTGATAGCAGTGTTAAACTAATGTTATGTTGTTAAACATTTTACTATATATCGATGTATCAAATCAACACATTGTATATCTCAAACTTACAAAATGTTATAGCAATTACCCATATTTTGCCATGTATAATGTGCTCCTGTGTATAATGCATGCCCACAGTTTAGTACTACCCATGTAAAATATGCATGCTTATATTTCCCTCAAAAATTTGGCCAAAAAAGTATGCATTATACTCAGTAAAATATGGTATAACTCAATAAACCTGGAAAAATAGTATCAGCTTTCCAAAGAAAATGTAACCCTCTTTTGTAATAAAGTACAAGGTCTGTCCAGAAAAAGTCTAGCCATTGATAATATAACTAGAATGGTTTGTGGAACATCAATGTAACCTGACAACCAAGGAGAGTGGACTGGAATGCACATGTGTGAACAATGATGACTTCAGTATATTAGTCAGTGAGGGTAGTACATGCCATTGAGTGAGCATGTGTACTGTGTGGCCATCACATTCAAAATAACTGAGTAAGTAGGCCAACAAATCTGCATCAGATTTTGCATGAAGCTTGAACATTCCTCTATGGAAACTATTTGGATGATTCAGAAGGCTGCATCTATGGACAATTGGTGATTGGTAGCTTCATCAGAACAATGCGCCAGCTCATGCATCATTTCTCATGCAAAGTTTTTTGGCAAAACATCAAATCACCCAGGTGACTCAGCCCCTGACAGCCCATATTTGGTGTCCTGCAACTTCTGGCTTTTCCCAAAACTAAAATCACCTTTGAAAAGGGAGAGATTTCAGATTGCCAATGAGATTCAGGAAAATATGACAGGGCAGCTGATGGTGATTGGGGGAACTGTGTGAGGTCCCAAAGTGCCTACTTTGAAGGGGACTGAGGCATCATTGTCCTATGTACAATGTTTCTTATATCTTGTATCTTCTCCAATAAATGTCTCTTTTTTCATATAACATGACTGGATACCTTCTGGACAGACCTCATATGGAACTCAACAACTCAATCTGAAAAAAAAACAAAAACAAAAAAAACACAAAACTAGTAAACCCACTTTAAAAATGATCAAAAAACCTGAATAAACAGGTTTCAAAATAATACATAAAAATAGCCAACAGGTATATGAAAAGGTGCATCAGCAAAATGCAAACTTTTTCAAAACCCTCTATCCATTAAGGTTCCAGGATACCTTATCACTTAATCTTAGTTTGGACAGAAAGTTACCAATTCAAATGAGCTGTGATGAAGTCCATGTAAAGTCCAAGGGCAAGATAATACACATTTGCATCATAAGATAAAAGAATTGCATGCTCCACTGCCTAATACAAAATCTGGAAACATGTAGGCACTCAGCATGTGTTAGCTCTGAGGAAACCAAATATGTTTATTCATTCCATCTTTCCAATAATCTTACATAATTAGATTAAAACTGATTCCTAAGAAATATGAAATGTGTCTCTTGTCATGAAGATGAAAATCAATTATCATATGTAATTAAATGTACCACACTTTACATAAAATTAGTTTGATATGATTCAAACTAGTCCACCTGACAAAAAATCAAATGCTTCAAGAATCGTGTACAAGAATCAGAAAACTAGACAACACTGAAGAAAGAAATTAAGGAAGACACAAATAAATGGAAACACATACCATGTTCATAAATTGGAAGAATTAACATCATCAAAATGTCCATACTGCCCAAAGCAATTTATAGATTCAAGGCAATCCCTATTAAAATACCCATGACATATTTCACAGATCTAGAACAAACATTTCAGAAATATATGTGGAACCAGAAATGACCCCAAATAGCCACATCAATTTTGAGAAAAAAGAATAAAGAAGGAGGAATCACAATACCTGATATCAAACTGTATTACAAGGCCACTGTAATGAAAACAGCCTGGTACTGGCACAAGAACAGACACATAGATCAATGGAACAGAATAGAGAGCCCAGAAATAAACCCAAGTCTCTATGGTCAATTAATATTCAACAAAATGGGTAGAAGCATAAAATGGAGCAAAAATAACCTCTTCAACAAAGGGTGTCAAAAGGTCTGTACAGCTACATGAAAACAAATGAAACTTGACCACCAACTTACACCATACAGAAAAGTAAATTCAAGGTGGATAAAAGACTTAAATATAAATTGCAACATCATAAAAGTCCTATTGAAGAACATATACAGGAAAATTTCAGACATTCCATGCAGCAATATTTTCACTGATATGTCCCCTAAAGCAAGGGACATAAAGGAAAGAATAAGCAAGTGGGAACTCATCAAATAAAAAGCTTCTGCACAGTTAAAGAAAACAGCAGTAAAATGAAAAGAGAACCAATCATATGGGAAAACATACTTGCAAATGATACCTCAGACAAAGGTTTGATCTCCAAAATGTATAAAGAATGCACATGACTCTACTCCAGGAAGACAAATAATGGTCAAAGGACCTGAAGAGACACTTCTCCAAGGAAGACACACAGAGGGCCCAGAGACATATGAAAGGATGCTCAGCATCACTAGCCATCAGAGAGATGCAAATTAAAACCACAATGAGGTACCATCTCACACCAGAGTGGCCAACATAAACAAATCCACAAACAAATGTTGGAGAGGATGCGGAGAAAAGGGAACCCTAGTGCACTGTTGGTGGGAATGCAGACTGGTGAGGCCACTGTGGAAAACAATATGGAATTTCCTCAGAAAACTAAAAATGGAACTGCCCTTTGACCCAGCAATTCTGTTGCTGGGATTATACCCTAAGAATCCTGAAACACCAATCCAAAAGAACCTGTGCACCCCAATGTTCATAGCAGCACAATTTACAATAGCCAAGTATTGGAAGCAACCTAAGTGCCCATCAGCAAACGAGTGGATCCAAAAACTATGGTACATTTACACAATGGAAAAAATAGTATTTTAAAAAATTGATAGAAAAATGATGGAATAAAATTTAAAAAGACTTGTATAAATGTTGAGATGGCAACACTTTATCCATTGCAGCATAAATGAGCAATATAAAATGTAGATATTATAAAAGTCTTGAAAATGTGTCATTTTAATTTTCCTTAATGTGTATAAGCTCAAGCAGAAACTCATTTCATGTCTTTCATAATTAGTGCTTATTAAAGCATATGAATATTCTTTCTACTAATAGAAATTTGCAACATTTTATTAAATAAGAAAATAAAACTATCTTTGTTCATGTTCAGAGCCAATATATACTTCAAGATCCATGAGGAAAAATGCAAATTATAATCATAAATAGTTAAGCATATCTTTCCTATTGCTGTGTTCACAGCACTGAGCTGTAAATTGTAGGTAATACAATGAAGGCATGGTACTTCTCCCCTTCCCCTGGAAAGCATTCTCATTTTACAAATGAGGGATAAATGTATGAAATGCTGAGAACTATAATCTGGATGTATATTTGTGTCTAAGTAGTGTTTTTACATTCACAACATGTAAGATGGCAATGATGCAGCAGCAGAATATACAAAGGGTGAGTGACATTTTGGTACAGTTTGTCCCTACAAAGACCTGGATAAGACCTGTGGCAATGTAATGATAAGACTTGTCCTGTCACTAGCTACTATTCTGCATTGTATGGTCACAAAATGTGGTCTTTCCTGTTGTTCACCATTTTACTAGTTCCTGTATATGTGGATAATTATTTCAATTATTCAATTGTTATTACTGTATTCAATTATTATTACAATGTACCACATATTGTGCTAGTCATTTTCAAATATATAACTGATTTTATTCTCACTATAGCCTTAAAAGCTATAACATTGGTTAGTAAAATTATATAGTATTGTGTGTTCACCACCCAACGTCAAGTCTCCTTCTATAACCATTTATCCCCCTTTACGCTTTTCTACCTGCCCCCACCCCCTTTTCCTCTGGTCATCACCATACTGTTGTCTGTGTCTATGAGATTGTTGTTTTTGGCTTAATCACTTCACGTATTATACCCAGCCCCCAAGCCTCTCTCCCCTCTGACAGCTTTCAATTTACTCTCTATCTATCAGTCTGTTTCTATTTTTCATTCAATTTCCAGAACACTAGAATCTTCTGATTTTATCCCTAATTGACTGTCCATGCATCTTGGTCTCCTTTACTTGGTTCTTCTTCGTCACTTATCCTTTTAATGCTGGAATACCCAAGGACCCAATTATTGAACCTCTTCTCATCTACACTCACTCTTTAGATGAACACATACAATTCCACAGCTTTGAATACCATCTATACACTACTGATTCCCATATGCGAATCTGCAAGCCATACCTCTCACTTAAACTCCACACAGCTGCATCCAATTGCCTTCCTGTATTTCCATTTAGATAACCAGTAAATATCTTAGACTTAATCTTTCTAAAATAGAGCTTTTAGCTTTTTATTTAAAGACTTGTCTATCTACAGATCTACTCAGATCAGTTAATGGCAAATTCATTCTATTTGCTTGGACCCAAATTCTCAAAGTTGATCATTTATCCATCTTCTCATACATCACACATTTAATCTGTCAAAAGTTCTTTCTTAGTTCTATCTTCAAAATTTATATATAAAGAGAGATAGAAGTTCTATCTTCAAATTATATGTTCTATTTCTCTAAAGAACCTTAATATACTTTCCAAGAGGAATTTTCTTCCCCTGTAACATGGAGGGGTAGTGGTATGTACCTATGAAAATTTGTGTTATGACTAAATAAATAATCTACTGCATGTAAAATACTTAGTATGCTGCTTAGAACACATAGTAAGTACTCTCTAAATATTAGCTATATCTAATAGCATAGTTTCTGAAATCAGATATCCTGCGATCAAATACCATTGGGCACATTACCTGACCTCTCTTGGACTTATTTTATTCATCTGTAAAATAGAAACAATAACAATTCTTACCTTATGAGAAAAATATGGTAACACATACCAAGAGCATAACACAGTAACTGTGTCAGCATTACTGAAAATATTCCTTTATGATTAGAGCAACAAAATGCATGCTCTAGTCATGATGGTCTAGAGAGAAGACAAGAAAGACCTGGAATAGGAAGCACAAAGCTTGACTCCATCTAATTTACTCCCTGTGCTTGAGAAGATCAATTAACTTTTGCAAAATGAGGGCAGTACCATCCATATTCCTTATGTTTTAAAAATTATTTTATTGTTGTTCAAGCACACTTGTCTGCTTTTACTCCCCACCACTGCCTCCCCACCCCAGCCATCCCCACCTCCCTCCCTTGCTTCCACCTGCCTTGGTTTTGTCCATGTGTCCTTTATAGTTGTTCCTGAAAACCCTTTCCCCATTTCCCCCCATTATCCCCTCCCCTCTCTCCTCTGGTTACTGTCAGATTGTTCTTAATCTCAATGTCTCTGGTTATATTTTGCTTGCTTGTTTGTTTTGTTGATTAGGTTCCAGTTAAAGGCGAGATCATATGGTATTTGTCTTTCACTGCCTGGCTTATTTCACTTAGCATAATGCTTTCCAGTTCCATCCATGTGTTTTTAATGTGATCTTTCAGAATACCTCCAGAAAATATAGTGAAACACAAGACTCAACCAAATACTACATAATACTGCCAGTGTTATCTGAATTATAGCAATGTCTATGTGTGAACAGGCTAACATTAAAACTCATTAAAGTTTCCCAAAATAATGAAATAATATAAACAGAATCAGTTTGTAAAAGGAGAATGAGGAAAGGGACTGGGTTAAGAGATTTGGGCCGAGAAAAGAACTCTGTTGCCCATCCTCTGCACAACATGTAAAAGAGCATGTGTGGGTGGTAAATAAATATCATGTAAACTTCCCTCTCCCTCACAGGAATTGCAAACTATCAATGCTGATCATTTCAATTAGATATAGGCATTAAGTTGGGTAGCTATTCTGTGTCAGGTCACACTTTAGGTTCTAGAATACAAACTACCAGGTAACAGAGATTGAAGAAAAATCAAACTCTAAATCACTACAATAAATGTGATAATAAAGTTATGAGCAAAGAGATCAAAACCACAAGCAGCAACTTTAAGTGTGTGTGTACATATGTGTGTGTATAAATTTAAATTTTATTTTATCGTGTGTGTTATTTTTTTTACCATTTTATTTCTGAGAACAATGTTGTTTTTGAGTGCACTCTTTTGTTCTCAGATTTTGAGTTGCTTTGGGGCAGGCTGTTACTTTTTGTTACTATTGCTGGGACAGAGTAGATTCTCAGGGTCTTCTTTAAGAAAAGAGGAAGGGAGGGAAGGAAGAAGGAGAAAAGGGAGGGGAAGTTGCTTGTAGATAAAACCTGTGGAACTTGTTCAGGGATAAATCAAAGAGCCTAAATATTTTATGCAGTTTCTTCCCAGCAAGAGGCCACAAATGGACTACTTTCAGAACTGTTTTGTATATCTTGGGGCTGCGTTTTTGCAAAATGGCTTGGTTTGGCTGAACAACTGTGCCTTCTGTACTTATGCAAATAAAAACAAATACGAACAGGAAATTTATATTGTAATAACAATTCAAAGTGACACACCAGCATCTGGATGGAAATTTCTCCAGCTACATAGCTTACTCTTTATTTTAAGCTAATAATCATTTCAGCCATAGAACTGGGCCTGAGGAATGGATAGAGACTATTTGGTGGTACGCCATAGGACCAGCTAATGACTATCCTTTTGAATCTATGAGCAAGGAGGAGAATATTCTTATATGGAGACAGTGTAGTGGAAAACACATGCTCTTGGTATCCAACAGACCTGGTATTAAACCCTAGATTTGCCACTTGTGAAAATTATAAAAACTTTTTGAGTCCCAGTTTCTCATCTGCAAGATGAGAAGAACAATGATATTTATCTCAAAGGATCATTAGTATGAATAAAATAATTCATGAAGTGAGATCAGTAATAAGCCCAGTCCATATGTATCCAGGGCAGTATAAATGGTAACTGCTATTCCTAGTAACCTTAAAAAGGAAAATGCTCAAACAGAATGAACTACAAGTTATATGAAGGTAAAGCTGTTTGGTTCACTAGAGTATCATAACAGCACAGGAAATTAATAAATACAGGTTGAATGACTGATACTGTTAAAACTTGCCATCTTAACTATATGCCTCCATATCTTCAGTAACTATTTCCAATAAAATATAAGTTCATTATCTTTGAAAGAACATTGCACAGTGGCTATGGTGCCAGCCTTCAGAACTGTACTGTTAAGTGTCTGAACTAGCAGGGATTTTACCTTGGTTCTGGCTTTTACATATTCTTCAGTGTCCTCATCTCTTCAGTTTAAGTACATGAACTTGCTCTTTTATAGTTTGAAATTGTCAAGTGTCTGCAATTTTATGTGATTCATCTCAATAAAAAATGATGATAATAGTCTTTTCCTCATAAAGTTTTGAAGGTTGAAGGAGTTAATATATGAAGTGCTGAGAAACAAACCTGACACATAGAAAAAGAATATATATGTACATATAAACATAAAATCATTATCTTTATTCTTTCACAAAAACTCATTAAGTATTTGAAGTACTGGATCCAAAATGAAGATATGCTAGAAAGCAGGCTGTGTCATTAGAACATCCTATGTAATAGTTGTGTTTTAAAGTTAACAATTACTCATGTTTTCATAGTTTTCAAACTATATGAAACAACGGAATAAATTGAATAAATGTTTTGCCCAAATTCAACTGTACATAAATGCTTTTGAAACTATACGATACTATGTGATAGTGGTAGGGCTGTTCACTCAAAATTGAAAAATGAATTAAAATATCCTATGTAGTAGTTTTGTTTCTACCACATATTTATTTAAAGATACACACATGTATTTAAATCTATAAATCTAAATTCATATTTTTTATGTGTAAAACAATACTTTATTTTATTTTAAATATATTTTATTGATCATGCTATTACAGTTGTCCCATTTTTTCTCCCCTTTATTCCCCTCCGCCCTGTACCCCACCCCCTACCATCATTCCCCCACCTTAGTTTATGTCCATGGGTCATACATATAAGCTCTTTGGCTTCTCCATTTCCTATACTATTCTTACCCTCCCCCTGTCTATTTTGTACCTACCACTTATGCTTCTTATCTCCTGTACCTTTTCCCCCATTCTCCCGCCTCCCCCTCCCCACTGCTAACCCCCCATGTGATCTCCATTTCTGTGATTCTGTTCCTGTTCTGGTTGTTTGCGTAGTTTTTGTTTTTGTTGTTTTTTAGGTTCGGTTATTGATAGTTATGAGTTTGTTGTCATTTTACTGTTCATAATTTTCATCTTCTTTTTCTTAGATAACTCTCTTTAACATTTCATATAATAAGGACTTGGTGATGGTGAACTCCTTTCACTTGATCTTATCTGGGAAGCACTTTATCTGCCCTTCCATTCTAAATGAAAGCTTTGCTGGATAGAGTTATCTTGGGTGTAGGTCCTTGCCTTTCATGGCTTGGAATACTTCTTTCCAGCCCCTTCTTGCCTGTAAGGTTTCCTTTGAGAAATCAGCTGACAGTCTTAGGGGAACTCCTTTGTAGGTAACTCTCTCCTTTTCTCTTGCTGCTTTTAAGATTCTCTCTTTATCTTTAATCTTTGGTAATGTAATTATAATGTGCCTTGGTGTGTGCTTCCTTGGGTCCAACTTCTTTGGGACTCTCTGAGCTACCTGGACTCCTTAGAAGTCTATTTCCTTTGCCAGATTGGGGAAGTTCTCCTTCATTATTTTTTCAAATAAGTTTTCAGTTTCTTACTCTTCCTCTTCCCCTTCTGGCACGCCTATGATTCGAATTTTGGAACGTTTAAAGTTGTCCTGGAGGTTCCTAAGCCTCTCCTCATTTTTTTTTAATTATTGTTTTTTCATTCTGTTCTGGTTGAATGTTTCTTTTCTTCCTTCTGCTCCACAGCATTGATCTGAGTCTAGGATTCCTTCCCTTCACTGCTGGTTCCTTGTACAATTTCCTTTATTTCACTTTTCATAGTCTTCACTTTTCCTCTATTTTGCGACCATTCTCAACCAATTCTGTGAGCATCCTGATTACCAGTGTTTTGAAGTGTGCATCTGATAGGTTGGCTATCTCTTCATCACTTAGTTGTATTTTTTCTGGAGCTTTGATCTGTTCTTTCATTTGGTCCATTTTTTTTGTCTCAGTGCACCTGTTGTATAATAAGGGGCAGATCCTTAGGTATTCGCCAGGGTAGGGCAACCCATGTTGCTATGTTGTGGTGCTGTAGGTGGAGGAGGAGTCCAAAAGGGAACAGTGTCCTTGCACAGCTCTCAGCTGGCTTTCAGTCACTTCCCCCACTACCTGCAAGCAATTTGGGCCCTTCTGGTGCTGATTTCCAGGTTGCTGGACTTCTGTACATTCTAGAACCCTGCGGGTCTCTCCAACAAACTCTCCTGTGAGGCTGGGAGTTTCTCCCACTGCCTAAAATCCCACAGGTTTTTTCAGTCAGAGGTTCTGAGGCTTTATTTCCCTGCTGGAACTCTGGGTTGTGCAGCTTGTCTCGCTCCCCAGTTGTTCCTCTCACTTTATCCTCACACAAATATGGGGCAGCCTGCTCCTCTGGCCGCCACTTAACCCCCTCCGCCAGCCGCTGACTTTCTCATTCCAGTCCTCCAGCCGCTTCCTTGCTGTGAGTCCTCTCCATACCAGCTGCCTGTCTCTCCCCTCCTACCAGTCTGGATGAATGTTTCTTCTTTAATTCCTTGGTTTTCAGACTTCCATACAGTTTGATTTTCTGTCAGTTCTGGTTGTTTTTTGTTTTTAAATTTGTTGTTGTCCTTCTTTTGATTGTGTGAGGAGGTATAGAGTATCTACCTATGCCTCCATCTTGGCCGGCAGTCTCAATATTTTTTTTATTTATTTATTTTGTTTTTCAAGTACAGTTGCCTCCACTTTCCCCCCACCATTCCTCCTACCCCAGCCATCACAACCTCCCACCCTCAATCCTATCCCCCTTTGGCTTTCTCCATGTGTTCTTTATACATGTTCCTGATAACTCTTTCCCCTTCTCCCCCTTTACCCCTTCCCACCTTCCCTCTGGTTACTGTCAGATTGTTCTTAATTTCAATGTCTCTGGTTTATTTTGCTTGCTTGTTTGTTTTGTTGATTAGGTTCCACTTAAACATGAGATTATATACTATTTGTCTTTCACTGCCTGGCTTATTTCACCGAGCATAACACTCTCCAGTTCCATCCATGCTGTTGTGAAGGGTAAGAGCTCCTTCTTTCTTTCTGCTGCATACTATTCCATTGTGTAAATGTACCACACATTTCTGATCCACTCATTTACCGATGGGTGCTTAGGCTGTTTCCAGCACTTGGCTATTGTAAATAATGCTGCTATGAACATTGGGGTGCAGAGTTCTTTTGAATTGGTGTTTCAGGATTCTTAGGGTATAATCTCAGGAGTGGAATTGCTGGGTCAAAAGGTAGCTCTGTTTTTAGTTTTCTGCAGAAATTCCATACTGTTTTCCACAGTAGCTGCACCAGTCTGCATTCCCACCAATAGTGTCCTAGTGTTCCCTTTTCTCCACAACCTCACCAGCACTTGTTTGTTGTTTGTTGGTTTGGTTATGATGGCCATTCTGACTGGTGTGAAGTGGTATCTCATTGTGATTTTAATTTGCATCTCTCTGATGGCTAGTGATGCTGAGCACCCTTTCAGATGTCTCTGGGCCCTCAGTATGTCCTCCTTGGAGAAGTATCTTTTCAGATCCTTTGACCGCTTTTTAATTGGGTTGTTTGCCTTCCTGGAGTGTAGCCATGTGAGTTCTTTATACATTTTGGAGATCAAACCCTTTCCTGAGGTATCATTTGCAAATATATTTTCCCATACAGTTGGTTCTCTTTTCATTTTGCTGATGTTTTATTTAGGTGTGCAGAAGCTTTTTATTTTGGTGATGACCACCAACTTACACCATACACAAAAATAAACTCAAGATGGATAAAAGACTTAAATATAAGTTGCAACACCATAAAAATCCTAGAGGAGAACATAGGGATGAGAATCTCAGATATTCCACTCAGCAATATTTTCACCCTTAGAGCAAGGGACATAAAGGAAATAATAAACACATGGGACTTCATCAAAATAATATATCTGATGTAGTAGTTTTGATGCAGAACTACACTCGTGGTATACTGAGACCCTTCCAAGTATGCTAAGATACCCCTTCCTACACCTTGAAGCCTGCCAGGACAAGATTGAAGAGGACCCAGCCCCCACATTGGTTATCCCTGGCCATAATCTGTCTCCTCAGTTTGCCACAGCATTAGCATTTCTTATAAATACATGTCATTTTCTCTATGTGGCATGAGATAAAAGGGTTGTGAAGCATGAGGTTTGGAGTATGGCAGACCTACTTATGAATCACTTGTCTGCCCCAGGCAGAATGCATAATTTGTGAGAACCAATGCAAAATGGAAATGAGGGACATTGAGGAAAAAAGTGTCATTGAAGGTGCTAAAATATAAAGGTTTTACTTTTTTCTCTGTATTCTCTTCTTGATTTGTCATGGTATTTTTATGTGTTGTTTAATATCATCATAAGCAAAGAAAAATTAAAATTTCATTTTATTTTATATTTTTTAATATCAGAAAACTTTTTATTTATGTTGGAGAAACAAAAAATAGAATATAAGGAGCCCAGGAAAACATAAAATGTATGTATGTATGTATGTATGTATTTTTGTTCTTCAACTACAGTTTTTCCCATTTCCCTGACATCACTATCTCTACCTTACCCACCTCCACCTCCCATACTCAAACCTACTCCCCTCCCATTGTCAATATCCGTGGGGTCTTTATACATGTTCCTTGACTTTACCCTTCACTTCCCCTTCCTTCCCTTGTTATCCCCCACACCTCACCCCTCTGGTCACCGTCTGTTTGTTCTTTCCTTCCATGTCTCTGGTTTATTTTGCTTGCTTGTTTGTTTTGTTGGTTAAGTTCCACTTAAAGGTGAGATCATATGATATTTGTCCCTCACCACCTGGCTTATTTCACTTAGCATAATGCTCTCCAGTTCCATCCATGCCGTCATGAAAGGTAGGAGATCCCTTCTTTTTTTCTGCTGTGCAGTATTCCATTGTGTAAATGTACTACACGTTTTTGATCCACTCATTTACTGATGGGCACTTAGGTTGCTTCCAGCATTTGGCTATTGTAAATTGTACTGCTATGAACATTGGGATGCATAGGTTCTTTTGAATTAGTGTTTCAGGATTCTTAAGATATAGTCCCAGCAGTGGGACCACTGGATCAAAGGGCAGTTCCATCTTTATTTGTCTGAAGAAATTCCACACTGTTTTCCGCAGTGGCTGCACCAGTCTCCATTCCCACCAATAGTGTCCTAGTGTTCCCTTTTTTCCACAACCGCACCAGCACTTGTTGTTTGCTGATTTGTTTATGATGGCCATTCTGACTGGTGTGAAGTGGTATCTCATTGTGGATTCAATATTTATCTCTCTGATAGCTAATGATGCTGAGCATCCTTTTATATGTCTATGGGCCCTCTGTATGTCCTCCCTGAAGAAGTGTCTGTTCAGTTCCTTTGCCCATTTTTTAATTGGATTGTTTGTCATCCTGGAGTGGACTTGTGTGAGTTCTTTATAAATTTTGGAGAACAAACTCTTCTCTGAGATATGATTGACAGATATATTTTCCCATACAGTAGCTTCCCTTTTCATTTTACTGCTGTTTTCTTTAGCTGTGCAGAAGCTTAATAAAGCTTCTGAATAAAGAATGACTAAATGGAAAAGGAACTATATGTTGCTTTATCTTTCTCTTCTCTTCCATGTCATTATTTTCAGGGTAAATGATTGGTTAATACTGGGAATTAAGAACAGGAAAGCGGATGATGGACTTAATTAGTTGTTTGTATTTCTGAAAATATCATTGCATTGTTTCTGCATTGGGCACAAGTGAAGAAGGAAAGTGCGACCTCCAATAGATATCAGCACAGAACTTACTCATAGACATAACATGTTTATCTTGTACTCACTTTGAGTTTTATTCAACTCCCATATTTCATGGGTCAACCAGAACTCCAAGAAAAACTCATAGGGCATCACAAATATTTTATGCAAGTGGAGAGGTAAGTAATAACCATGGATAAACATTGTGTGCATCAGCTCTGGTCACATACATGCTCCAATATTCTGTCAAAGCCCACTTACAAAACACAAGTTCACAAATAAAAGTATTAAGAATTTATTGATACTTGACTGCTGTGGTTCAGTGGGTGTGTAGCCCCAGGGACCAGAAGGTCACCGGTTTGATTCCTGGTCAGGGCACATGCCTGGGTTGTGGGCCAGGTACACAGTTGATGTTTGTTTGATGTTTAGTGATCAATGTTTCCCTCACATATCAGTTCTCCTCTCCCTCTCTTTTTCCCTCCCTTCCCCTCTTTCTAAAAAAAAGTAAATGAATAAAATCATTTAAAATTTTTTATGATGGCAACATCAGAGTATTAAAACAAGTATGTGTCCTTAGTACAAGGTTAGCTATAAGGGAAAATGCATGGTAGGTATTACAAATGCTAAATGTTAAAGTGAAAGCAAGGAACAGCAGTAGATCCACATAGTGCATATCTCTTCTGCTCACACTCAAGTTCCATTTTTCAGTGAAGACTTACAAAACACAAGTTCAAAGATAAAATTATTAAGAATTTTAAGATGTTGATGGCTAGTCATTAAATCAAGTGTCAGGGGCCCTTCTGAGTGCTGGAGTCTTTGCAAATGCACTGATAACATGTCCAGGAACTGGCCCTGGTTCAGCCCTTAGATAACTATGTGATCTTAGGAAGACAACTTTGTTAGGATTTGCCTCAGTTTTCTGATTTTGAATACAAGGGTAATTTCTACTACCTTGCAGTCTTCTTATAAAGAGTATAAGAGGTAATATACTTGACACAATATATGTTACATAACAACAATGATTATGATAATAATTGTTACATTTACTGAATACTTATATTTTCTTTATTATGAAGATTACTGTAAAACCTTCATTAAAAGGTCAAATCCAAATTAAATTGGGAACAGTGTTACCAACCTCAATGGAACCATTACATTCAGAGTAAGCATCCTCTTAGCCTTTCTTACTCCATATGCAATGCCAAAGTACAAAAGCTACATCAAAATCAGACAGCAAGTGGGAGAGGATGACTAATTGGAGCAGAGGAGATTTTTTGGGCAGTGAAATTATTCTGTTTGACACTAATGGATCCACAGGGCTGTACAACACCGAGAGTGAACCCTAACATAAACTATGGGTTTTAGTCTACAATAATATATAAAAATTGGTTCATTAAGTTTAACAAGTATATCACACTAATGCAAAATATTAATAACAGGGGAAACTGAGCAAGGGAACATGGAGTATATGAGGACTCTGTATTTTCTGTTCAAATTTCTGGCAAACCTAAAATTTCTCTAAAAACAAAATTTATTAATAAAAACCAAGAAATACTATAAATAAATTCTGACTGCAAGTTATTTCTGGGGAAGTAGCAAGGTGTTCCCCCCTTCCAAATACTGAACATAAACTTGTCCTCTGAGAATTATCCAATGTCCATAGCAGGTCTTAATTGATGTAATAACAATCTGGTCTGAAAGCTGTGCTAGATCTGGTATTTAAGTGATATTTTGAACAATGATCTCACAAGTGTTTTTAAAATAAAAGACTAGAATCTAGGATTATACTTTTTGTTTCTGTTTAGTTTTGATTTTAATGCATGCTCTAATTAATACAGCATGAATATAATTATTCTCTAAGATTACAAGCCCCTGAGGGGGCATAGATTATGTCTACTCTTGGCTTTAAAAAATTCACATAAAACATGGTAGGTAATGATAGCTTTTGTGCATATTGCTTCCTATAGCTTATACAGCAGTTTCATGTATATTTATTTGCTTTTCCACTTGTACTACAGTTAGAAGCTAAAGCCTCAAGCCAAGTGTTTTGTTTTGTTTTTAACAAAAACACCATGCAATAAGACAGTATGCCAGAAACTGGTAGTTATCTAGCCAATATCCATTTTCTGTTTCTTCCTTACTAATAGAATCCCAATTTTTTCTGGGGCACTAACTACCATATTTTCAGCTTCATTTACAGCTACAAATGAGCATGTGACCAATATTTTTCTAATGAGATATAAGCATAAATTATTGGGTGAGACATCCAGGAAGAATCCCTTAAAAGGGAAATTGTTGGCCAAGACCAGTTGTTTTGCTTTTATTCTGCTCCCTGCTTGGAACACAGATGTGCTGACTGGTGTTTTAGCAGTTACACAATATATATCTGAAACATAAAAGAAATCTATGAATTTATTCTTAGAGATGCAGGGAGGTAATCAGTTTATGTTTCATATTCTCTTATGAAGGAATACATTGCTTAGTGTGAGATTGTCCAATTATTTTATAATTCTTTAACTAGAGAAAATACTATAAATGTAATTCTGACTAAAATGCTTCAAGAAGTGTCTCAGGAAAAACATGTGGTATTCATTATTTTTTCACATATTTTTGCTGTAACAGATTTCTGAAGACAAATGCATTTGATATCCAAATGTTTTCATTCACAACCATTTCTTATTGTCTTTGGTTCAAATTATTCCACATAGTGATAAATCTCTAATTTCCTCTTAAAAGGGACTATCCATAAGACACACAGGCATGCACAGTAACAATAATAATTCCTATTCTATTCTAAGATGTCTATGACTAATCAATCCTGCTCACAAACTCTCACAACACTACTACTGGCAGTGACAGTAAATAATCTTTTTAATTTACCATGTGTTGGTATCTCAATAGTCATAGGTTTGAACAGTCTCTTTGGAGAAACAGTCAATTCAAAATTCAACCCCCTAAAAAGACTTTCTTCTCTTTCCCCTTCTGCCTAAATAGTATCTGGATTTCAAGGATTTAAGCCTCCTCCAGCAGACTGCTAACTTTGTTATAATCATGTTCTATTATTCCTATTTGATATTTCAACAGCGATGCTTATCCACCCCACTTTGAGCTTCCATATTGAAATGGGAGCATAAGAATGCATGCTTTCAAACTTTATACTACTTGAGTTTTTATACTATTTCCTTATACTCTACCAGGGCTAGGAGCTATGTTTGGTTCGTAGTAGCAACCTTAATGTTCAAATCAGCCAGGCTTAGCATTTAAGGGGGTTCAAAGTGATGAGAAACCACAATCAGAAATTACTAAATATGAAAATATATTGGTGTCAGTTGCCAATATATTATCTTCTTTAAATTTATATATTTTCAAAACCTACAGAGATCTCATTTGCACGTAATTTCATCAAACCCATAAAAAGTTTTAAAGCTTTCACATAATGACAATCATAGTCCTAACATTTTGTCAATTTGTTTTTAAGTGAGGAGCATAGAGCAGAAGGAACAAAGTCAGACAGGTAACAGATGATAACTAGTGCAAGATGGAATATAAATCAGGGGCATGACAAGAGAATTGCAGTTAGAGCTGGCTAAAAAATGCAGAAAAGCAATGGAATAAATAAGAAAAATAAACAACATAGGAAGTTTTTAGAATATACTAAATATCACATTTGGGTTCAAATGTCCTGATATGAGCAGTATTGAATACAATGTTTACAGATATGGTTTATAATTATTGAACTGTGTAATTACAAAATGTTTAAGGACATTTGCTTCTAATGAAGAAAAGACGTTATGCCATGGTTCAATATATAGAGTGGATTCCAGAACTCACAATGAATTTAATTAAATAATACCTAATCACTCATTTAGTCCACTGATATGACATTCACTTTGAGAAAATATTAACATTATTACTGTGATTTTACAAAATTCTTAACCTCTTGGGATAGCATCAATGGTATATTGATTAGTTGGCCTGTTTCTAAAATAAGTTTAAGTTTTTAAATAAATGATGTTTCAGACCACAAAATATTCCCTCGCTTGGGCATTATTCAACTGAAAATTAATTAGCATGGGCAATCTTTCTTCCAAACTGATGATCCTAGCTCCTAATAGCACATTAATATATATTTCTCCATTCTCTCATGAAAAAATGCATCCCTATTACATATGATTTCAGACATTACATATTTATGGCATTATAGTTGAAAATGGCATACCTGTGAGATTCATCAGCTTGTTTTAGTATGGAATAAATTTCAAACTATATACATTAATAATAGCTCACTTAAATAGTAGTCAGCTCCCCAACAACCTCAACTACTGAGAAAACAAACAAGCAAAAAAAAAAACAAAGCCTGTTAACAAATCAAATATCATAAAAATAATTTGGTGATGAAAGCAATTTGGTAACAAAAGGTTAATGTTATTAGTGGCAGCATATTGACTGTTAGGGAATATGAAAAGTGACAGCACTTGAGAGTAGACTAAAAGACAAAAAATAAAGACAAATTAGACATATGTTTTACTCTATATAATTAGGGAAATATCTCTTTACATACATCCTTGTGCAAATCCCTATTTCCTAAGAATAGAATTTTTTTAATAAATGTATATATACATTTAAATAGTTTGATACATGTTGTAGGATTGTACCAACCCACCACAACTGTGTTGTCCTCTTCAGCAAAAGCTGTGGGGAGGTTTGCAGTTGCTATGAGAGCTATTGGAATCCTCAAAACTGCATCTGGATCTAGTGTCAAATGCACCTGGGTAGGCAAGGTCTATGGAAGGTGGTGGTAGCACTGAGGCCAATGGCATATGATTGTGGGAGCTTGTAGTGGGTATGGGACTGGCTGTCCCCCATGTACACATGGCAGTGAGGACCAGGGCAGTCAATGTGGGTTGGGGCTGGTTATATATGCATGCACTCAGCTGTGGTAGTAGTCTTCAGGTGTGTGCTCAGCAGTGGCAGCTGGAGGCCACGTGGGGTCTGTAGCCAGCAGCAGGCTGTCATATGCATGAAGGTGAAGGTCTGAGGTGAGCACTAGATTGGCAGTGACCATGTTGGATCCGGGGACCTATGTACTCACAAGCAGCACTGGCTGGAGCAACATCAATGCATGGGGGAGTAATGGGGATGGCAGCTCAGGAAGCTGGAGTCTCTGAAGGCAAAAATTGCAGTGCCCTGGGCAGTGAAAGTTGTAGGGCATCTGTGACAGTTTTAATGAATGTTGGATTCCTCAGCTGTGAAAGACTCTGGGATCTTCTGCAGAGAAGAAGATGACAAACACTGCAGGATCTTCAGCAGTGAAATTTGCAGGGAGTGTGCAGTAACTGTGAAGGTTGTTAAGATCTTCTTTCGATGGTAAAGGATGTGGGGTCCTTTGTGGGGTCTTTGGGGATCATGGTGGCATCTCTTGCACTGTTGGTCTGGAAAGTCCCCACTTTTCTTTGTTGATAGTTATCTGCAGCTATCTCAGTTATGCCACTCTCCATAACAATCTGTGTGGGGTGAAACCCAAGCTGGTTCCATTCAGATGTGCCTTGGAAGGCTGAAGAAGCTGGTCACTTACCCTGATTTCCTTTATCCAGTGAGAAGAACTTGTAGGCTGAGCAGAACCCCTTGGCACTGAGCTATGCTGACCAGAAGCATGGAATAATACAGACAGGAGGAAACTGTTCTTTCCACCCTTTATGTATGGTTATTCTTGGGGTTTGCCACTGTGTTTTTGCAGCTTCTTAACTGGACTCCAGAGCTCTTCAACAGCTCTTTTGATTCATGAATAACTGCCTTTTTTTTTTCTGGTGGATTAAGGCTGGGGTCACCTATTCTGCCATCTTATTGACATAACTCTTGCTCCTCAATTTTCTTTTATATTCTTCTTTTTCTTTTCCACTAAAGGGAGACTTACTTATAACTCTTGCATTAAATCTCATTTTTTGTCCTCCATATATATGATACATCTATCTCTTTTTATTGCTATTTCTTTGTACTTTTGTCATAATATTTGGGAAAAGTTACTCTTTTATTTTGCTGTCATAAGTTTTATTATCTAGCTTTATCCTCCCCTTCTTGAGCTTTTGAAGGACATTTGGATGTCACTGGAAAGAGAAAAGCTTTCCCAGTACCTATGACTTCTAATAAGCTTATTCTTTAGAAAGTTTTAACATTTGTGGAGTAGAATAGGAAAGGCTCCAAGCAAATAGATCCAATAATATTTTTAACACAATTATAGTTACCTTTCCTTGAAAATATATCCACTGGTGATTGAATGAGTGTTTGTATTAACACTCTGAGTGAAATTACTTTTTGCTTATGGAGGGGAGCATTTTCTAGTTAATATCATTCTTATATGTGTCTATGCTTTAATGACAAAACATTCATTTCAAATGCTCAAAACAAGTGCCTTTGGATATTGCATAGAAAACAGTATTTCTCAAAATGAGGGTTCTATAGCATGCATCGGAATACTATTTGTACTTATGAAATATGCGTATACCTTAGTCCCACTCTCTGTCTACTTATTCTGATTTTCTTGGAGGTACATCCAGGAATCTACGTTTTAAAAAGCTTTGAAGTTGATTTCAATGCACAAGATGATAACGTCTGTAGACCTTCCAACTATCTGCCTAAATCTCAGCTCTTATATTATATTTCTCCACACAGCTGGAATTATTTGATCTCATATCTATGCTTGGTCCTATCTCTGACTCTGGAACTGATCTTGTTCTTAGTGTTGGGGAATTGAAAGAGCTCTTATTTCATATTCAGGTGATAAAGTATCAAGACATCTTGATCTGACCTTGAGTGATTACCTAAGCAACTCATGGTAAAGGCTTCATTCCCTGAGTCATGAAAACCTTGCTTGCTAATGCAGCAGAGCATAAAATCTCTGTGGTCTATTTATTTAAAGTTAATTGGCTTTGTGGGGACAAAGGTAAAACAAAATTGGGGGATTTAATTATGCATTTGTTATTATGCACAAAACAAAATCAGAAAAGCAAGAGGAAGTAAGAGCAAGAGGTTCACGGGGTAAAGACAATGACATACAATGAGGATATTGGACTAAGCTGCTCCTGACAAGCTAGCAGTGCTCTGAAAGCCCAGAGAAATAGAGACCTCAATTATGGCAACATCACTTCTTACTTAGTAACCAAAGTAGAAGTTACTAATGAAGAAAGGGAGAGATAATACTTACATTATGATTTCTTTTCTGTAGTGACACTATCACCCAGAAAACTCAAAGTGGGGTCCACAGACCAATAGCATGGGCATCACTGGGGCAGGGCTTGTTAAAAATGTAGAATCTCAGGCTCCACGTCAGAACTTCTGAATCAGAATTTAAATTTTAGCAAGATCCCCGGAAGATGTATATGTTCATTGAACTTGAGGAACAGAGCTCTAGAAAACTGCCTGCTCTAAAAAATCCAGGATTTCCAAAATGTATTCAATAGTGTGTTAGGGCTTTAAGGTAGAGGACTAAGGTTTCAGAACTTAACTGGCCACCCAGGAGTCTCTCCACCTGGATTGTGAGACAAGCTAGTGAGGTGGCAATGACTGTGAGTCTCACTGCAGAGTTGCACTGCAGTTTTGAAAAAGCAATTCAAATGGGCTCAAGGCCAGGCTCTGTCATTTATTAGCTGTATTTGGAACCTCAGTTTCTTCACCTACAAAATAAGATTTTACAGAATGTCAAATGAGATAATATACATATTAATGCATTATAAAATCTTATATAATTTTTTTTAATTTCATGAATGGTTCCCTAAACCATTTTCCTGATCCAAATTCCTCACTCAAGCTCTAATCCTAAATTTACAGTGCAATAGTAAACTTAATGGGAGTCAATTTATAGGGTATGGGAAAGAAAACCTATCAAGTTGTCAAGCAAAGAGCAATTTGTTGTGAACCAATTCAGATTAACACACTGAAATAAGAAAGAACTGAAACTGAAGAAAAGGAAATAGAAACATAGGAGTTATTTCCATAGAAGAGTAAAAAAAAGTTGTTAAATAAAAATTAAGAACAGAAAAACTAATCTCACTCAAAAGACACATGGAGTATGTTATCATTGTATTAAATAAATAGTTGACATGAAATACACTGAATGTATGAATACCTATATGGGACACTACCACTCTTACATCTGATAGATTTCAACAAGGTTGATACAAATCATTAAATATGTAATTGAAAAGCCATAACTGTGTTACTACACTTAATGAAATATCTCTTTATAAGCTTACTCAACCATAAGCCTAGTTAACAGGTTAATCTAAGGCTTCTAAATGTTGTCTGAGTATAAGAATCACCTGCAGAGATTTGAAAACTACAGAAGCACTTATCATTTCAATGAAGAAAAATAGTCACAGGAGTGCAGGGTCCAAAAGAAGAACAAAAGAGAGAGAGACTTTCTTGACTAGAGGCGTCAGATAAACCAATATTTGAATAAAAGACATTCATATTTTAAAAGGAAATGCAAGGATGATGTTAGGGGGTGTTTAGATGAAAAGAATTTTCAACAATCTACGTGCAAGCAGAAGTGGTTAAAAAGTCAAAGTTTACTCAAATAATTTGCCACTGTAACATAATGAACACAGTAGCAAGCAATTTAAAAAGCTGTACCTGATACTCATGGCATCTAAAGGACATACTAGAATTGACAACTACTACAGTGAATTCCAGGCAATAGGGTAAAATATACAATTAACTAAATAAAAATGAGAAATGATAAACTACGAAGTGTCAATGCCACAAATCTTCATTTATTTAAAAGGTGACTACATAGGTATTTAAATTTTTCCCAACTATTCAAACAATTTCTCTCGTGCTATAGTATGATTTCAAATATTGGCATCAGAAACTTTTTTCATTTTCTTTAACAATAAAAACTGAATTCATACCAAGACCATGGAGTTAACTTCTTGTCTCCCTAGAAGCTCTCACTTCTTTTGAAACAACAGAATTTTCAAGGTCTGGAATTTTCTAGAGAGGAGCAAGATTGACACATGTGGTCAGCTGGTTAAAGATACTTTTTTAAAGTTACATTTATATGCTTGTTATCATGCACTCTCAGGAACAGGGAATCCTATTGCTACGTTTTACTATCTGTGTGAATGTGGGCAAGTTACTTGACTTCTCTGAGCCTTAATTGTCTCAACTAAAACATATAGGAAAGGTGTTAGGAAGAAATAAAATAATCTGTCAGTTCTCTTTGGTAAATGAGAGTAGAGAGGAGAAAACTACCTCTACACTCTGCTACAACACATGACAAGTAGAGATTAAGTGTTACAGTTTCATGTTTAATACAAACTACACTTGAACATGCACAGATTGTTTTCTTCAAAAGAAACAATGAGTTCACACAAGAAATCATATAATTGAGGTCCTCTACCTGTATGTGTTACTACACAACCTATATTTTAGATTGGTTGTCTCACTGTGCTACTGTCTTCCCAACATCATATAGTTCCACCAGTGACTTTAGAAACAGAACTGAGAGCAGTATCCTGTGAAATGACATTGTGCCTATCAAAACCTGTTCTGTTGCTAATCTCGGTGCCTTTCCTGCCCCATTTCTGTGATAATATCTTGTTTTACATTGTTGATATGGCTTAATAACACTTCTATTTATGTGTTTACATAACACAGTATCATCTCAGGGTGTGTATGTACCTGTATGTACACACATTTTCAGGTAACTCAATAAATCCTTCAGAGTGAATTGAACAAGATAGCCATGCACATTAATACAATATATTTTTATCTCTGAAAATAAGATCTGAATTCCATTTACTTTGGCAGGAAAGTATTTTTATATAAGTCTTTTGGATAATCTTTCCTTGCTCAAAGAGGTCAGAAGGATGGAATGCTTCTATCTGCCTTCTATCTTATTACACTCACGTTGTAACTCAGCTTTCAAGCCAAACCTGGTATTAAGGCCTCCCATCCCCTACCCTAAAGCAAGATGTTTCCTGGAGCAAATTAAATCGAGGTAACATTACAATAATTGCCAGTTCTTGGAGTAATGTTTTAGAGGTTTTTAGTCCTTTTTAAAATTTTACTGTTGTTCTATTACAGTTGTCCAAATTTTTCCCCCTTTGCTCTCCACGACCCTGCCCACCCACACTCCCACAGTCAATCCCCACCCTGGTGTCCATGTCCATGGGTCATTCATATATGTTCCTTGACTAGACCCTTCCCCTTCTTTCCACCTTTATCCCCCCTTCTCCCCTTTGGTCACTGTCAGTCTGTTCTTTGTTTCCATGACTCTGGTTCTATTTTGCATGTTTGTGTGTTCTGTTCATTAGGTTCCTGTTATAGGTGAGATCATATGGTATTTGTCCCTCACCGCCTGGCTTATTTCCTTTAGCATAATGATCTCCAGTTCTATCCATGCTCTCGCAAAGGGTAGGAGCTCCTTCTTTCTCCTACTGCATAGTATTCCATCATGTACTGCAGTTTTTTCATCCACTCATTTATGGATGGGCACTTAGGCTGTTTCCAGTACTTGGATATTGTAAAGAATACTGCTGTGAACATTGGGGTGCATAGGTTCTTTTGGATTGGTGTTTCATGGTTCTTAGTGTATAATCCCAGCAGTGGAATCACTGGGTCAAAAGGCAATTCTATTTTTAGTTTTCTGAGGAAATTCCATACTGTTTTCCACAGTGGCTGCATCAGTCCACATTCCCACCAACAGTGCACTAGTGTTCCCTTTTCTCCACACGCTCACCAGCACTTGTTTGTTGATTTGTTTATGATGGCCATTCTGACCTGTGTGAAATGATATCTCATTGTGGTTTTAATTTGCATTTCTCTGATGGTTAGTGATGGTGAGCATCCTTTCATATGTCTCTGGGCCCTCTGTATATCCTCCTTGGAGAAGTGTCTGTTCACAGCAGCCTCTTCAATAAATGCTGCTGGGAATCTGGACAGGTACATGCAAGAAAAAATGAAACTAGACAGCCAACTTACACTGCACACCAGAATAAACTCAAGGTGGATAAAAGACTTAAATGTAAGCCAGGGTACCATAAAAGTCCTAGAGGAAAACATAAGCAGGAAGGTTTCAGATATCCCATGCAGCAATAGTTTAACCAATATATCTCCTAGGGCAATGGAAATAAAGGGAAGGATAAACAAATGGGACTACATCAAAGTAAAAAACTTCTGCCCAGATAAAGAAGACATAATCAAAATGAAAAGGGAACCAACTGTGTGGGAAAACCTCAGACAAGGGTTTGATCTCCAAAATATATAAAGAACTCATACAGCTCAACACCAGGAAGACAAACAATCCAGTTAAAAATGGGCAAATAGCCTCAGCAATCTTGAGAAAGAAAAACAAAGTAGGAGGGACCACAATCCCTGATATCAAACTATATTACAAGGCCACTGTAATCAAAATAGTCTGGTATTGGCATAAGAACAGACACATGGACCCATGGAAGGGAATAGAGAGCCCAGAAATAAACCCAAGGCTCTATGGTCCATTAATATTCAACAAAAGGGGCAGAGGCATGGAATGGAGTAAAAATAGCCTCTTCAATAAATGGTGTTGGGAGATCTGGACATGCAAAAAAATGAAACCAGACCACCAACGTAACCAGAATAAGATACCACCTCACATCAGTCAGAATGGCCATCAATAAATTAACAAACCAGTGCTGGGGAAGATGTGGAGAAAAAGGAGCCCTTTTGCATTGTTGCTAGGAATGCAGATTGGTGCAGCCACTGTGGAAAGCAGTATGGAGATACCTCAAGAAAAAATAAAAATGGATCTGCCTTATGACTCAGTGATTCCACTTCTGGGAATATAGCCAAAGAATCACAAAACACTAATTCAAAAGAATATGTGCAGCCTTATGTTCATTGCAATGTTTTATACAATAGCATAGCAAGATTTGGAAGCAGTCCAAGTGTCCATCAGAAGAAGAGTGGATAAAACAACTATGGGATATTTACACAATGGAATAGTACTTAGTCATAGAAAAGAAGAAAAATGTGCCCTTTGTGACAGCATGAAAGGACCTAAAGAACATTATTCTAAGTGAAATATGCCAGTAAGTGAAAGGCAAATGCTGTATGATTTCAGTCATATATGGAATCTAATGAACAAACTGAACTAACAAGCAAAATAGAAACAGACTCATAGATGGAGAACAGGCTGACTGCTCTGGGGAGAGGGCATTGGGAGGGTGGAACAATTAAGCAAGAAAGAAAAAGGACTCATGGACATGAACAACTGTGTGGTGATTACAGGGTGGGGAAAGGGGTGAAGAGAGTTAGAAGAGGGTATAAAGGGAATAAATGGTAAAGGAAAGATGCAATAAAAATAAACTATTAAAGTAAAAAAAAACTAAATAAAAAATGGCAAACTAAGAAAATTTCATTTACAATCGTATCAAAAATAAAATACCTTGGAATAAATTTAAACAAGGAAGACCTAGGCTCAGAAAATTATAAGACACGGAGGAAAGAAATTGAAGAAAATACAAATAAGTGAAACCATATACTCAGTTCATGGATAGGAAGAATTAACATTATTACAATAAAATCTCCATACTATTTAAGCAATCTATAGATTCAATGCAATTTCTATCAAGATACCAATGGCATATTTCACAGAACTAGAACAAATTTTTAAAAAATTGATATGGAACCACAAAAGAGCCCAAATAGACACAGCAATCTCGAAACAGAAAAACGAAGTTGGAGGAATCACACTACCTGATATCAAACTATAATATAACACCATAGTAATCAAAATAGCATGGTACTGGCATAAAAAGAGGCATATAGATCAATGGAACAGACTGTAAATTCCAAAAATATATCCATGCCTTTATGGTCAATTAATATTTGACAAAAAAGGCAAGAAACTTCAATACAGTAAATATAATCTATTCAAAACGTGTTAGGAAAGCTGTACACATAGGTACAAAAAAATTAGGCCACTTTATACATTTCACTCAAGGAAAAACTCAAAATGCATTAAAGACTTAAATGTGAAACTCAAAACTATAAAAATAATAGAAGAAAGCAGAAGCAGTAAAATCTTGGAAATTTCTTGCAGCAATATTTTCTTCTGATAGATCTCCTCAGGCAATGAAAACAAAAGAAAAATAAACAAATGGGACTACATAAAACTAAAAAGTTTTTGCATAGCAAAGGAGACCATCAACCAAATGAAAAGACAATCCACTAAATGGGAGAACATATTACCCAGTAATGTATTTGATAAAGAGTTAATATCCAAAATTTATAAAGAACTTAAACAACTCAACACAAAGAAGACAAACAACCCAATTAAGAAATGGGAAAAGAACCTGAATATACACATCTGCAAAGAGGACATACAGATGGTCCATAGACATGAAAAGATGCTCAATGTCACTAATCACCAGAAAAATGCAAAATAAAAACCTCAATAAGATATCACATCTCTCAGAATGACTGTCATCAATTAATCAACGTGTTGGCAAGGATTTTGATTAAAAGGAACCCTCATGCATTGCTGGTAGGAATGCAGACTGGTGCAGCCACTGTGGAAAGCAGTATGGAATTTTTTCAAAAATTAAAAATGGAACTGCCTTATGACCCAGAAATTCTAATTCTGGGAATATTTGCAAAGGAAACTGAAACACTAACTCAAAAGAATATATGCACCCCTATGTTTATTGCAGCATATTTACAGTAATCAAGATCTGGAAATAGCCCAAGTGCCCATCAGTAGTTGAGTGTACAAAAAAGCTGTGGTACATTTACACAATGAAATACTATGTGGCTGTAAAAAAGAAGAATGGACCTGGAGCTTATTGTGCTAAGTGAAATAAGCCAGTCAGAGAAAGACAAATACCATATGATCTCACTTGTATGTGGAATCTAATGAACAAAATAAGCAAATGAGCAAAATAGAAATGGGGGCATGGATACATGGAACAAACTGACGCCTGTCAGAGGGGAGAGGCAAGGGGGGTGCTAGATGAAAGAAGGTGAAGGATTAGCCAAAGAACATATATATATTTAGCAGAGATCAGTGTAGTGATGGCCAGTGTGAAGGGGAGGTGGGGGATATATGGAAGCAAGCAAAGGTGGGGGGGTGGAATATGGACATCTGTATTAGTGGCAACAATAAAAATAATAAATAAGCAAAAAGCTAAAATAAATGAATGAATATATACATACATACATACATACATACATACAGTGAAGTGACTGGAGTATAAGAAAGCATGAAAGTCCTGCTTAGCTGAGGATACAGAGATCAGAGTTTGGGGCAGCTGAAGTTACTAGATTTTGCAGGGCAGATAGGGAGAGGTGTGAGGTGTGCAAGGGGAGACCTCCAAGGTCTGTATGGGAGTGTTCTATGAGTACTTGATGGTGTGAAGTGGGAAGTTTGAAAGAAATATGAAATATCTGTTATTAAACAAAAAGTGAGAAATTTGAAGTAGAAAATGTGAAAAAGAATGTGTGAAAAAGAATGTGTGAAGAATGCAAAGTATGAAGTAATAGTATTGATTAGATTTAGATATGTTAAGATAATGTATCTTTAGCCCTAAAACAAAAATAATGAAAGAAAGTTTATCTGAGAAACAATTATAGAAAATAAAATGGAAAATTAAACACAATGAAATACTATGCAGCAGAAGGAAGAAACTCCTACCCTTCACAACAGCATGGATGGAACTGGAGAGTAATATGCTAAGTGAAATAAGCCAAGCAGTGAAAGACAAATACCATATGATCTCACCTATAAGTGGAAACTCATCAACAAAGCAAACAAGCAAGCAAAATAGAGCCGGAGACATTGAAATTAATAACAAACTGACAGTAACCAGATGGGACAGGGGAGAAGGATAATAAGGGAAGGGCCATCAAAGAACATGTACAAAGGACACATGGACAAAACCAAAGGGATTAGGTTCGAGGGTGGGAGGTGAAGATGGGTGGGGTGGTGGGCCATGGTGGGGTGAAAATGGAGACAACTCTACTTGAATGAATGAATTAATTAATTAATTAAACTAAAACAATATTGAATTCGAACAAAATTCAACCAAAAGATGAGAAGAAAAGAGCAATGGAGAAACAGAGAAAGAGAGAGAGAAGAGGCAAGTGGAAATATATACTATACCATATTTAATCCTACCCATTTCAAAAATTTCATTAAATGTAAATAGATCAAACACTTCAAGTAGAAGACGGAGGTTGTCAGATTAGATAAAAAGAATCAAAACCCAACTAGAAATTGCTTATAGGAATCACAAGAGATTTTACATACACAAATAGGTTGAAAGTGAAACGAAAGAAGGCATATATTATGTATATAGTAAGAGTAAGAAAGCTGAAGATAATTGTACACCTGAAGCCTATATATTAACCAATGTCACTCCAATAAATTCAATAAAAAAGAAAAAAGATCAGACAAATTAAACTTCAAGCCAGAGATGAAGATAAATACTTCATAACAATAATATGGACAATTTATAAAGAAATAAGAGGTCTCAAATATGTAAATACCTAATAACAGAACATCAGACTTTATAAACCAAAAATTGGTGGAACTATACACATTGACACATAGGCACAATTATAATTGGAAATTTATACCTCTCAGTAATTGACAGAAGAAGACAAAATCAGTAACAATATAGAAGATACAAAGAATTCTGATGATCATATGTCCACCTAATATGTTAGCATAATAGTTTATGAAAATTTTTAATGTAATTTTACATTATTTTTATTAATATTGTCCACAATAAGCCACAGACAGACAGGTTAATGACTCAGAATTGACAACCTACCCACATCTCCCACCATCCTCACATATCAGCAAGCATCTAAGACACCTCATGCATACAAGTCTCCTTTGGGTTTGGATAAATCTGCTACCTGATTCGATTTTTATACTATTGCAACTCATTCTAGATGTTCTAACCAGTGTCATAATGTACTATACAAAGCCTTCTTCCTGCTACCAGCAAACTCCTAAATGTCATGGGTGGAAAGTGAAGTCATCTTAGTGGATAGCCATCAATGAGGACATGGGATTATCCACTAACTAAAAAATTACGGAGATACCCATAACTCAGATAATACTGTTTGGCATGTCATCAACCAAGAACCCTGAACTCCTGCCCTCAAGTCACTTTATAAAGATCCATGTCTTTTGTGGAAAAGGTAGCTAACACTAGTGATTACTGAATGTGACAATAAAATGTTTACTGAAACTGTATTTCTAATTTTAAACCATTCAGAAAAGGAGTCCAAATGACCTCTCCTTTGATGCCTACAATTTGCATCATCTCTGTCCATTTGGCTGATGCGATAAACACTATAACCACATCTGATGAATATGAAACAATTATGTGCCATAAAATACATTCATCTGCATCACTGTTTGTTTTGGATTATTAGGGTGGGAAGAGAGTCTTTAATATTTTATCTGAAGCTTACCTGCATCTGAATCATATTAGGATTGTTTTGTATAAATTCATCATAATTTCAAATATTTCCATAAATTTGCATTGCTGATGTTAACTTCATTTGTGTTAATGGTGCCATTCCGGAGGTCTTATGCAGGTACGCTAGTGTAGATGTATACTATACGCAGCGTAATTGCTCATCCAAGGCAATGCCAGTTTTCTTGATGAATAAATAATGTTGAAAAAATACTTATGTCAAGATCTACATCTTCAAAACATAAAACATCATTATGAAACCATTAAGAAACAAATTTTCCTTAAATGTCAATTGTAGATGAAATTCTTTCGTCAGTTTTTGAGGAATATCCAATGCCTAAAAGCATTTCATTGAAAGCAGGTGACCACCAAAGATTTTAATCCTTGCTTTTTAAAAATATATATATATTTATTTATTTATTTTTAGACAGGGGGGAAGGGAGGGAGAGAAACATCAATGTTTGGTTGCCTCTCACATACCCCACACCAGGGAATCCAGCCCACAACCCAGGCATGTGCTCCAAACTGGGAATCCAACAAGCGACCCTTTGGTTCTTGGTTCACAGGCCAGCATTCAATTCACGGAGCCACACCAGCCAGGGCTTAATCCTTGTTATTTTTAAGTTGCCAAATAACTCTAAAACATTCTGACCAGTGTGAGGTAGTATCTCATTGTGGTTTTAATTTTCATTTCTCTGGTGATTAGTGATGTTGAGCATCTTTTCATATGTCTCTGGGCCCTCTGTATATTATCTTTGGAGAAGTGTCTATTGAGGCCCTTTGCCAATTTTTAATTGATTGGGAGGTTTTTTGGTGTTCCATTTTAAAAGTTCTTTATAAATTTTGGACATTAGCACCTTATCAGATGTGTTGGCAAATATGATCGCCCACTCAGTGTGTTGCTTTTTTATTTTATTGATTGTTTATTTTTGCTGTGCAAAAACATTTTAGTTTGATGTGGTCCCATTTGTTTATTTTTTTCTTTTGTTTCTCTTGCCTCAAGACATATATCAGAAAAAAATATTACTATGAGCAATGTAGTTTCCCTTTCTGATAGCTCATTATTAGTGTATAAAAATGCAACTGATGCATTATTTTGCATCTTGATACTTTACTGAATTCATTCATCAGTTCTAGTCGTTTTTTGGTGAAGTCATTAGGGTTCTCTATATACAGTATCATATCACCTGCAAACAATGACCGTTTCATTTCTTTCTTTCCAATTTGGAGGACTTTCATTTCTTCTTTTTCTTTTTTAAAATATTTTATTTGTTTATTTTTAGAGAGGGGAAAGGAGGGAGAAAGAGAGGGAGAGAAACATTAATGTGTGGTTGCCTCTCCTATGCTCCTACCTGGGCCTGACCCACAACCCACGCATGTGCCCTGACTGGGAATCAAACCAGTGACCCGTTGGTTTGTAGGCTGCCACTCAATCCACTGAGCCACACCAACCAGGGCTATTTCTTCTTTTTCTGTGATTGCTGTGGCTAAAACTTCCAGTACAATGTTGAATAGGAGTGGTGAAAGTGGACATGCCTTTGTTGTCCTTGATCTTAAGAAAAATGCTTTTAGTTTTTCCCATTGAGTATGATGTTGCTGTGGGTTTAACATATATGGCCTTTATTACACTGAGGTTTATTCACTTTATTCCCACTTTGCTGAGAGTTTATATCATAAAGGGGTGCTGGATTTTAGTACATGCTTATTCTGCATTTATTGATATGATCATGTTGTTTTTCATTTTTTTATGTGGTGTATCCTTCATTTTCTATGTGGTGTATCATGTTTATTGATTTGTAGGTATTGTACCATCCTTGCATCCTTGGAATAAATCCCACTTGATCATGCTGTATGATATTTTTAATGTATTACTGGATCTGGTTTGCTAATATTTTTATTGAAGATTGTAGAACCTATGTTGATCAGGGATATTGGCCTGAAATTATCTTTCTTTGTAGTGTCTTTACCTGGTTTTAGAATTAGGATAATACTGGCCTCATGAAATGTCTTCCTTCCTCTTTAATTTTTTGAAATAATCTGAGGACAGGTGTTATTTCTTCTTTAAATGTTTGGTAAAATTCACCTGTCAAGCCATCCAGTCCAGGACTTTTGTTGGTTGGGATATTTTGATTACTGCTCCAATTTTATTTGTTGTAATTGGTCCATTTAGATTTTCTGATTCTTATTGATTTAGTTTGCAAGATTGTATGTATCTAAGAATTTACCTACTTTTTTCAGTTGTCCAATTTGTTGTCACAGAATTTTTCTTAATATTTTCTTACAACCATTGTATTTCTATGAAGTTAGTGGTTACTTCTGTTTCATTTCTGATTTTATTTTTATCCTCTCCTCTTTTTTTTGATGAATCTGGTCTAAGGTTTGTCAATATTGTTTATCTTCTCCAAGAACCTGCTTTTGGTTTCATTTAAATTTTGTATTTTTTTATTCTATTTAATTTATGTCTGCTCTGATTTTTATTATTTCCTTTCTTCTTCTCACTTTGGGCTGGCTTTGTTGTTCTTTCTCTAATTCTTTTAAATATAAATCCTTGATTATAAAACTTCTAGTCTTCAGCTATATGTCAAGACTAAATGTCAAGACTTCTATAGCTAGAAGTCTTCAGCTATAAAACCTCAGCTAGTCTTCAATTAGTTATTCAGGTTGCTTGCTCTATATTTTACTTGTATTTCCAGTTTTGTCCTGGGAGAGGGTGAGTGTAACCTCCACCTAGTCCACTGCCATCTTGTTTCTCTATCCTTTATTTTTTTAATTTTTTTTAATTTTTAAAAAGATTTTATTTATTTTTATAAAGAGGGGAAGGGAAAGAGAAAGGGAGGGAGAGAAACATCAATGTGTGGTTGCCTCTTGCACACCCGAGGCATGTGCTCTGACTGGGAATTGAACCGGCGACCCTTTGGTTCACAGGCCAGTGCTCAATCCACTGAGTCACACCAGGCAGGGCTTTTTTTTTTTTATTTTTAAATTACAGTTGATATACAGTATTATCAATATATTAGTTTCAGGTGTACAGCCCACTGATTAGACATTTATGTAATTTATGAAGTCATTACCCTGATAAATCTAGTACCCATCTGACATCATACATAGTTAGTACAATGCTATTAACTATATTCCCTATGCTATACTTCACAAGCCCATGATTATTTTGTAACTATCAATTTGTGCTTCTTAATCCCTTTGTCTTTTTCAGCCAGCTCCCCAAACCCCTCCCCTCTTGGAACTGTCAAAATATTTTCTGTATCTTTGACTCTGTTTTTGTTTTGTTTATTTGTTTACTTTGTTTATATGCCACATATAAGTGAAATCATATGGTATTTGTCTTTCTGTGTCTGACATATTTCACTCAGCAAAATACCCTCTATGTCTGTCCATGTCACATGACAGGATTTTATTCTTTTTTTAGGGCTGAGTAGTATTCTATTGTGTATATGTACCACATATTCTTTATTCATTTGTCTATTGATGAGCATTGAGGTTATTTCCATATTGGCTACTGCAATAAACATATGAATGCACATGTCTGTGTGAATGATTGTTTTTGGTTTCTTTGGATAAATACCCAGAAGTGAAATTTCTCAGTCCTTTTTTGTCTCTTATTATACCAATTATTTTAAAGCTTATTTTGTCTCATATAATTATTGCTACCCCAGCTCTTTTTTTGTTTCCATTTTTATGAAATATCATTTTTTATTTCTTTACTTTTAGTCTATGGGTGTGTCTTTTGATCTGAAGTGAGTCTTTTGCAGAAAGCATATGTATGGTCCTTCTTTTCTTATCCATTCAGCCATTGTGTATCTTTTGATTGGAGGATTTAATCCATTTGCATTTCAAATAATTATTGATAGATATGTATTTATTCCTATTTTATTATTCATATTTTTAATCTTTTTTAATAAATTACTTTATTGTTCAATAACAGTTGTCTGCATTTTCTCCCCACCACTCCCCCCACCCCAGCCAAACCCACTTAATCTTTTTGAATTGTCATTGAGAGTTAATCTAATTAACTTGCATTTCCAGTTTTTTTGCATTCAGTTTGCCATTGATCACAGCTTCCATCTTGAAAGTACATACCACTGAAAGCTCATATTACATATGAGGAAATTGAAGATAAAAGAGGTTACATAACTTGACAAAATAAACCCAGGACTGATGCCAATTACTGCACTTTTAACAATTTCATTATAATACCTCACGTACTTTTGTACAGTAGTATTTAATAATTTATGTAAGATTTTCACATATTTTGCCTTATATTCTCTTTTAATTTTTATATCAAGTCTCTATGGCTTGAAGCAGAGCCAGAAAATCAACTCAGGTGTATCAAATGACAGGCCAAGTGTTTTTTTCCAGTAATTTAACTTGTCTTCCTACCATGAACTGCTGTAGGCCTTTTACTCTTACATGTAAACTCCTGTCATAGTTCATTCTACCATGATTTCCCTAGAGCAAATCAAGAGAATTGAGCCCCCAGAGTTTAAGGTTAAGAAAGTACACTCTTTTCACAATATACTCTTCAGACATAATTTGAACTGAAATATAGAATTGGTAATACCCACAATAAAATG